>NC_086449.1:109514107-109829107 GCF_028390025.1 Pseudophryne corroboree | reverse complement strand
ACAAACACCCTTTAAACTTTAAAACATCTATTGCTTTTTATTGCTAAAATAATTAAATTTCAATACTGATAAAAAATGATGTACACTTTTACAATGTGTTATTGTTCATTACAGCCAAAAAAATTGAATAACAACTTTTCCAAACAATAAAAGATTTTTACACTCAACGCGTTTCGTCGTATATGTCGACTTCTTCAGGAGTGTTTTTTATGAAAAGGCAATTAATTAGTTTGAAACAGCTGTATTTTCACAAAATTATAATCCATATTTTACTAAGAATTATTATGTATAATTAACTTCCATAGTTTTGTAGTATTTAATGAATCTTCCTATTTGCGACCATCTGATGGTTAATATTAATCTTCCAAAGGCTTGTAATTAATTTGTCCAAATTTTTATTTAATTTACCTATAATACTTTCATATGTCCAAAAAATATATATGAGGATCCGGCAATGGGATAAATAATATTAAGCTTCTTTTATTTCCCAGCAACTCTCCTTGTGTGTCCTCATACACAGAGATCCAAAAGTGGAATTGAGGAGTATGAGGACACACAAGGAGAGCTGCTGGGAAATAAAAGAAGCTTAATATTATTTATCCCATTGCCGGATCCTCATTTATATTTTTTGGACATATGAAAATAAGAATTTACTTACCGATAATTCTATTTCTCATAGTCCGTAGTGGATGCTGGGGACTCCGTAAGGACCATGGGGAATAGCGGCTCCGCAGGAGACTGGGCACATCTAAAGAAAGCTTTAGGACTATCTGGTGTGCACTGGCTCCTCCCCCTATGACCCTCCTCCAAGCCTCAGTTAGGATACTGTGCCCGGACGAGCGTACACAATAAGGAAGGATTTTGAATCCCGGGTAAGACTCATACCAGCCACACCAATCACACCGTATAACTTGTGATCTGAACCCAGTTAACAGCATGATAACAGAGGAGCCTCTAGAAAAGATGGCTCACTACAGCAATAACCCGATTTTTTGGTAACAATAACTATGTACCAGTATTGCAGACAATCCGCACTTGGGATGGGCGCCCAGCATCCACTACGGACTATGAGAAATAGAATTATCGGTAAGTAAATTCTTATTTTCTCTAACGTCCTAAGTGGATGCTGGGGACTCCGTAAGGACCATGGGGATTATACCAAAGCTCCCAAACGGGCGGGAGAGTGCGGATGACTCTGCAGCACCAAACGAGAGAACTCCAGGTCCTCCTCAGCCAGGATATCAATTTTGTAGAATTTTACAAACGTATTTGCTCCTGACCAAGTAGCTGCTCGGCAAAGTTGTAAAGCCGAGACCCCTCGGGCAGCCGCCCAAGATGAGCCCACCTTCCTTGTGGAGTGGGCATTTACATATTTTTGGCTGTGGCAGGCCTGCCACAGAATGTGCAAGCTGAATTGTACTACAAATCCAACGAGCAATAGTCTGCTTAGAAGCAGGAGCACCCAGCTTGTTGGGTGCATACAGGATAAACAGCGAGTCAGATTTCCTGACTCCAGCCGTCCTGGAAACATATATTTTCAGGGCCCTGACAACGTCTAGCAACTTGGAGTCCTCCAAGTCCCTAGTAGCCGCAGGCACCACAAATAGGTTGGTTCAGGTGAAACGCTGAAACCACCTTAGGGAGAAACTGAGGACGAGTCCTCAATTCCGCCCTGTCGAATGGAAACCAGATAAGGGCTTTTTCAGGATAAAGCCGCCAATTCTGACACGCGCCTGGCCCAGGCCAGGGCCAACAGCATGACCACTTTCCATGTGAGATATTTTAACTCCACAGATTTAAGTGGTTCAAACCAATGTGACTTTTGGAACCCAAAACTACATTGAGATCTCAAAGTGCCACTGGAGGCACAAAAGGAGGCTGTATATGCAGTACCCCTTTTACAAACGTCTGAACTTCAGGGACTGAAGCTAGTTCTTTTTGGAAGAAAATTGACAGGGCCGAAATTTGAACCTTAATGGACCCCAATTTCAGGCCCATAGACACTGCTGTTTGCAGGAAACGTAGGAATCGACCCAGTTGAATTTCCTCCGTCGGGCCTTACTGGCCTCGCACCACGCAACATATTTTCGCCAATTGCGGTGATAATGTTTTTGCGGTTACATCCTTCCTGGCTTTGATCAGGATAGGGATGACTTCATCCGGAATACCTTTTTTCCTTCAGGATCCGGCGTTCAACCGCCATGCCGTCAAACGCAGCCGCGGTAAGTCTTGGAACAGACAGGGTCCTTGCTGGAGCAGGTCCCTTCTTAGAGGTAGAGTCCACGGATCCTCCGTGAGCATCTCTTGAAGTTCCGGTTACCAAGTCCTTCTTGGCCAATCCGGAGCCACGAATATAGTGCTTACTCCTCTCCATCTTATCAATCTCAGTACCTTGGGTATGAGAGGCAGAGGAGGGAACACATACCCTGACTGGTACACCCACGGTGTTACCAGAGCATCTACAGCTATTGCCTGAGGGTCCCTGGACCTGGCGCAATACCTGTCGAGTTTTTCCCAACGGTTTATAATCATGTGGAAGACTTCTGGGTGAAGTCCCCACTCTCCCGGGTTGAGGTCGTGCTGAGGAAGTCTGCTTCCCAGTTGTCCACTCCCGGAATGAATACTGCCGACAGTGCTATCACATGATTTTCCGCCCAGCGAAGAATCCTTGCAGCTTCTGCCATTGCCCTCCTGCTTCTTGTGCCACCCTGTCTGTTTACGTGGGTGACTGCCGTGATGTTGTCCGACTGGATCAACACCGGCTGACCTTGAAGCAGAGGTCTTGCTAAGCTTAGAGCATTGTAAATGTCCCTTAGCTTCAGGATATTTATGTGAAGTGATATCTCCAGGCTTGACCATAAGCCCTGGATATTCCTTCCCTGTGTGACTGCTCCCCAGCCTCGCAGGCTGGCATCCGTGGTCACCAGGACCCAGTCCTGAATGCCGAATCTGCGGCCCTCTAGAAGATGAGCACTCTGCAACCACCACAGGAGGGACACCCTTGTCCTTGGTGACAGGGTTATCCGCTGATGCATCTGAAGATGCGACCCGGACCATTTGTCCAACAGGTCCCACTGGAAAGTTCTTGCGTGGAATCTGCCGAATGGGATTGCTTCGTAGGAAGCCACCATTTTACCCAGAACCCTTGTGCATTGATGCACTGAGACTTGGCTCGGTTTTAGGAGGTTCCTGACTAGCTCGGATAACTCCCTGGCTTTCTCCTCCGGGAGAAACACCTTTTTCTGGACTGTGTCCAGGATCATCCCTAGGAACAGAAGACAAGTCGTCGGAACCAGTTGCGATTTTGGAATATTGAGAATCCAATCGTGCTGCCGCAACACTACCTGAGATAGTGCTACACCGACCTCCAACTGTTCCCTGGATCTTACCCTTATCAGGGAATTGTCCAAGTAAGGGATAACTAAAATTCCCTTCCTTCGAAGGAATATCATCATATCGGCCATTACCTTGGTAAAGACCCGGGGTGCCGTGGACCATCCATACGGCAGCGTCTGAACTGATAGTGACAGTTCTGTACCATAAACCTGAGGTACCCTTGGTGAGAAGGGTAAATTTTGACATGAAGGTAAGCATCCTTGATGTCCCGAGACATCATGTAGTCCCCTTCTTCCAGGTTCGCAATCACTGCTCTGAGTGACTCAATCTTGAATTTGAACCTCTGTATGTAAGTGTTCAAAGATTTTAGATTTAGAATCGGTCTCACCGAGCCGTCCGGCTTCGGTACCACCACAGTGTGGAATAATACCCCGTTCCCTGTTGCAGGAGGGGTATCTTGATTATCACCTGCTGGGAATACAGCTTGTGAATGGCTCCCAAAACTGTCTTCCTGTTAGAAGGAGACATCGGTAAAGCCGACTTTAGGAAACGGCGAGGGGGAGACGTCTCAAATTCTAATTTGTACCCCTGAGATATCACCTGAAGGATCCAGGGGTCTACTTGCGAGTGAGCCCACTGCGCGCTGAAATTCATTGAGACGGGCCCCCCACCGTGCCTGATTCTGCTTGTAAAGCCCCAGCGTATACTGAGGGCTTGGCAGAGGCGGGAGAGGGTTTCTGTTCCTGGGAACTGGCTGATTTCTGCAGCCTTTTTCCTCTCCCTCTGTCACGGGGCAGAAATGAGGAACCTTTTGCCCCTTTGTCCACGAAAAGACTGCGCCTGATAATACGGTGTCTTCTCATGTTGAGAGGCGACCTGGGGTACAAACGTGGATTTCCCAGCTGTTGCCGTGGCCACCAGGTCTGAAAGACCGACCCCAAATAACTCCTCCCCTTAATAAGGCAATACTTCCAAATGCCGTTTGGAATACGCATCACCTGACCACTGACGTGTCCATAACCCTCTACTGGTAGAAATGGACAACGCACTTAGACTTGATGCCAGTCGGCAAATATTCCGCTGTGCATCACGCATATATAGAAATGCATCTTTTAAATGCTCTATAGGCAAAATTATACTGTCCCTATCTAGGGTATCAATATTTTCAGTCAGGGAATCCGACCACGCCAACCCAGCACTGCACATCCAGGCTGAGGCGATTGCTGGTCGCAGTATAACACCAGTATGTGTGTAAATACATTTTAGGATACCCTCCTGCTTTCTATCAGCAGGATCCTTAAGGGCGGCCATCTCAGGAGAGGGTAGAGCCCTTACAAGCGTGTGAGCGCTTTATCCACCCTAGGGGGTGTTTCCCAACGCACCCTAACCTCTGGCGGGAAAGGATATAATGCCAATAACATTTTAGAAATTATCAGTTGTTATCGGGGGAAACCCACGCATCATCACACTCCTCATTTAATTTCTCAGATTCAGGAAAACTACAGGTAGTTTTTCCTCACCGAACATAATACCCCTTTTTGGTGGTACTCGTATTATCAGAAATGTGTAAAACATTTTTCATTGCCTCAATCATGTAATGTGTGGCCCTACTGGAAGTCACATTCGTCTCTTCACCGTCGACACTGGAGTCAGTATCCGTGTCGGCGTCTATATCTGCCATCTGAGGTAACGGGCGCTTTAGAGCCCCTGACGGCCTATGAGACGTCTGGACAGGCACAAGCTGAGTAGCCGGCTGTCTCATGTCAACCACTGTCTTTTATACAGAGCTGACACTGTCACGTAATTTCTTCCAACAGTTCATCCACTCAGGTGTCGACCCCCTAGGGGGTGACATCACTATTACAGGCAATCTGCTCCGTCTCCACATCATTTTTCTCCTCATACATGTCGATACAAAAGTACCGACGTACAGCACACACACAGGGAATGCTCTGATAGAGGACAGGACCCCACTAGCCCTTTGGGGAGACAGAGGGAGAGTTTGCCAGCACACACCAGAGCGCTATATATATATACAGGGATAACCTTATATAAGTGTTTTTCCCCTTATAGCTGCTGTATAGTTAATACTGCGCCTAATTAGTGCCCCCCTCTCTTTTTTAACCCTTTCTGTAGTGTAGTGACTGCAGGGGAGAGCCAGGGAGCTTCCCTCCAACGGAGCTGTGAGGGAAAATGGCGCCAGTGTGCTGAGGAGATAGGCTCCGCCCCCTTATCGGCGGCCTTATCCCCCGTTTTTCTATGTATTTTGGCAGGGGTTAAATGCATCCATATAGCCCAGGAGCTATATGTGATGCATTTCTTTTGCCATCCAAGGTGTTTTTATTGCGTCTCAGGGCGCCCCCCCCCAGCGCCCTGCACCCTCAGTGACCGGAGTGTGAAGTGTGCTGAGAGCAATGGCGCACAGCTGCAGTGCTGTGCGCTACCTTGTTGAAGACAGGACGTCTTCTGCCGCCGATTTTCCGGACCTCTTCTGCCTTCTGGCTCTGTAAGGGGGCCGGCGGCGCGGCTCTGGGACCCATCCAAGCTGGGCCTGTGATCGTCCCTCTGGAGCTAATGTCCAGTAGCCTAAGAAGCCCAATCCACTCTGCACGCAGGTGAGTTCGCTTCTTCTCCCCTTAGTCCCTCGATGCAGTGAGCCTGTTGCCAGCAGGTCTCACTGAAAATAAAAAACCTAAACTAAAACTTTCACTAAGAAGCTCAGGAGAGCCCCTAGTGTGCACCCTTCTCGTTCGGGCACAGAGATCTAACTGAGGCTTGGAGGAGGGTCATAGGGGGAGGAGCCAGTGCACACCAGATAGTCCTAAAGCTTTCTTTAGATGTGCCCAGTCTCCTGCGGAGCCGCTATTCCCCATGGTCCTTACGGAGTCCCCAGCATCCACTTAGGACGTTAGAGAAAGTATTATAGGTAAATTAAATAAAAATTTGGACAAATTAATTACAAGCCTTTGGAAGATTAATATTAACCATCAGATGGTCGCAAATAGGAAGATTCATTAAATACTACAAAACTATGGAAGTTAATTATACATAATAATACTTAGTAAAATATGGATTATAATTTTGTGAAAATACAGCTGTTTCAAACTAATTAATTGCCTTTTCATAAAAAACACTCCTGAAGAAGTCGACATACGACGAAACGCGTTGAGTGTAAAAATCTTTTATTGTTTGGAAAAGTTGTTATTCAATTTTTTGGCTGTAATGAACAATAACACATTGTAAAAGTGTACATCATTTTTTATCAGTATTGAAATTTAATTATTTTAGCAATAAAAAGCAATAGATGTTTTAAAGTTTAAAGGGTGTTTGTGTGATGTCATCCTCTTTTTGTCAGAAACCAATATAACCATATTAAATTGTATTATACATAAATATATTTATTTCAGTCATTAAGTGCGCTCCACAGAGATATACTATTTCTTGATTTCTATTTTTGGTCTTGTTCGACAGGGGACCATCTCTGTGTAGAAGCTTGCCCCTTAATAAAATTATTGAGTACAATCAAAGGTATAGGTCCAATTTTAGAGCGCAAAAAGGATCTCTTATTCTATATATATATATATATATATATATATATATATATATGCACACACACCCACCCCTTTGAATAGGGGCCCCACTGTCTTTAGTACCCCGGGCCCCCCATGGTCTTAATCCGGCTCTGGTTCTGTGTGGGGGCGGTGTCTTGTGGTTACTAGTGTTAAACTCACTAATAGAACCCATGTAATTAATACCAGTGGGTATGAGGACTAACTAAGCAGCATGGTTTTGCTGTAAACTGTGATCCCCTTATTTCTGATCATGGAATGGTATATCCAGGTAGTGTCTGCTTATGAGCAGACAAAAAAAAAATGTAGTTCAGACAAGTTGTTTAAATATAACAGATTTAACTAACTTGACTGACCATTTTCATTCATTTTCCGGTGTTTGGGAGCAAATTGCTTATTGCCATTTGCTCCCATACATTACCAGATTTTCATTTAAACCAGACAAATAGTTGGATGGTTGGCCGAAAGTTTGGCTGGTGTCTGGTCAGCTTGATCACTGGGCATAGACAAAGACTGCATACAACCAGTCCCCAGAGATGGAGGCAGGGTAAAGGGTAAACAAGAAGATACACTTTGTCAGAGATTTTGGGCTGGATGTTATGAAGTCCGAGTTGGCCGGAGGTGCGGGTTCCTGGCCAAACTCGGATGTTTTTTAAAAGTGGCAAACCCATGCCTTGTAAATGATTGCCGCTTTAAAAAAAAGTCAGAGTTTGGCCGGGAGCCGAACTTCATTACATCCGCCCTTTATCTTGGCAGCTAAAGTTAAATACACACTATACAGCAGAAGTATAACATCACCTGTTAAGTCTCTTTTGCATATTTAGGGCCTGATTCAGAGATGGGCGCAGTTAGCACAGCTGCTGCACCGGTGCTAAAATATGCGAAAGCAGGATGCATATGTAGTAGAAACACTCCCACTGCAGGCTTTGTGATCCACTGCTGTGTCTGGACATCAGTCTGAGAAACCCTCAGGTTACATAGGATAACTGGGTAATTCACGCTATTGTAGCCATTGAAGCTGCAGTCCAAGAAATCAGCCACGTGTTTCAGCACGCGCAGAAAGCGGGACTACACTCCTGTTTTCTGCAACGCTGTCTGTTCCTGCCTCCAAACACCAGCCGCATGTCAATTATGCTGTGCCGTGTGGGGCATTGTACGCAAAATCGCAGCCATGGATCTGTACATGCAGTGTGGCTTCTGTGCACAGATCCAAAAATATACGTTATGGTAAGAACTTACCATTGATAACTGTATTTCTCCTAAGTCCACAGGATAACAATGGGATATGATGGAGCAACAGCGGATTGGCACCAAACGATCAAAAGCTTTCTGGCCTCCCAGGATGCAATGGGCCCGTCCATATATCCCGCCCACTGGCTCAGGCAAATCAGTTGTATTCCAAAGCACAAGGCAGGAGCATCATGTAGAGCCCTAATCAGGCGAGAAGAACACACATGCACACCCTTCCATACAAGAAGGAAGCGGTTAGTGAGTAGAAGGATCCTTAAATCAGGTGCGTCAGGGTGGGATCCCTGTGGAACCTGTGGACTTAGGAGAAATACCGTTATCAACGGTAAGTTCTTACCATAACGTATATTTCTCCGGCAGGGTCCACAGGTTATCCACTGGATAACAATGGGATTTCCCAAAGCAATTTAGTGGTGGGGACGCTTCTGACTGGACAGGAGAACCTTACGCCCGAATTCAGCGTCATGAGAGGCAAAAGTATCCAAGGCATAATGTCTAATAAATGTGTTAATGGAAGACCATGTGGCTGCCTTACATATCTGTTCTGCTGAAGCACCATGTTGTGCTGCCCATGAAGGACCTACCTTGCGAGTAGAGTGAGCAGAGACATTAGCCGGAACAGGGAGATCAGCTTGAGAATATGCTTCTGAAATCGTCATTCGAAGCCATCTTGCCGGCGTCTGTTTAGTAGCAGGCCATCCTCTTGTGAAATCCGTAGAGAATGAAGAGAGAATCTGTCTTTCTGATGGCACTGGTACGATCCACGTAGATCCTTAATGTCCGGACTACGTCCAGCGATGCATCTCCCGCAGAAAGTCCCGATACCTGAAAAGCTGGGACTACAATTTCTTCATTAATGTGGAATTTAAACACCACCTTCGGAAGATACCCAGACCTAGTTCTGAGAACCGCTTTATCTGGATAAAAAAATCAGAAATGGGGAACGACATGACAGCGCTCCTAAATCTGATACTCTTCTAGCTGATGCCATAGTCAGTAGAAAGAGTACTTTTGCTGTCAACCATTTAAGATCCACTTTGTTAAGTGGTTCAAATGGGGCAACTTGAAGGGCTTTCAGAACTAAACATAAGTCCCACGCTACTGTAGGCGGAACAAAGGGAGGTTGAATGTGCAGCATTCCCTGGAAAAAAAGTACGAACATCCTGTAAATTGCAATTTTCTTTTGGAACCAAACAGTCAATGCCGATACCTGCACTCTCAAGGAAGCCACCTTCAAACCTTTATCCATTCCTGCCTGAAGGAATGCTAGGACCCTGGAAACTCTAAAAGATTTTGGGTCCATTCCACCTTCACTGCACCAATGAATATAGGTGTAGTCATGTATTAATAATTAATTAATTAATAAATAAATACATTAAATAAATAAATAAATATATGTGACGGTATACAAGATTAAAATAACTCTGTTTATTCATATAGAATCCATAAAGTACAGGGCTTAAATATCGTATTGGTTGTCCAGAAATATAGAATAAAAATAATATATATAATCTATATGGTTTAAATATATATGTATATATGAAATTAATGTATATGTACACTTATGCAGCAGTTGCTTAGGAGACAGTTGCTGGAACTGTATGTCATGCTGTTGATGTCGGGAGGGATATGCTGCGTGAGACGGTTACAGCTGTCATTGGGAGATCACTTATTCTACCTTAAGAGTGTGTTCCCTCGCGCTGCCTAAGTGATGCTCTGTTTGGCGGCAAGGCAGTTTCCTCACGCTGACCGCGAGATGCTGGGGCAATCTCCTGCAGGGTGGGAAGTGAAGGCTTCTCCGCGAGCCGCACAGCAGAAGTAATACCCTGCAGTACTGCAAAGCGGGTGTCTCGTGCTCATCGCGAGCCGCTATGCAATTGCCTGCAGGGCAGGAAGTGTAGGCTCCTCGCGCTGAGCTCGAGCTATGGGGAAGAGAGAGAGCCCATTGGTGGTAATTTAGAATAGGGACCAATGAGAGCTTACTGATCAGCGCGAGCCTCCCTGCAGAGGGACATAACAGAGGCTCTTCTGCGCTGATTGGGAGTCTGCAGTTCCCTCAGTGTGAGCACAGTCCCTGAGTGCTACTCCCCATAGTTGCCAATTCAGCTTATAACAAGCGGAATTAGGCTTGTTTTTTCTTCTGGTTGCTTATTTTTTTGGGTGGTTGCTTGTTGCTTGTTTTTGGGTTTATAATTTTTTTGCTGCTTGTTTTTGGGCTTCTTTTGTTTTTAGGTATCACTGACACCAACTTTCAGAGATAATTAGTCTTTCATCCATATAACACAGATCCTCACACAGACATACTGTAGGTGAGACGTTGTGGATGAATAGAGTCTTAAAGAAATGATGATGAGTCATTCATTATGTCTATTGTTGCCGACTGCCGGTTGTGTGTATTCAGTAGGGCTAATTTGTTTTTAACGATGACAACAACAAAGACACTGACCAGACACACAACAGTGAAGCAATTCAGGACCACTTTATGTGGTATTCTTTATGTCAGATATGGTTTAAGACGCTTGGGTATTTGTTGCAAGCATTTTAAACCAACTTCTTCAACTCAGGAATGTATAACATGGAAGCTTCTATAGACGATGGAGACAGCTCAGATTAATTTGCTTATATCCATTTTACATAAAACCTTTGTAATTCAGTGTGCTATGTACTTTACCTCACAGTATGCCATCTGCAATGCACTTTACTTCACACAGTGTGCCATGCACTTTACCTCACACAGTGGGGGTCATTCCGAGTTGTTCGCTCGCTAGCTGCTTTTAGCAGCATTGCACACGCTAGGCCGCCGCCCTCTGGGAGTGTATCTTCGCTTAGCAGAATTGCGAACAAAAGATTAGCAGAATTGCGAATAAATAATTCTTAGCAGTTTCTGAGTAGCTCGAGACTTACTCCTACACTGCGATCAGCTCAGCCCGTTTCATTCCTGGTTTGACGTCACAAACACGCCCTGCGTTCGTCCAGCCACTCCCCCGTTTCTCCAGACACTCCTGCGTTTTATCCTGGCACGCCTGCGTTTTTCCGCACACTCCCAGAAAACGGTAAATTTCCGCCCAGAAACACCCACTTCCTGTCAATCACACTCCAATCACTTCAACGATGAAAATTCTTCGTTCGGGCGTGAGTAAATCTACTAAGTTTTGTGCTAAATTACTTAGCGCATGTGCACTGCGTACCATGCGCATGCGCATTTTTGCCTTAATCGCTCCATTGCGAAAATCGGCAACGAGCGAACAACTCGGAATGACCCCCATTGTGCTATCTGCAATGCACTATACTTCACACAGTGTGCCATGCACTTTACCTCACAGTCTGCCATCTGCAATGCACTTTACCTCTCAGTAATTCCTTTGTTATTTATTGAATTGAGTTACTATTTAATATTTAAATATGCATTTATTATTTTGAATTGTCTTAATAATCTTTTGTTTTGTTACCTTGATTTGGCCTCTATTTATTTAATAGAAGTACAAAGTTGAATGTTGTAAGATTATTTGTTTTATCTTTCCATCGAATAAATATTTCACAGTGAATACAAATGACCACAGATACAGTATATACAGTTGGCAATTTTCACTTGAGATTTTTCTTTAGAAGAAACATGAAAGTATAGTATCTTAAATTCACAACTCTAACTATAGTATTTATAAAAATTCCAGTATTCTTTAAAAGCCAGTTTTGTGCTGATAAATATCATTGTAAAGACCTTAAAGGCAGATTATATAAATAATTATATGTATTTTAATAAGACAAACAATAATGTTTGTTTTTATATAGAAAAAAAAAACTTGAGTTGGGCTTTTTTGGGGGCTTTTTAGGATTGGTTTGGGCTTATTTTTCAGTCATCGGTTGCTTGTTTTTCATTTCAGAGTTGGCAACACTGCTACTCCCCGTCACAAAGAGCTGGCTGTAACATTGGCGGAGGATAAGCCTCAGGACTGTAGCTGGAGCTGAGCTGTAAGCCAGTGTAAGGCACATTGAATGGTAGTGCTGTTGAAGTCTCTCCCTTTGGCTGTCACTCTCTAAGCTGTAAACATGAGTGAGCCAGGAGGAGGCTGAGACCACTTCATTATATGCTTGCCTGGGAGGTAGTATAGCGCCTGCCACACCCTGCCTGCTGCCGCTCATCCTAAGCTGTAAACATTGAGAGGGCAATAGTGGAGTTAAGGATGCTACCCTCCTAAATACACATAAGAGCTGGGCACCTCTTACATCCTGCATCTATGAGCTGTATACACAGCAGGAAAAACAGAGGTTGCTTATAGATGTTAACGCCAAGTGGATAGGACTCTCCTTGGGCAACTGTGCATGTAGCCACAGAGTTCCGGGCTATGTCAGAGATTGGTGGTAGGTCGACATTCATTCTTGTATGCGGAAGCCAAGCATGGTCAGATGAGGTGCCGGTATTGGAGCAAAAGGTTGAAGGAGAAACAGTGCCAATGTCATCCAGAGAAATGCATCCAGAGACAGCCTGAAAGAATGAGGGAGAGCAGAGAGTCCTACTAATCGTGGAGTGGTGAGAACTGAACTTGCACTCACTCACTGCATCCATGAACACTTGACATTTTATGGGCTGCATTTTAATGACTAAAGCACTAGTACAAAGAAAGTTATAAGCCAAATACACAGACATATTCATTACAATGTGCAGCCCTATCTGGCGACCAGCTACAATATAAGGAGTGATTTTCCAATATATTACACAGATAAGAGAGTCATCTGAAGTGTACTGCCAGACAGGTTTAACAAGACTTTGGTAACATTAAGGACACATTAATTGTATCAGTGCTGTCTGGCTAAACAAAGTAACTATAGAATCTGAGAGCACTACCAGGCTGTCTACACATACTGGATCCGGGATCCGGTCTGAAGATCGACAGTGTCTAGGTCGACAATGTTTAGGTCGACCACTATAGGTCGACAGTCACTAGGTCGACATGGATGGAAGGTCGACAGGGTTTCTAGGTCGACATGTGCTAGGTCGACAGGTCTAAAGGTCGACATGAGTTTTTCACATTTTTTTCTTTTTTTGAATTTTTTCATACTTAACGATCCACGTGGACTACTATTGGAACGGTAAAGTGTGCCGAGCGAAGCGGTAGCGGAGCGAAGACACCATGCCCGAAGCATGGCGAGCGAAGCGGTGCACTAATTTGGGATCCCGGTCACTCTACGAAGAAAACGACACCAAAAAAAAAAAAAATCCTCATGTCGACCTTTAGACCTGTCGACCTAGCACATGTCGTCCTAGAAACCCTGTCGACCTTCCATCCATGTCGACCTAGTGACAGCAGTCACGGGGGGGTCTCTGCATTCGGGGAAAGGGGTCCCATGTGTAAGCATGGGACCCCTTTCAGTCCGTTTGGTCCGGGTGTTCGTTTTGTTGTTTTGCCAAGTACGAGGATTATTTTAAAAGATCTGAACACTGGATTGAGGTGAGTATAATTTTATTCACAGGTACACCGTGGATTCTACTTGGACAAGTGGACAGAGGTCGGCGTGTGAACATAGGTAAGTATGTGTGTGTCGACATGTGTGAAATAAAGTTTTACTCTCACGGTGTGCGTGCCCTGTTTTTATTTGGGTATTTTTTTTCCAGTAGAACTACAGGTACCAGCGGGCCCATTTTTCTCCCGCATGCTGGTACTTGTGGTTCTCCAAGTACCAGCTTGCGGGGGAGGCTTGCTGGGACTTGTAGTACTACTGGAAAAAACAATATTCTTTCAATTTTCTCAAGGCTATCAGCCCCCCATCCGCAGACCTTGGATGGGGGGGACAGCCAAGGGCTTCACCCCTGGCCCTTGGGTGGCTGGGGGGGGACCCCTTGATTGAAGGGGTCCCCCAGGGTACCCCGGCCAGGGGTGACTAGTTGGGTATTTAATGCCACGGCCGCAGGGCGCTGTATAAAAGTGACCCCCGGCTGTGGCATTATCTGTCCAGCTAGTGGAGCCCGATGCTGGTGTAAAAAATATGGGGGACCCATACACTTTTTGTCCCCCATATTTATTGCACCAGCACCCGGCGCAGAGCCCGGTGCTGGTTTTAAAAATACGGGGGATCCCCTGTCAGTTTTCCCCCCGGATTTTTAGAACCAGGACCGGCTCGAAGAGCCCGAGGCTGGTTATGCTTAGGAGGGGGGACCCCACGCAATTTTTTTTCTGATTTTTAACATTCCATTTAATAAAAAAATTAAAAAAAATTAAAAATATTTTTAAAAATATATAAATAATACTTGTGCCTCCAAAATAGACAAACCAAGTACCTATTCCCTTCTAATATAAATAGATATGCTATTACCAATAAAAAAAACACAAAAAAAACATGTTTTTAAATTTTTTTATTAGATTCCGCCAGCAAAGTGTGGCGGATTGAAAATGACGAATTTACTGTCTAAAAGCACTGTTGTCGAATTTACAAACTTCAATTGAATATACTTTTGTTGAATTGCCGCATTTGTACCATTGCAGAAATGTCGAATTTGACAAATGTCGAATTTCAAAAAGTCGATTTTGGAAAGTCCGTTTTTTTGTCGAAAAGTACTGAATTGCATTGTCGAATTATTTTTTTTGGCGAAAATGTCCCGTTTTTCGACATTTTCGGGAATTCGACCGCAATTGCATATACCCCTTGGTACAAGAGTAGTATAAAAATGTATGTATTTTCCTATAGTTATTATCTTCACTAGTTTATATGTATGTGAAAGTGTGTCATGCATGACATTTAAAACCAGGTGTACACCTAGGGGTATTTTTCATTGCCTAGGCAAATTCTGGTAGCTACCAAAAGGTAATTTTTGTAATGCATGCAGGTAAACTGTATAGGCCTTGAGGGTAGGATTATAAGGGAAAGTGTAACATACAACGTATAATCTATTGTTATATTACTATTTATGTGGTGCTAAACTACTATATTCTAATTAAAACACTATTAAATGGAGTGTGAATAATTTATTTAGCATAAGGAATAAATAGAATATATATTAGGCTGTCCCAAGCCAGCTCTGTAGAGTATAGAAAATAAGGATATTACGTTAAGCTTGGGTGGAGGCATAGTGTATTGCAAGTATAATAGAGCGTAGTACACCTTAATGTACGTAACCAGGGGTTACATAGGCCTGCCATATTTGGTGATAAATGCGAGCTGAGGAGGGTTTCCTTGCTCTGAGCATTGTTGAATTACCTGTTTAGAGAATCCTCTTGACTTTAGGATAGAGGTTTCAAGAGCCACGCCGTCAAAGACAGTCGATCCAGATGTCTGTGATAGCAAGGACCCTGCATCAGTAGATCTGGACGTTGAGGGAGCAGAAGTGGAGCATCCATCGACATTCTCTGCAGATCTGTGTACCAATGCCTTCTGGACCAAGCCGGAGCTATTAGAATCACAGCACCCTTTGCTTGCTTTATTTTCCTCACAACCCTGGATAACAGGGTGATCGGAGGAAACAGATAAGCCAAATGAAAGTCCCATCTCACCGCCAAGGCGTCCACAAAGATCGCTCCGGAATCCTTTGTTCTTGACCCGTATGCGGGAACTTTGTTGTTCAGACGGGATGCCATTTTTTCTATCTCTGGCAACCCCCATTTGTCTACTAGAGTCTGAAAGACCTCCGGGTGTAGAGCCCATTCGCTTGCTTGAATGGTGTGTCGACTGAGAAAGTCTGCTTCCCAGTTTAGGACTCCCTGAACGAATACTGCGGACAAGGATGGAAGATGGAATTCTGCCCACTTTAGTATGTGACTAACCTCCTTCATTGCTTTTTAGCTGCGAGTTCCTCCCTGATGGTTGAGGTACGCTACTGCCGTCGCATTGTCCGAGCGGATCTGGACTGGTTTTCCTTGAAGAATGTCTTTTGCCTGATTCAGTGCCATGTATATGTCCCGAAGTTCTAAAAGGTTAATTGGCAGGCAACTTTCTTCTCTGGTCCATTGTCCCTGGAACCATAATTTTCCGGACACTGCTCCACAGCCCTGAAGACTGGCATCTGTTGTCAGGATCTCCCAATCTGATATCCATAAGGGTCTCCCCTTGTATAGATGGGATGTCTGTAGCCACCAGGCTAATGACTTTCTTACTTTTACTGGAAGTACCTTAGTCTGTTTCTTTATTGTCTGATGTACTCCATTCCATCTGGCCAGAATCAGACGCTGCAGGAATCTTGAGTGGAATTGTGCATACTCCACCATGCCGAATGTTGACACCATCAAACCCATCACTCGCATTGCTACGTGAATGGATACCTTTTGACTGTGTAACAAGTCCTGAATCTTTGACTGTACCTTGGATATCTTGTTCCGAGGTAAAAATACTTTCTGCAGACCTGAATCCAGTACAGCCCCCTAGTGAGTCATCCGTTGTGACGGCACCAGAGACGATTTTGCCCAATTTATGAGCCACCCGTGTCTCTGCAGACATGTAATTGTCTGTTGGAGATGGCACAGGAGCAATTCCTGTGATTGTGCCAGGATTAAAAGGTCATCGAGGTATGGAAAAATTCTTATCCCCTGCATGCGGAGATAAGCTGCGATAACCACCATAATCTTGGTAAATACTCTGGGGGCTGTGGCTAACCCAAAGGGTAGGGCCTGGAACTGAAAATGCTGCTGGAGGATGGCAAACCTGAGATAACACTGATGGGACAGTGCTATAGGAACATGTAGGTAAGCATCCTGAATATCCAGGGATACCATATAATCACCTGGTTCCATGGCCAAAACTATGGAGCACAATGTCTCCATGTGGAACCTCGGTACCCAAATATATTTGTTTAGCATTTTGAGATTGAGAATGGGCCGGAATGACCCAGTTGGCTTCTGAACCAAAAACAGGTTGGAGTAAAAACCCTGTCCTCTTCGTGCAGGGGGTACTGGAATTACTACTCCTGACTGAAGCAATTTCTGAACTGCTTCTTGCAAAGCCCTGGCCTTCGTCTCTACCCGAGACGGGCTGGTGCAGAAGAACCTTCGAGGAGGATGCTTCTTGAAGGGAAAAACATAACCTAGAGATACCGCTTCTTGCACCCAGGCATCTGTTGTAGACTGTCGCCAGATCTGTGCAAACTGAAGAAGTCGGCCACCTACCCTGGGGTCCCCCAGGAGGAGGCCCGCACCATCAGGCTGATGGCTTATCTTCCGGTTTAGAAGCTGGTCCTCTGGTAGCCCAATGCTTTTTTGACTTACCAAACTTACTGTATTGGGGCTGCTTACGATCACTTTTTCCCTTTGCTTTTCCTTGAGATCGAAAGGGCTGGAAAACCGGACCCCTAGGTTTGGGGTTATATGTGGAAGGAATCTTGACCTTCTTGGAGTCTGCTTCTGACTCCAGAATATCTGTCAATTCTTTACCAAACAGAATATTTCCAGAAAAGGGCAAAGATTCCAAAACCTTCTTAGATTCTGAATCAGCTTTCCACGTAAGTAACCAAACTGCTCTGCGAGCAGCAATTGTTGACGCTGATGCCATTGAAGCAATAGTACCCATATCTAATGCAGCTTCTTCCAAGAATACTGCAGCCTGTTTAATATGAGCTATATAGGATTTTTGCTCTCTAGAAACTGATGAAAAATCACCTTCCAATGCATCAGCCCAGGCAGCCACTGCCTTTGCCATCCAAGCTCAAGCCATGGTTGACCTTATGACTGCTCCAGACAGGGAAAATATGGCTTTTAGAAAACCATCCACTCTCCTATCCATGACATCATTTAATGATGTTGGCGGCAAAGGCAATATAGATTTTCGCACTAGTCGAATCACATGTGTATCTACTTTAGGAGCCACCTCCCTTTATAAACAGTCCCCGGCTGGAAAAGGATAATTGGAATCCCATTTTTTGGGAATTCTATACTTTTTATTGGGTGTTGCCCAAGCCTCTTCCATAATTTCTGTCAGCTGGTCTGACCCTGGAAACTCAGTCTTAACTGTTTTGGGACGTTAAACACAGGTGCCTTGGTTTTTAACACAGGCTCTGCTGAATCTTCTAAGGATAGAATGGCCTTCATTGCTCTAATTAATTCAGCTATATCCACTGAGCTTCTTCCTCTTCCTCTTCATATGTTGAAGTAGAGTAAACTGAGCTTTCATCTTCCGATGAATCGTCTTGTGTAGCCTGTGAAGGTGAAGATTTACTTACCATCAGTTTATCAGCTTGTTTCATTTGAGAAGCTGTTGGGGGAAGTGATATACCGTAGGTAGGGAGCTGCATGTATGGGTACCCCATTCCTGGTACCGAAGCTGTAGGAATTATCCATTCAGCTATACTGGACAAAGTCTGTGCAAACATAGCCCAAGGTGGATCCATCTGTACCTGACGTTGTACAGGGATCTGCATGGTATTCTGCCGAAAAGCAAAACAATCTGCACATAAACCATCCTGAACCAGGTCCTGAGAGGATAATACAGTTTTGCAAGACAAACATGATATGAGTGTTGGTATTACTGTAAGTGTACCCTCGTCACCTTTGCCGCTCTTAGACATGATAAATAATCAGCACTTTCACAGTGTACTACACAATTTGTGACTGTAATCACTTTAACCTTCTAAAGTGATATCAATCTGACCCTACCCATGCACCAGCATTGAGGTTTAGAAGAAACAACTGACAAACATATATTAAAGTTAGCAATCACACTAGCAGTCAGTCACATGTTATATATTAGTCATATGAGCATATCATCAACTACAAACACTTTTTTAAGTATGTAGGCAAACATTTATTGAATCATTGAATCATGTATAAACAGATCTAACGTATTCAGACGCAATGCAAAGAAAACCACAGTAAATGTACACAGACTCATATGTAATAGGCACTTATCTTAACTATTCATACTGAAAAAGTAGATAGAAATTTAGTGCTGTATAGCCCGTACTCAGTGCCATAACTAGGTATGTGCCAGCGGTGCCCGGCACACAGCGCATGTGCACTGTGGGCGCAGGACCACCGGCACAACCGGCAGGGCCGCTACTGTCTAAGGCAGCTCCAAAACCTCTGCTGCTAGCTGAGCACTTCCCGCGGCGCACATCATGTAGTTCTACATGACACCAGGCAGCGCTGCAGCTGCCCGTCTGCAGGCTCCGGCTCCGCCACCTCCCTGCATGGAGAGAGTGTGCTTCCCGTGTGTCCCCCCCCCCCCCCCCACACACACAGTGCCTCCAGTAGGGGAACAGAAGCCGGCAACGAAAATCCCCCACATCCATGTCCTGCTGCACGGACATAGTGTATGCAGGCTCCGCCCCCCGAAGCTAGGCCCACTCACTATCTCATGTCCCGCTAAGCGCTTCCCGCGGCGCACATCATGTAGTTCTACATGACACCGGGCAGCGCTGCAGCTGCCCGTCCGCAGGCTCCGGCTCCGCCACCTCCCTGCACAAAGAGAGTGTGCTTCCCATGTCCACCCCCCCACACCCCCCACAGCACCTCCAGTAGGGGAACAGAAGCCGGCAAAGCGGACAGAGGGAACGTATGCTGGCACGTTGCAGGTGAGTATAACTCTCTCTCTCTCTCCCTCTGTCTCTCCCCTCCCTCCCATAGTGTGTAAAAAGGGGGGACTGCCTGTCATAATCCATAAAAAACAATGGGGACTGCCTACCATAATGTGTAAAAAAAAAAAAAAGGGGGACTGCCTGCTATAATGTGTACAAAATTCGGACTTCCTGCCATAATGTGTTTAAAAAGGGGCTCTGCCTGCCACAATGTGTACAAAATTGGGACTGCCTGCCATAATGTGTAAAAACGGGGACTGCATGCCATAATGTGTAAAAAAGGGGGGCTCTGTTGCTGTAATGTGTAAAAAAAAGGGGGACTCTTGCTGTAATGTGTAAAAAAAGGGGGACTCTGTTGCTGTAATGTGTAAAAAGAGGGGGACTCTGTTGCTGTAATGTGTAAAAAAAAAAGGGAGACTCTGTTGCTGTAATGTGTTAAAAAAAATAAGGAGACTCTGTTGCTGTAATGTGTAAAAAAAGGGGGACTCTGTTGCTGTAATGTGTAAAAAAAAAGGGGGACTCTGTTGCTGTAATGTGTAAATAAAGGGGGACTCTGTTGCTGTAATGTGTAAAAAAGAGGGACTCTGTTGCTGTAATGTGTAAAAAGGAGGCTCTGCCTGCTTAATGTGTAAAAAAAGGGGGACTCTGCCTGCCTAAAGCGTAAAAAAGGTGGCTCTGCTACCATAATGTGGACTCTGCCTGCTGTAATGTGTAAAAGGGAGGTCTGTGGCCACGCCCCTTCCCCATGAAGCCAAGCCCCCTATATATTTTACGCGCAGCTACGGTGCGCACTGGCCCTGATTTGTATATGGGGGGGGCGCCGTTGCTGTTTCTTGCACACTGCGCTAAAATGTCTAGTTACGGCACTGCCCATACTCAGTAGATTGGGACAGGGAGACTTACCTCGCTTCCAAGATCGATCAATACATTTGTGAACGCTGAGTGGATCCAGACGCTACTAGTGTACACTGCCGCTCCAGGCACCTATAGTGAACACAGACGCTTAGTGAACACAGACGCACCGGTCACACAGCCGCCTATGCTGCAACCGGGTCTCCTCACTGTAGCATTCAGTGAACACAGACGCAATGATCACACAGCCGCCTATGCTGTGACCGGGTCTCTCGTGGTAGCGCTCAGTGAACACCGACGCAGTGGCCTGCTGCGACCGAGTCCCCTCGTGGTAGCGTCTGAGACGGAAGCGAGGAATCAGTTCATGGTGGGAGACTTGGCGGAAACTGGTCATGAACCGGGGGGAGGGGCGACCAGGAGAGCGTCTGACTCCCCCTGCTGACATCAACCCTAGGGATCGCGGCCTCATGCTATGCCTGGTGCCTAAGATCCCTAAGGCCTAGCGCTGATGCACCCGCGGTGGCAGCCGTGTCAGCTACTGTTTGGTAGTCTCCTCCCAATACAGTGCGCCTGTGTCCGTATCCCATCTACTAAGCGGAACCGATGCCTTACCTTCTCTCCGTGCTCCGGCCACAGCCTGGTAATGTCTGCTGGACCTGCTAGTATATCCGACACAGACGCCCACCGAAACAGCACTGTACTCATGGGTAAGCGTTGCCCTGACCCGGCAGGGAGTTGTTGGAGTGATTCTTTCTTAATGTATAAGACGCTGTTTATAAAGATCACTCAAAAACTAGTAGACTATTAAAAATAACATAAGAAAGCTTAGGGCTGCTAAAAAACCAGCAGCTCTCTGACCATGGTCCGGCTCCTGCCGCACCAAACAAAAAACTGATTTGCCTGAGCCAGTGGGCGGGATATATGGACGGGCCCGTTGCATCATGGGAGGCCAGAAAGCTTTTGATCGTTTGGTGCCAATCTGCTGTCGCTCCATCATATCCCATTGTTATCCTGTGGACCCTGGCGGAGAAACATCAAACATCTCTGAAGGTCTTTAATTCTTTAAAAAAAAAAAACAACAACTAAAGGTCAAACAAAGTGACTGCATCCTTTTATTGTGATATTTTGTTGTATGTTTTAAATATTTGATAGGTTGGGGTAAATTTACCAAGGATCAGTTTTGCCATGTACTGCAATCCAATGGACATCGTATTTCAGTCTGAAAATCAAGTATTTAATAAACATCGGATTTGAGCGTCAAATGAATTCAGACGGCAATGTCCATTGCATAGACTGTCTCTAAAACCTGTTGGATTCCTGTTTCCTCTTGCGTAATACCCCTAACAAATCAGTAATGGTCCCCGGGCCTCTGAGACTAGGCTGGCATTGGAAAATAAGAAGAGTGATAAATGGATAAACAAGGGCTGTGTGGGGGTGGGGTTTTTTCCATTAAAATACTTGGGACCAGATTTATCAAGCCTCGGAGAGTGATACATCGCACGGTGATAAAGTACCAGCCAATCAGCTCCTAACTGTCATGTTTCAAACCCACACTGTAACATGGCAGTTAGCTGATTGGCTGATACTTTATCACCGTGCAGTTTATCACTCTCCAAGAATTGATAAATCTGGGCCTTGGTGTGTGTACTGTCTTTTGTTTAATATTTGTTCCACAAGAGTACTAGTGCCAGTGGGACCTTGATGTCTGGCCATGCTGGCACTTATGGTTCGATAAGTGCCATGATAGTGATCTGTGCAGTGCTTCACACCAACTCTCCTCCCACCAGCAGATCTAATATTTGGGAGGGTTTGCTGTGGATTCTACACCCAATGCTTTAAAAGTTTGATCTTTATCAAGGGAGGTAGGGGGAGTTTGACCGGCACCAGACAGTGGGCCAGATGAACTAAGCCATACAAAGTGTAAAAGTGGAGAGTGATAAACTTTCAGCCAATCGGCTCCTAGCTGTCATTTTTCAAACCCAGCCTGGACCATGGCAGTTAGGAGCTGGTTGGCTGGTACTTTATCACTCTCCACTTTATCACTTTTCAATGCCTTGTACATCTCAGAAATATGGTTGTTGTTGTTGTTGTTGTTGTTGTTGTTGTTATTATGGCATCTGATGACCAACAATATGTAATAGTAATAATAAATGTGGTAGGAGATCCCACCAGTGAAGTGTTAATTGTTGTTAGTGCTCCCCAGGTTAATTGAAAAAAACCGATAAGTTTTATACTTGGGGTCCTGATAGCATACACTCTTCTCCTGTACACTATCAGGATCCCAAGTATAAAGGGGGTCATTCCGAGTTGATCGCTAGCTGCCGTTGTTCGCTGCGTAGCGATCAGTGAAAAAATGGCTAATCTGCGCATGCGTATGCACCGCAATGCGCACACGCGATGTATGGGTACAAAGTCCTTTGTGGTTTTGCACTGGTTCTAGTGACGATTCCAAACGCACAGCCGATCGCAAGGAGATTGACAGGAAGAGAGCGTTTCTGGGTGGCAACTGACCGTTTTCAGGGAGTGTTTTGCAAAACGCAGGCGTGGCTGAAAAAACGCAGGCGTGGCTGGGCGTTCGCTGGGCGGGTGTGTGACATCAAAAGCCGTCCCTCCATCGTTAGAATCAACACACACGAAGAGTAACTACAGGGCTGGTCTTGTTTTGCACAAAAAGCTTTTGCAGGCGCTCTGCTGCACAAGCGTTCGCACTTCTGCAATGTGAAAATACACTCCCAGTGGGCGGCGACTATGCGTTTGCACGGCTGCTAAAAACTGCTAGCGAGCGATCAACTCGGAATGACCCCCGAAGTCTGATCTTTCTATTGTTGTCTATGTAAAATAACTGATCATTGGTCTAATGGTCTATTGTCATCTAAGGCCTGTTTTTTTTTCAGTGAATTTCCATTGGATTTGCCTTCAGTAAATCTCCTCATTGCAAATCCGACAGAAATTAGCACAAAACAAAAAAACTTGATGATTAGTAAATTTACCCCTAAAGATCTATCATGGAATTTGCCAATTCCTATTACTTTTATATTTGTTTTATACTCTGTGTTTGTACTATTTTTCTTTTGTTTTTTTTAAACAGGTCTGATACGTATTTTCAGTATCTTGTAGCTGTTTTGCTTAATATGAATCTGTCTTTGACATGATCCGTTAATTGTTTCATTATTGTTTGATCATTTTTATCTAGTGCAGTGGTTCTCAAACTCGGTCCTCAGGACCCCACACAGTGCATGTTTTGCAGGTAACGCAGCAGGTGCACAGGTGTGTTAATTACTCACTGACACGTTTTAAAAGGTCTATAGGTGGAGCTAATTATTTCACTCGTGATTCTGTGAGGAGACCTGCAAAACATGCACTGTGTGGGGTCCTGAGGACCGAGTTTGAGAACCTGTGATCTAGTGTATACCTGCTTACATAATTCAGTAATCATCTTTAAATTTTGATAGAATGTATGGATTTGATGTGGATGAGACCTGTTAAAAGTTGGTACTAAAGAGCTCTGTATGTATGGGAAAGAGAAGATAGAGCAGCATTGTATCCTGTGGGGGTGGAGCTAAATCTGGGCCTAGCTTCGAATGGTGTTGCCATGGTGATAGGAGACAGGATGTCGGCCATCTTTGACAGTTGGTGTCAGTTAGGGAAGAGAGAGCCACGTCCCAGGACTGGAGAAGACGCAGGCAAATAGACTGCTTCATTTCAGTGATAATATCAGCTAGTAAATAAGATAAGAGATGATTGGTGAGACATAGTAACCTAACACATAAGGAGGAAACACGCTATTCATCCATTGCTGTTTCCAGTAGTGCTGAGGTAGGTGGTAAACTTTGGTAGTGCTGCACTACTAGTCCCATCATCTCCTGTCACCCAAATGTGGCACCATGCCTATTAAATTACCAGGTTCCAGCATCCCTGCAGTTCTGAGGCAGAGAGGGCATGCAGGAACTTGTAGTACCACAGCATCATGGAGCACTGTACTTTGACTATGTGTTAAGTAGGAAATGATTCTCAGAAACCAGAATACACTGAACCTTTGCAAACTTTTTATAGAAGCCCTCTGAATGGAGGGCTTAAGGGAAAGATGCAGAGTTGGAAATAAATAGTACGTACTATGTAGCGTGTGCAGGAAAAATGTGTATGTTCAGCCATATGCGGAGCTGTAAGTATCTGCAGATGCGTCCGGTGTGTATGTGCTGTTTGCTACTAGTCAGCAGCTGCATGCACTTGCAGAAGATGGGCCTCCAATAAGGCATCACTTACATCCTGATCTGCATGGGTCTCAGTTATGTAAATACACTGAACTTTGCCTATATGAGAAGTCGTAAGTGTACATGTGATTAAACTGCATATGGCCCTGCATTACACCTGCTTTTGTGTGCTTATTTACTGAGTGTGCACAGGGCTGAAAATGAACAAGTTACCCTCCACAAATGGGCCTACGTTCAACCCTGCAACACCTCCATAGCATCTCTCGCTGTTGGGCAGTAACTAGGGGAGTGCAAGGCAGGGCCGTGCGGTGAGCTAAATGGCTCAGGAGGCACTGGCTAGCACCAGAGCCAGATTTACACCCTATATATGAGCCAAAGGGTACATCTCTGCATTATACACAGGAGCAACAGTTTAAACTCCTAAAAATTTGGTGAGTTTTGATCAGAGATGTGCGGAAAAGATAGGCACTGCCTCACCTGTCATAGACTTTTTACTCCAGAGTTTTGGCTATAAAAGTGATTAGAATAATACAAAGAAGATATGTCAAACATGTTCTTTGTATTTTTTATATACTTTATACAGTGAAATCTCTGGTACAAACGTTAGTATGATAGGAAAGGCTCTGCCTCACCCCACCGCACGTCACTGGTGCAAGGCCTAGGGGATAGCACCATTGTTGCACCATAGATAAGCACCCTGCAGCCCAGACAGACAACCAAAGTGTCATAAGGATTCTCTGGGTGCTTAGCTTCTTCCTGGGCCTGATGGCGGAGCTCCCTCGACATGACCTTATAATCTCACGAAGTGATATATTGTATTTTATATCTTTCCAACAGGTAACAGAACAATATATCATATTCATTGTGTAGTGGTCGTAGTGATGTGCTCCATGTCAGATGGGACGATGCAGTGAATGACAGTATGCAGTCACATGTATTCCGTAATGATACATCACGCAGGCTTACAATGGATCGCACAGTGTGTATGGCAGCACAATGTCTCGTTACATTGCATCGCACCATCGCTAAGACAAACATCATTCTAGTGTGTACCCAGATTTAGGGGTCTATTTACTTAACCTTGGACAGAGATAAAGTGGACGGAGATAAAGTACCAGCCAATCAGCTCCAAACTGCCATGTTACAGGTTGTGTTTGAAAAATGACAGTTTGGAGCTGATTGGCTGCTACTTTATCTCCACCCACTTTATCACTCAGCAAGGCTTAGTAAATAGACCCCTTAGTCACCGTACCAAGAACTCCTCCTGCCAGCAAAATTGTGATCAGTCCCAAATGTTCCCCAGCTTTTGGTGGATACACACAGGAGCCATGGCAAGAGGAGATGAGGATGTTCTGGGAATGATTGTATTTATAGAAAACAATATATAATCTGTTGCAGATCTGTTTTTATATTGGCAAATAAGGAAAGTTTTATTGTAGGTTAAAATTGCTTGTAGTATAGATACCCAAATAATTAAGTGTTGTATTCAAATGATAATTATAAAACAGTATTTGTTTTTCTAATTCAGGTATGTACCGCCATAGATCAATTCAGCCTAGGCAATCAATATCCCAACACACATGTTAATTCTTTGCTTATGCTGCATTAGAACTGTTAATGAGATTACACATTTTTTGTTAAAAGTGCTCCAAAGTAAAAACTATTTATGCTGTTATGCACTTTAAGATTTATTTGACAAATTCTTAATGGTGTAGCTAAAAGCCAACATTATGTAAGTAGAGAGAAGAAGCAATGTCAGCCAGGTCTATTAGCTATGAAGAAGCAATGTCAGCCAGAGCCGGATTAAGGCTATGGGGCGCCCGGGGCACTTTAAACAGTGTGGCAGGTAGATGAATTATATATATATTTATATATATACACACACACACACATACATTTATATATACACACACACATATACATTTATATATATATATATACACATACACACACACACACACACACACACACACACACACACACACACACACACTAAACATACATACACACACACACACACACACACACACACACACACACACACACACACACAGCTAAAAATTACAATTTAACAGCAGCATGATAAAAATAATAATAATAATTTAAAAAAAATACTGTGACACAGGACAGGAGAGCGAGAGTGCGTACCTCCATGCACCCTCCGCTGGCTCCACACTTCCTAACTGCAGCCTGCATGCCCAGCCAATCACTGAGCCGCAGGCTGCTACTCTACACACCATTGGACAGCTGAGCCGTCGCTCAGCTGTCCTGTATCCTGTACTTCTATGCGGCGGCGGCTGTTAGGTTGCCAGGGCAACCTACGGGGGGTCCGATCTGTGGCAGGTGACAGGGGTCCCTTTTAGAAAGGGGGGACTGGGGTACTTACCCCCAGCCCCCCCTTAATCCAGCTCTGATGTCAGCCAGGCATATTAGCTAAGTAGAGAGAAGAAGCAATATCAGCCAGGCCTATTAGCTTTGAAGAAGCATCGTCAGCCAGATGTTTTAGCTATGAAGAAGCAATGTCAGCCAGGTCTATTAGCTATGAAGAAGCAATGTCAGCCAGATCTATTAGCTATGAAGAAGCAACATCAGCCAGATCTATTAGCTAAGTAGAGAGGTGAAGCTATGTGAGCCAGATCTAATTAGCAAAGTAGAGAGGTGAAGCAATGTCAGCCAGGTCTATCAGCTATGAAGAAGCAATGTCAACCAGGTCTACTAGCTATGAAGAAGCAATGTCAGCCAGATCTATTAGCTAAGTAGAGAGGTGAAGCAATGTCAGCTACGTCTATTAGCTATGAAAAAGCAATGTCAGCCATGTCTATCAGCTATGAAGAAGCAACGTCAGCCAGATCTATTAGCTAAGTAGAGAGGTGAAGCAATGTCAGCCAGGTCTATTAGCTATGAAGAAGCAATGTCAGCCAGGTCTATTAGCTATGAAGAAGCAATGTCAGCCAGGTCTATTAGCTATGAAGAAGGGGTGGTCTTCAGTATGCCGAATGTCGGGATCCCGGCGCACAGTATACCGGCGCCGGGATCCCGACACCCGGCATACCGACAAATATTCTCCCTCATGGGGGTCCACGACCCCCCTGGAGGGAGAATAAATAGCATGCCGCGCACAGCGCGCCACCGTGCCCGCAGCGCCGCGAGCGCAGCGAGCCCGCAAGGGGCTCATTTGCGCTCGCCACGCTGTCGGTATGCCGGCGGTCGGGCTCCCGGTGCCGGTATGCTGGTCACCAGGAGCCCGGCCGCCGGCATACCATACTACACCCATGAAGAAGCAATGTCAGCCAGATATATAAGCTATGAAGAAACAATGTCAGGCAGATCTATTAGCTAAGTAGAGAGGTGAAGCAACGTCAGCTGGGTCTATTAGCTATGAAGAAGCAATGTCAGCCAGGTGTATTAGCTAAGTAGAGAGAAGAAGCCATGTCAGCCAGATCTATTAGGTATGAAGAAGCAATATCAGCCAGATCTATTGCCTAAGTAAAGAGAGGAAGCAATGTCAGCCAGGTCTGTTAGCTAAGTAGAGCATACTTACCTACTCTCCCAGATACTGCGGGAGACACCCGATTTCTCATGTAGTCCCCAACAGCCCCGGAAGAGTGGGCACCCCTCCCGCATTCTGCCCACTTCCTAGTTAAGTGGGCAGAATGGGAAGCTTAATAGGGCAAAATTGCGGAACCGGCGGAGGGGGTGGGCCTAATGACGCAATTATATGCTAATTGCATCATTGAAGCCCCCCCCCCCCGTATACAAATACCGCCCAATCGTGGTATTTTCACATCCAATGGGTGGGGCCTAATTACATAATTGGCTCAGCCCCACCCCTGTCACCGCCCACCTGCTTCTCCTCTCCGGGTATCTCCCTGAGAGGAGAAAAGAAATGTAGGTAAGTTTTGAAATAGAGAGAAGAAGCAATGTCAGCCAGGTCTTTTAGCGAAGTAGCGAGAAGAAGCAATGTCAGCCAGGTCTTTTAGCTAAGTAGAGAGAAGAAGCAATGGGCCTAATTCTGAGTTGATCGCAGCAGAAATTTTGTTAGCAATTGGGCAAAACCATGTGCACTGCAGGAGGGGCAGATATAACATGTGCAGAGAGAGTTAGATTTGGGTGGGGTGTGTTCAAACTGAAATCTAAATTGCAGTGTAAAAATAAAGCAGCCAGTATTTACCCTGCACAGAAACAAAATAACCCACCCAAATCTAACTCTCTCTGCAAATGTTATATCTGCCCCCCCCCCTCCAGTGCACATGGTTTTGCCCAATTGCTGACAAACTTGCTGCTGCGATCAACTCAGAATTACCCCCACTGTCAGCCAGGTCTATTAGCTAAGTAGAGAGAAGAAGCAATGTCAGCCAGGTCTATTAGCTAAGTAGAGAGAATAAGCAATGTCAGCCAGGTCTGTTAGCTAAGTAGAGAGATGAAACAATGTCAACTAGGTCTATTAGCTATGAAGAAGCAATGTCAGCCAGGTCTATTAGCTAAGTAGAGAGACGCAATGTCAGCCAGGTCTATTAGCTAAGTAGAGAGAAGAAACAATGTCAGCCAGGTCTATTAGCTAAGTAGAAAGAATAAGCAATGTCAGCCAGGTCTATTAGCTAAGTAGAGATATGGAGCAAAGGCCCTCATTCCGAGTTGTTCGCTCGGTATTTTTCATCGCATCGCAGTGAAAATCCGCCTAGTACGCATGCGCAATGTTCGCACTGCGACTGCGCCAAGTAACTTTACTATGAAGAAAGTATTTTTACTCACGGCTTTTTCTTCGCTCCGGCGATCGTAATGTGATTGACAGGAAATGGGTGTTACTGGGCGGAAACACGGCGTTTCAGGGGCGTGTGGCTGAAAACGCTACCGTTTCCGGAAAAAACGCAGGAGTGGCCGGAGAAACGGTGGGAGTGCCTGGGCGAACGCTGGGTGTGTTTGTGACGTCAACCAGGAACGACAAGCACTGAACTGATCGCACAGGCAGAGTAAGTCTGGAGCTACTCTGAAACTGCTAAGTAGTTAGTAATCGCAATATTGCGAATACATCGGTCGCAATTTTAAGAAGCTAAGATTCACTCCCAGTAGGCGGCGGCTTAGCGTGTGTAACTCTGCTAAATTCGCCTTGCGACCGATCAACTCGGAATGAGGGCCAATGTCAGCCAGGTCTTTTAGCTAAGTAGAGAGAAGAAGCAATGTCAGCAGGTCTATTAGTTAAGTAGAGAGAAGCAATGTCAGCCAGGTCTATTAGCTAAGTAGAGAGATGGAGCAATGTCAGCCAGGTCTATTAGCTAAGTAGAGAGAAGCAATGTCAGCCAGGTCTATTAGCTAAGTAGAGAGATGAAGCAATGTCAGCCAGATCTATTAGCTAAGTAGAGAGAAGCAATGTCAGCCAGGTCTATGCGCTAAGTAGAGAGAAGCAATGTCAGCCAGGTCTATTAGCTAAGAAGAGAGAAGAAGCAATGTCAGACAGGTCTATCAGCTATGAAGAAACAGTGCAAGCCAGGTATATTAGCTAAGTATAGAGATGGAGCAATGTCAGCCAGGTCTATTAGCTAAGTAGAGAGAAGAAACGATGTCAGCCAGGTCTATTAGCTAAGTAGAGAGAAGAAGCAATGTCAGCCAGGTCTATTAGCTAAGTAGAGAGAAGAAGCAGTGTCAGCCAGGTCTATTAGCTAAGTAGAGAGATGAAGCAATGTCAGACAGGTCTGTTAGCTAAGTAGAGAGATGAAGCAATGTCAGCCAGGTCTATTAGCTAAGGAGAGAGAAGCAATGTCAGCCAGGTCTATTAGCTAAGTAGAGAGATAAATCACTGTCAGCCAGGTCTATTAGCTAAGTAGAGAAAAGCAGCAATGTCAGCCAGGTCTATTAGCTAAGTAGAGAGAAGAAGCAATGTCAGCCAGGTCTATTAGCTATGAAGAAGCAATGCAAGCCAGGTCTATTAGCTAAGTAGAGAGAAGAAGCAATGTCAGCCAGGTCTATTAGCTAAGTAGAGAGATGAAGCAATGTCAGCCAGGCGTATTAACTAAGGAGAGAGAAGCAATGTCAGCCAGGTCTATTAGCTATGTAGAGAGAAGCAATGTCAGCCAGGTCTATTAGCTACGAAGAAGCAATGTCAGCCAGGTCTATTAGCTATGAAGAAGCAATGTCAGCCAGGTCTATTAGCTAAGTAGAGAGAAGAATCACTTCCAGTCTTCCTGCTGTGGATTCTGTCATGGATCCAATCTCCTCACTTCCAGTTGAAAATATGGCGCTGATTATTGTAATTCTGGTTGAGCTTTCATCATAAATAATATACAAATAATGTCCCCTTTGGCAGGACTGTCACCCAGGGCAAGCTAGTTACTGATCGGCCACTTGACATGTTGGTCCTCATATCACAGCTAGGTGGAAATATTAATCTGTCCTTTCCACCTGTGACGTCAGTCTCTGCAGCAAGTGTACGGGTGGTTGGTGGGTCGCCCGTAAACACAGCCAGATGCACCGATATATATGCAGACTGTACTGCATGGCTGATGCAAAATGTCTATGAGTGATGTCATTCACAGACATATTGGGTGATCACACCCACTGACCTGCACATGATATATAGACCGTTCGGTCAAATTATTTATATAGTCCAGTGTGTACCCAGCTTTTGATTTTGAAGGGTGTGTCGAAACTAGGGATGAGCGGGTTCAGTTTCCTGAGAACCAAACCCCCCAAACTTCACGCTCCGAGTCCGGATCCGAGTCCGGCTCGGGTTTTCCCGCCAGATTCTGAAACCAGAACGAGGCAAAATGTCATCATTCCGCTGTCGGATTCTTGCGGGCTTTGGACTCCATATAAGGAGCTGCGCATCACCACTATTTTCACTCCAGTCCTGAAGAGTGTAGCGAGAGTACATGTCTCCTCAGTGTCTGTGCCAGAAAGTGGCATGGCGACCTGCTCTTTTGTGTCATTCCAGTGCTGTCTTGTGCTGCATCAGTCTAGTGGTGGTGTCTTGTGCTGCATCAGTCCAGTCACAGTGGTGGTGTCCTGTGCTGAAATAAGCCCAGTGCTGCTGTATAAGTCCAGTCCAGTGGTGGTGTCTTGTGTTGCATCAGTCCAGTGGTAGTGTCCTGTGCTGCCATAAGTCCAGTGGTGGTGTTCTGTGCTGCCATAAGTCCAGTTGTGCTGCTGTCCATTCCAGAGGTGTTACCGTGTGAGTCCAGTCCAATGGTGCTGCCGTAAAAGTTCAGTCCAGTGGTGCTGCCGTATAAGTCCAGTCCAGTGGTGCTGCCGTATAAGTCCAGTCCAGTGGTGCTGCCATATAATTCCAACAGTACTGCCATATTAGTCCAGGGGTACTGCCGTATAATTCCAGTCCAGTGGTGTTGCCATATAAGTCCAGTGCAGTGGTGCTGCCGTATAAGTCCAGCAGTATGCTGTATAAGTACAGTGGTGCTGCCGTATACGTCCAGGGGTACTGCTGAATAAGTCCGACGGTACTGACGTATAAGTTCAGGGGTACTGCCGTATAAGTCCAGTCTAGTGGTGCTGCCATATAAGACTAGTGGTGCTGCCGTATAAGTCCAGTGGTAATGCCATATAAGTCCAGGGGTACTGCCGTATACGTCCAGTCCAGTGGTGTTGTCATATAAGTCCAGTAGTGCGGACATATAAGTCCAGTTTAGTGGTGCTGCCCTATAAGTCCAGCAGTACTGCCGTATAAGTCCAGTGGTACTGCTGTGTAAGTCCAGTCCAGTGGTGCTGCCATATAAGTCCAGTCCAGTGGTGCTGCCCTATAAGTCCAGCGGTACTGCCGTATAAGTCAAGTGGTACTGCCGTATAAGTCCAGTCCAGTGGTGCTGCCATATAAGTCCAGTCCAAGGGTGCTGCCGTATAAGTACAGTCCAGTGGTGCTGCCGTATAAGTCCAGTCCAGTGGTGCTGCCGTATAAGTCCACTGGTACTGCCATATAAGTCCAGGGGGGCTGCCATATAAGTCCAGTGGTGCTGCTGTATAAGTCCAGTCCAGTGGTGCTTCCGTATAAGTCCAGAGGTACTGCCGTATAAGTCCAGTCCAGTGGTGCTGCCGTATAAGTCCAGGGGTACTGCCGTATAAGTCCAGTCCAGTGGTGCTACCGTATAAGTCCAGTGGTGCTGTCCTGTGCTGTATATTATTTTCTGCAGCGGGGTACACTGTATTCCACAGGGAATAACATTGGGGTGTAGAGTAGGATCTTGATCCGAGGCACCAACAGGCTAAAGGCCTCCTCTATAACCCCACCTCCGTGCACAGGAGCTCAGTTTGTAAGTCAGGCAGCTAACTAACAGGCAGGGCTGCTCCAGCAGCCCTAAGAAGAGCTATTTTTAAGAAGATAGAAGACTTCAAGGGCTGCAGCAGAGGCACTCTGGTGCTAGATACCACGCTGATATCTCTTGCTGCAGCTCCATCACCTCCCCCAGCGGCGTTGTATACTCCCGAGTCCCTGGTTGCCGGGTACTTACAGCGGAGGCTCCGGTTCTTCACAGGGCACACACACACTAACCGAAGAGGTAAGAGGGTCCCCCAGGCGTGACCTGCTGGAAATTGCGATCCGCCGCAGCCATTAGAAGGCGGGCCGCGCGCGCGCTGGCGTGGACACTGTGGCAGTACAGGGACCCAACTAGACCACCAGGGCAAGGGCACAGGTCGGATTAGGCTATAATCCACTTTATTAAGGCCCACAGTACCTGGTGGTGAAGTCCAGCAAGGGGATAAGGCTCTGACCTGTATCCCCTCCCCCAGCCCCTGGGCGTCATTTAAAGTAAATGTTCCCGTCCTGGAGCTGCATCTCTCTGTCTCCCTCACTCTCCTATCAGCGTTTGGGCGCCATTACACATAGCTGAGCTGATTCTGGGACTGCTGGGTGATGCCTCCTCTGTAAAGCCGCCTGCATCATCAGCGCTGTGCATTTACAGGACACTTAAGTATTCTACATGTCGTTTAGACAGTGTTAGTTAAGAACAAGTGCATACTTCAGGGTTATTTAGTACAAGTACCCTGTGATATTTATCCAGTTTTTACTGTGCATTGATATATCTGTGTTTATACATAGCTTTACTCAGTGATAGTATTGCTAGTCCAGTGCAGTTTTATTGTTTGTCATAATTCCAGCATTGTACATGTGACTATGTGTGTGTGCATATAGCTGCTGGGTGATCTCTACTCCGTGTATCTCACTCCTACTGCTATCCCTATATTCTGTAACCTGAGGGGCTCAGAGCGTCAGGGTTATTAGATAATATAGGTATTTCACAGGATATACGTATTTTGTATTTTTCTCTGTGTTTTTCAGTCACATTTTACCTCAGAAGTCCTCTGTTTGTGTGGTGTACACTGCACGGGGGGGTTTGGGTTAGGTAATATATTTGCTGATATTGGCCCTCATTCCGAGTTGATCGCTCGCTAGCTGCTTTTAGCAGCAGTGCAAACGCTAAGCCGCCGCCCTCTGGGAGTGTATCTTCGCTTAGCAGAAGTGCGAACGAAAGGTTAGCAGAACTGCTCGAAAATCTTTTCATGCAGTTTCTGAGCAGCTGCAGACCTACTCCTACCTTGCGATCACAGCAGACAGTTTAGTTCCTGTTTTGACGTCACATACACGCCCTGTTTGCCCAGGCATGCCTGCGCTTTCATCTGACACGCCTGCGTTTTTTAGCACACTCCCGGAAAACGGTCTGTTACCACCCAGAAACGGGGCATGTCAATCACTCACCGATCAGCAGAGCGACTGAAAAGCGTCGCTTGGCCCTGTGTAAAACTGCATAGTTTTGTGTGAAAGTACTTGGCGCGTGCGCACTGTGGCCCATACGCATGCGCAGAACAGCCGAATTTTAGCCTGATCGCTGTGCTGCGAAAAACGGCAGCTATCGATCAACTCGGAATGACTCCCATTGTACTGTGTCGCCCGTGGTTTAAGCTTTCATATCATGTCAGATACAGGGGTCGATGGGTCTGGGGCTGATTCCGCCGTGCACGGTTATGATGTCCCAGATGAATTGGAGGATAACATGGCTGTGGAGTGTCCAGGTTTTGGGGGTTCTGTACCCCCCAGTCAGTTTGTAACAACGGGGGCACATCAAGGTCCGCCCTGGGCTGCCTTTTCTAATTTACTGACTACGCTGGTAACTAGACTTGTGCCCCCTATGGGACCTTCTGTGCCTTATCAGCCTTTTATGGTCCCTGCGGTTAATCCGCCATGGACAGATGCTCTGTCCACTCAGTTACAGCAATTGAATGACTCTTTGGGTAAAAGTGTTACTGACCCTCGCCCGCCGAAGACTAACGGGGACATTTACGAAGCAGTGATAATAGCTGTGAAGTGAGCCAGTGGAGAAGTTGTCCATGGCAACCAATCAGCACTGAAGTAACATCTATAATTTGCATACTATAAAATTATACAGAGCTGCTGATTGGTTGATGGGGCAACTTCTCCACTGGCTCACTTCTCCGCTCTTATCACTGCTTAGTAAATGTCCCCCTAAATCTAAGAAGTTCTCTAAGCGGCCTGTGCCTTCCTCTCAATCCACGCATCCAGATACCTCTTCTGATGAAGATGGCGTGTATACTGACTCTTCAGACTCTGACCATGACGCTTCTGATGGGGAATCTGTTTCACAGGTGGATGTTCCTGATCTATTAGAAGCTATTAGGCTCATTCTTCAGATTGATGATGATCCTGAGCCTGCTACTACAGCTAAGAAACCGGACAGGTTTAAAAGTCAGAAAGTTAATAAATTAGTTTTACCTCATTCTGACCAATTGGTTGACATACACCAGGAATCCTGGGAGAACCCAGGAAAGAAATTCACCCCGCACAAGAAGATGCTAGCCTGCTATCCACTTGTGGCTGAGTTGAGTAAAAATTGGGAAAAGCCACCGCCGGGGGATTCACAAATTACTCAGCTGGTGGTGTCATCTGCTCTGCCCGTAACTACCGTCACTTCTCTTAAGGAGCCGACGGATAAGCTGGTGGAGGGCTGCTTAAATGCTATCTATAACCTTGCAGGGGCTGCGCATAGGCCCACCATTGCAGCTACTTGGGCCGCAGAAGCCATTGAGGCGTGGGCTCAAGAAACTAAGGCTGAGTTTCCATCCAATTTCTCTGAACATGCCAGACAATGTCTCATTACATTAAAGAGGAAGGTTCAGATGCAGGTGTTCTGGCGGCCAAGGCTGCTACGACATCCATTTTGGCTCGTCGTATTCTCTGGTTGCATTCCTGGTCGGTAGACTTGGACTCTAAGAAAACTCTGGAGGTGCTCCCATTTAAAGGTAACATCCTCTTTGGTGAGGATCTCAACAAGATTGTTGCTGACTTGGCGTCTGCTAAGACTGCATGTCTTCCTAGTACTGCTCCTTTGGCTAAGAGTACTACCTTTTGTTCCTTTCGCCCTCCGGGTAAAAGAAAGGGTCAGGCGTATCTGAAACAGTCTTGCATTTCCAAAACCACCAAGCCCAAGCCTAAACGTGCCTGGGCTGCCCGTCAGCCTGCTTCCAAATCAGACAAGCCTGCTGCATGACGTGGCGGGCCTCCCCCTGGGGGACCCAAGGGTGGGAGGCCGACTTCTACAGTTCACCCAGGTATGGTTGAAGACCACTTCAGATGCCTGGGTACGGGAAGTCGTCACTCACGGATATGCTATATCCTTCATGACACGTCCCCCTCCTCGCTTTTGCCTGACAGATGTCCCTGCGGATCAAGTGAAGGCAAAAACCCTCCGGTTAGTGGTACAATCCCTCCTGGACACGGGAGTGGTGGTGCCGGTGCCTTTGGCTCAGAGGGGCAGGGAGTACTATTCAACGCTGTTCCTAGTCCCCAAACCGAATGGTTCCTCTCGGCCCATTCTCAACCTCAAATCTTTGAACAAGTTTGTGAGGGTCTCCAAGTTTCGTATGAAGACCCTTCGCTCTATTGTTCTGGCTTTGGAGCCAGGGGACTATATGGTATCCCGGGATATACAGGATGCTTACCTGCATATCCATATTGCCATGTCACATCAACAATACCTGCGATTTGCTATTGGAAACCTCCATTACAAATTCTGGGCCTTACCGTTTGGACTGACCATGGCTCCGCGAATCTTCACCAAGGTCATGGCGGTTATGACAGCCTTACTCCGTCGTCAGGGCATCAGGATCCTACCGTATCTAGACGACTTGCTGATCCTAGCCAACTCACCAGAAGTTCTCCTCCGTCATTTGGATCTGACGGTCCAGTTTCTTCAAGCCCACGGGTGGCTCATCAACTGGAAGAAATCATCCCTAGTCCCTGCCCAGAGCATGGTGTACCTGGGGGCATTGCTGGATACTCACAACCAGGACAAGATACGATGCTTCCTCTCCCGTCCGTGGGTGTCAATACACTCGGCGATGCAAATACTAGGCCTCATGGTGTCGGCTTTCGACATGGTGGAGTACGCTCAATTTCATTTGTGCCCCCTGCAGAAGCTGATTCTTACCAAATGGGATGGCCTGCCTCACCGGATCAGGTCTCAAATGATCTCCTTGTCTCCGGAGGTTCGTCTGTCACTGACCTGGTGGCTACAGGACCAACAATTGAGCAGGGGTCGTCCCTTTTGGATCTCCAACTGGGTCCTATGATGATGGATGCCAGTTTGAGGGGTTGGGGCGCAGTGTTAGAGCAACACTCTCTTCAGGGTCACTGGATTAAGGAGGAATCTCTTTGGAATTGCGGGCAGTGTTCAATGCTCTGAAACTGGCCCACCATCTGGTACAGAACAGGCCTGTTCAAGTACAGTCGGACAACACCACCATAGTGTTGTACATAAATCATCAAGGTGGCACTCAAAGCCGCATGGCAGTGATGGAAGTGTCAAAAATTCTTCAATGGGCGGAACGCCATCTACCGGCCATATCGGTGGTGTTCATTCCGGGGGCCCTCAACTGGGAAGCGGACTTCCTCAGTCGTCAGGATGTACATGCCAGAGAGTGGAGCCTTCATCCAGAGGTATTTTGGCTCCTAGTGGACAAGTGGGGCCTGCCAGACGTAGACCTGATGGCGTCTCAACACAATCACAAGGTTCCGGTCTTCGGAGCAAGGACAAGGGATCCTTAAGCAGCGTTCGTGGATGCTCTGGCAATTCCATGGAACTTTCGGCTGCCGTACGTGTTCCCTCCGGTGTCACTTCTGCCCAGGGTGATAAGGAAGTTCAAGCAGGAACGAGGAATCCTACTTCTTAACGCTCCAGCGTGGCCCAGACGGCATTGGTTCTTAGACCTTCAGGGTCTCTCGTTAGAGCGTCCTCTTCTGCTTCCACAACGACCAGACCTCCTCGTTCAGGGCCCTTGTGTCTACCAGGATTTGGCCCGGCTGGCTTTGACGGCATGGCTCTTGAAGCTTCCGTACTGAGGGCCAAATAATTTTCTGAAGCATTCATTAAAACTATGTTGAAGGCCCGTAAGCCGGGTTCTGCTCGGATATACCATAGGGTCTGGAATTCTTACTTTGCTTGGTGCGCATCTAACAATCATGATGTTTACTAGTACGGCCAAACTTTTGGCCTTCTTACAACAGGGCCTGGACGTGGGCCTTCGACTGGCCTCCCTCAAGGTTCATATTTCTGCCTTGTCGGTATGGTTTCAGAGAAAAATTGCGACCCTGCCTGATGTCCATACCTTCACTCGGGGGGACGAATGTATTAACCTGCAGAAGGCATAAGGAAGTGATAAACCAGTGATATGTGCAAGGTGATAAAGGCACCAGCCAATCAGCTCCGATATGTAAATTAACAGTTAGGATCTGATTGGCTGGTCCTTTATCACCTTGCACATAGCACTGGTTTATCACTTCCTTATGCCTTCTCCAGGTTAATACATCTTCCCCAGGGTGTGTTGCGGATTCAGCCTCCTTATGTACCACCTGTGGCCCCTTAGGATCTGTCGGTGGTTTTGGAGTCCTTACAAGAGTCTCCGTTTGAGCCTCTTACCTCTGCTGACCTTAAGTTTCTTTCCCTTAAGGTGTTGTTTTTGCTGGCTATTGCTTCAGCTAGAAGGGTCTCGGACTTGGGTGCCTTGTCCTATAAGTCTCCCTATTTGATTTTTCACCGTGACCGGGCGGTTCTTTGGACACGCCCAGGTTATTTACCTAAGGTGGTGTCTTCTTTCCACCTTAACCAGGAGATTGTGGTTCCGGCCTTCAATTATCCTGAGTTGTCTTCCAAAGAGCGGTCTTTGGATGTGGTACGGGCTCTCCGTATCTATGTGAAGAGAACTTCCTCCATTAGGAAATCCGATTCTCTTTTTGTGTTGTTTGGTTTTCACAAACGTGGCTGGCCTGCTTCTAAGCAGACATTGGCCAGATCGATTAGAATGGTGATTGCACATGCTTATGTACAGGCTGGTCATCCGGTTCCTGCTACCATCAAAGCCCATTCTACTCGGTCGGTTGGACCTTCTTGGGCGGCCCACCGTGGTGCGACCCTTGAACAATTGTGCACGGCGGCTACGTGGTCCTCAAGGTACACGTTTATTAGGTTCTATGCCTTTGATACTGCCGCTTCCCAGGATGCTTCCCTTGGACGCCGGGTTCTTGTGCCCGCTACAGTGCGTCCCCTCCCGTGAGGAACTGCTTTGGGACATCCCGATGTATTTCCTCGTGAAGCCCAGTGTACCCCGCAGCAGAAAACAAGATTTATGGTTAGAACTTACCGTTGTTAAATCTCTTTTTACGAGGTACACTGGGCTCCACAAGGCTCCCACCCTGACGCACTTAGCTTTTTTGGGTTGGTATTGGCATAGCCGCTGACGCCCTCTCCTGCTGTGAGTGTGTGGTGAAATTGGCTACGAGCGATTGTCGTCTCTGGTTCCTGCTACTGCATTGGGCTGGTTAACTAAACTGAGCTCACTGGCATGGAGGCGGGGTTATAGAGGAGGCGGCACTGTGCATCTTGGGAACAGTCTAAAGCTTTGAGCCTGTTGGTGCCTCGGATCAAGATCCTACTCTACACCTCAATGTATTTCCTTGTGGAGCCCAGTGTACCTCGCAGAAGGATATTTAACAACGGTAAGTTCTTACCATAAATCTCGTTTTTTTCTGTAGACAGATACCTATTGGAGAACGCTGTTGGAAAACTCAGTAGAACATGATTCCATTGTCTGAACTCAAGAGTTTCAGTGCACAGGACCCTGCTCTGCGGATCTTGAAACCATGGTGGGATGTTATGTCTGATTACATCAATATCTTTATGCTTATGCTATCCATGTTTGCTGCCAGTCTGCATGTGAGTATACAAGACAGACAGAAATAGTGCTTGGTATAAAGACTATCAGCAAGAAAGCCGTATTGTCCCACTAATTTAAAAAAATAGCACAGTGCTCTATATTAAAGATGAACACTCTAATAAAGTGAACAGCCACAATAATTCAATGTAAATTAATTTAATATGCTTTCAAATAAGACTGCATTCATATATAATAAAGGGGTATGGGACTCTGGGTCAACACCAATTAGGTCGACACCCATTGGTTGGCAGTGGCTAGGTCGACCGTAGAAATAGGTTGACGTGGACATTAGGTCGACATGAACAAGGTTGATGTGAAAAAAGGTCGACATGAGTTTTTTATGGTTTTTTGGTGTAGTTTTCTCCGTCAAGTGACCGGGAACCCCAATTAGTGCACCGCGTCCCTCGCTCCGCTACCGCTGCGCTCAGCACAGGTTACCGTTCCCAATTGTAGTCCACGTGGATCGTAAAGCATGAAAAAGTGTTTTTTTTTAAAATGTGAAAAACTCATGTCGACCTTGTTCGGGTCGACCTATTTCTAGTGTCGACCTAGCCACTGTTGAACTAATTGGTGTCGGCCCAGAGTCCGGATACCATAATAAAGTATCACAGCCAAAATAAAATTTAGTAAAAAATCTCTATAGCACGTGAGTGAGAGCGGGCACTTTCCTTATATTATATATACTGTACATAGGTCGGAGTTTCCCAAATGCGGTCCTCAAGGCACCGTAACAGTCCAGGTTTCGAGTATATCCATGCTTGGCCACAGGTGACTTAAGTAGTACCAATTTGATTTAACCATCTGTGCTGATGCATGGATATCCTTAAAACATGGACCGTTGGATATCTTGAGGACCGCATTTGGGAATCGCTGAAATAGGTGATTATTTAAATACTAGGTGCTTCATCGCGCCCTACGGGCGCTCTTCACACCGTCGCAAGGGGCTACGCCCCCTTAACCCTTGCATGCCTTTCTGGGGTTCAATATTTGTGTTATATGGAGTATCACCTGCATTCCTTTGTTAGTGGTTAAATATTGCACAATGAAAGGGTGTGCGATGGTGAAGGAGGCGCAGCCCCTTGCGACGGCGTGAACAGCACCTACAGGCCACAATGTACAGAATGTAGCGGGTGCGGGTGGTACTGCGGATGGTGTCTGTAGATGCTGCGGATGGAGGGGGGGGCGGAAGTGGGGGTGGGGCCCGGATGGGGAAGGGTTGGGAGGTGCTGCGGGTGGGGGAGGGGCAGAGGAGTGGGGGATGCAGATGGGGGAGGGGTCCGGAGGCACTGCAGGTGGGGGAGGGGCAGGGGTGCCATGGGTGGGGGAGGGGCAGGTGTGGGGATGTTGCAGATGGGTGAAGGGTTCCGGAGGTGCTGTGGGATGGGAAGGGGCGGGAGTGCCACTGGTGGGGTAGGGGTCCGTAGGCGCCATGGGTAGGGGAGGGGCAGGTACGGGTGTTGCGGCAGATGGGGAAGGAGGTCCGGAGGTGCTGCAGGTGGTGGTGGGGCAGGTGCGGGGGTGCCATTGGTGGGGGAGGGGTGGGTGAGGGGGGGACCGCGGATGGAGGAGGGTGTCTGCAGATGCTGCGGGTGGAGGGGGGCAGGTGTGGGGGAGACATATAAGGGGGGTGAATGGTGGAGGGGGCCTGGAGATTGCTGGGGGTGGTGAAGGGGCGGAGGAGTGGGAGCCGCGGGTGGTGTAGGGGGTCTGGAGGCACAGCATGTGGGGGAGGGGTGGAGTGCTGCATGTGGTGGAGGGGAAGGTGCGGAGGTGTGGTGCATTGGGGAGAGGTCTGGAGGTGCTGCGGGTACTGTACCTGCCAAAAAGGTAGTTGGAGGGTATGCAGTAACAGGGCCAGGACAGGGGTGACAGGGTCAGAACAGGGTTGACTGGGCCAGGACAGGGGTGACAGGGTCAGAACAGGGGTGACAGGGTCAGAACAGGGGTGACGGGGCCAGGACAGGGGTGACGGGGCCAGGACATGGGCGACCGGGCCAGGACAGAAATGACAGGGACAGGATAGGGGTGACAGGGTCAGTGTAGGGGCGGCAGGACCAGGACAGGGGTGACAGGGCCAGTATAGGGTTGACAGGGCAAGCACAGGGGTGACAGGGCCAGGATAGGGGTAGCAGGGCCAGCATAAGGGTGACAGGGCCAGGATAAGGGTGAAAGGGCCAGGATAAGGGTGGCAGGTCAAGGCCAGGGGTGACAGGGACATGACAGGGCACGGGAGAGATTGGTATTAGGGACAGAACAGTGGTGACAGACAGATGTGTCTTACCGGAGTCACTGCTGCTGGCTGCTGCTGTTCCACTCCAAGCTGTTGGCATCTGCTGCTGGTGGAGACTTGGCATGGCTGACTCTCTTAGGCTGTATTCCTGCTTCCTCTGCCCGTCCGCATCACTCCCCCCACTCCTCAGTCACACACCGCAGACCTCGCGCAGCTGCCGGGCACTGTGGTAAGGTGAGACTGAGAGTGACTGGTTAGCCCCCAGGAGATGCTGGAGGGAGGAGGGGGTCATAGCATGCACATGGCGCGGACCTCACGGCTGCTGGGCACTATGGTAAGGGGAGACTGGGAGTGACTGGTTAGCTCCCAGGAGACGCTGATGCTGGAGGGAGGAGGGGGTCAGAGCCTGCAAGCAGCGCGGACTTCTGCAGCGCTACCTGCCGGCTAAAGTGTGTGAAGGAGCTGGGCGCAACTCACTGCGGGTGGCAGCGCTGCAGCTAGCGGTGGGGTCGCAGGGGCTGGAGATAACAGAGGCAGTACGGAAAGTGCACAGCGGCTGGTGACCCACAAAACTACAGCTAAGAAGCGTGGAGTGTGCCAGAATGTGACGCTCCTCCCCGCCAGAGAGACCCTGCTGAGTATGCTGATGTGGGGGTCAAGTATGGCATACCCCCTCACACACCCCCATACCTCCCAAATGTCCCAATTTTCGCGGGACAGTCCCATTTTTTGGGGTCTGTCCCGCTGTCCCACCCGCGGGTCGCAGTGTCCTGCGGTGGGGGGGGGGGAGCAGTTGGAAAGCTCCTGTACTCGCTGTTCTGCTTAGCAGAGCAGCGGTGAATAGTGGAGACAGAGGGAGAGGGGGCATCAGGGGGTACGGATTAAGGGGGGGTTCCAGCAGCAGAGCCGGATTAAGGGGGGGGGGGGGGGCAGGCGGTACGTACCGTTGGCCCCACAGTTTTAGGGCCCCCCCCGGCTCGAGTAGCTCTGTCCCAGCTCAGAAGCTCCCCCGTCCTGCCAGCAACAGCGGCAGCATTGTGCTACAGTCAGCACACGCTGCTGCGTATTGGCAGGTCTGTGGTGTTACAGGGAGGCAGCAGTCTCCCTGCTTTCTTCTGCCTGTGCGGGTGTGTAGGGGGAGCGACCACCTCCTCTGGATTTAGCCCTAGCTGAGGGGCCAAAATTCCATAAAAAAAAAAAAAAATCCCGGAATTTGCGTAATGGGGCGTGGCCTCGCGTCCCGCGATTAGGCCACGCCCCCAACCCACAGCAGGCACAGCAATGAGATAGGGCTCCCCTGTCTCAAGTACCCTGTGCCCCCCGGACTCATAATCAGCCCCTGGGGGCATGCCAGCAGCTCACAGAGCGCTGGGCATGCCCCTCACTGACGAAAACGGGGCCCTCCCGTGAAGCCACGCCCCCTTTTCGCCGTGTGTGTGTGTGTGTGTGAGTGTGTGAAAGCTGGGAGGTATGCACCCCTGCCTGTGCCATGTCCATACTATCTGCTTCTGCAGCTGCTCCTAGTGTCCTATAGATTTGGCCAGATCTGTGACTCATTTGACTAACTCCGCCCACTGTTGTGACTCCGCCCAGCGTTAGCAAATGAATCACAAGATCACAGATCTGGGCTATTATATAGGAGATGTTTGGAATCCAAATTGTTTTATGTTATGAATGTTGAAAAACAACACATTAATCTATTTTAAAGATATATAAACTGAGATTCTTTTTTGATTAATGAACTAATACAAATCATCTGGAAATGGCATTTATAAGTGGGACCAGGAACACAAGACACAAAGGGGCAGATGTATTAAGCCTGGAGAAGTGATAAAGCAGTGATAAGTGGAAGGTGATTACGTACCAGCCAATCACCTCCTAACTGTCATTTTTCAAACCTGGATATAGTCACCAAACTTATCTAGGCGCTAGTGAATAGTAATTGCATACAAATAGTCTGATCTATTAGAAAATATATATACACATAAAGCAGCAATTAAGTCTAGCTGTGTCTGTGTTCACACAGCTCAATGTAGCAGCTGACTTCAGCTGCACCAAAAAAAACAATATATTACTTGTGACTTTTATGCGCTATTAATACAGGTGCATGAAATGACTAGAGCCCACATCAATGTAATAGAAATATGTATATAGAAAATTTATTTTATGTAAACATTAAAAAATTTATAGAAACAGACATTTAATATCACTTAAAAAAACAACCTCAAACGGCATCCAGTGTTATATATAAAAAATATTATCAAATGGATTTTTTGTATAGCCACGTGATTCTTCCTGTATTGAATCCAGATATAATCTCCTATATAATAGCCCAGATCTGTGATCTTGTGATTCATTTGCTAACGCTGGGCGGAGTCACAACAGTGGGCGGAGTTAGTCAAATGAGTCACAGATCTGGCCAAATCTATAGGACACTAGGAGCAGCTGCAGAAGCAGATAGTATGGACATGGCACAGGCAGGGGTGCATACCTCCCAGCTTTCACACACTCACACACACACACACACACACACACACACACACACACACACACAGCGAAAAGGGGGCGTGGCTTCACGGGAGGGCCCCGTTTTCGTCAGTGAGGGGGCATGCCCAGCGCTCTGTGAGCTGCTGGCATGCCCCCAGGGGCTGATTATGAGTCCGGGGGGCACAGGGTACTTGAGACAGGGGAGCCCTATCTCATTGCTGTGCCTGCTGTGGGTTGGGGGCGTGGCCTAATCGCGGGACGCGAGGCCACGCCCCATTACGCAAATTCCGGGATTTCTTTTTTTTTAATGGAATTTTGGCCCCTCAGCTAGGGCTAAATCCAGAGGAGGTGGTCGCTCCCCCTACACACCCGCACAGGGAGAAGAAAGCAGGGAGACTGCTGCCTCCCTGTAACACCACAGACCTGCCAATACGCAGCAGCGTGTGCTGACTGTAGCACAATGCTGCCGCTGTTGCTGGCAGGACGGGGGAGCTTCTGAGCTGGGACAGAGCTACTCGAGCCGGGGGGGGCCCTAAAACTGTGGGGCCAACGGTACGTACCGCCTGCCCCCCCCCCCCCTTAATCCGGCTCTGCTGCTGGAACCCCCCCTTAATCCGTACCCCCTGATGCCCCCTCTCCCTCTGTCTCCACTATTCACCGCTGCTCTGCTAAGCAGAACAGCGAGTACAGGAGCTTTCCAACTGCTCCCCCCCCCCCCCACCGCAGGACACTGCGACCCGCGGGTGGGACAGCGGGACAGACCCCAAAAAATGGGACTGTCCCGCGAAAATTGGGACATTTGGGAGGTATGGGGGTGTGTGAGGGGGTATGCCATACTTGACCCCCACATCAGCATACTCAGCAGGGTCTCTCTGGCGGGGAGGAGCGTCACATTCTGGCACACTCCACGCTTCTTAGCTGTAGTTTTGTGGGTCACCAGCCGCTGTGCACTTTCCGTACTGCCTCTGTTATCTCCAGCCCCTGCGACCCCACCGCTAGCTGCAGCGCTGCCACCCGCAGTGAGTTGCGCCCAGCTCCTTCACACACTTTAGCCGGCAGGTAGCGCTGCAGAAGTCCGCGCTGCTTGCAGGCTCTGACCCCCTCCTCCCTCCAGCATCAGCGTCTCCTGGGAGCTAACCAGTCACTCCCAGTCTCCCCTTACCATAGTGCCCAGCAGCCGTGAGGTCCGCGCCACGTGCATGCTATGACCCCCTCCTCCCTCCAGCCGCAGCATCTCCTGGGGGCTAACCAGTCACTCCCAGTCTCACCTTACCACAGTGCCCGGCAGCTGCGCGAGGTCTGCGGTGTGTGACTGAGGAGTGGGGGGAGTGATGCGGACGGGCAGAGGAAGCAGGAATACAGCCTAAGAGAGTCAGCCATGCCAAGTCTCCACCAGCAGCAGATGCCAACAGCTTGGAGTGGAACAGCAGCAGCCAGCAGCAGTGACTCCGGTAAGACACATCTGTCTGTCACCACTGTTCTGTCCCTAATACCAATCTCTCCCGTGCCCTGTGTTCTGTCATGTCCCTGTCACCCCTGGCCTTGACCTGCCACCCTTATCCTGGCCCTTTCACCCTTATCCTGGCCCTGTCACCCTTATGCTGGCCCTGCTACCCCTATCCTGGCCCTGTCACCCCTGTGCTTGCCCTGTCAACCCTATACTGGCCCTGTCACCCCTGTCCTGGTCCTGCCGCCCCTACACTGACCCTGTCACCCCTATCCTGTCCCTGTCATTTCTGTCCTGGCCCGGTCGCCCATGTCCTGGCCCCGTCACCCCTGTCCTGGCCCCGTCACCCCTGTTCTGACCCTGTCACCCCTGTTCTGACCCTGTCACCCCTGTCCTGGCCCAGTCAACCCTGTTCTGACCCTGTCACCCCTGTCCTGGCCCTGTTACTGCATACCCTCCAACTACCTTTTTGGCAGGTACAGTACCCGCAGCACCTCCAGACCTCTCCCCAATGCACCACACCTCCGCACCTTCCCCTCCACCACATGCAGCACTCCACCCCTCCCCCACATGCTGTGCCTCCAGACCCCCTACACCACCCGCGGCTCCCACTCCTCCGCCCCTTCACCACCCCCAGCAATCTCCAGGCCCCCTCCACCATTCACCCCCCTTATATGTCTCCCCCACACCTGCCCCCCTCCACCCGCAGCATCTGCAGACACCCTCCTCCATCCGCGGTCCCCCCCTCACCCACCCCTCCCCCACCAATGGCACCCCCGCACCTGCCCCACCACCACCTGCAGCACCTCCGGACCTCCTTCCCCATCTGCCGCAACACCCGTACCTGCCCCTCCCCTACCCATGGCGCCTACGGACCCCTACCCCACCAGTGGCACTCCCGTCCCTTCCCATCCCACAGCACCTCCGGAACCCTTCACCCATCTGCAACATCCCCACACCTGCCCCTCCCCCACCCATGGCACCCCTGCCCCTCCCCCACCTGCAGTGCCTCCGGACCCCTCCCCCATCTGCATCCCCCACTCCTCTGCCCCTCCCCCACCCGCAGCACCTCCCAACCCTTCCCCATCCGGGCCCCACCCCCACTTCCGCCCCCCCCTCCATCCGCAGCATCTACAGACACCATCCGCAGTACCACCCGCACCCGCTACATTCTGTACATTGTGGCCTGTAGGTGCTGTTCACGCCGTCGCAAGGGGCTGCGCCTCCTTCACCATCGCACACCCTTTCATTGTGCAATATTTAACCACTAACAAAGGAATGCAGGTGATACTCCATATAACACAAATATTGAACCCCAGAAAGGCATGCAAGGGTTAAGGGGGCGTAGCCCCTTGCGACGGTGTGAAGAGCGCCCGTAGGGCGCGATGAAGCACCTAGTGTATAAATATGTCCTCATTCAATAAATTGTATCTCCGGACTAGAAACTTGGTATCTCAATGTCCATTGTAATGAATTATGGCCCTCATTCCGAGTTGTTCGCTCGCTAGCTGCTTTTCGCAGCAGTGCACAAGCTAAGCCGCCGCCCTCTGGGAGTGTATCTTAGCTTAGCAGAAGTGCGAACGAAGTATTCGCAATATAGCGAAAAGATTTTTCTTTGCAGTTTCTGAGTAGCTCGAGACTTACTCCTCCAGTGCGATCAGTTCAGTGCTTGTCGTTCCTGGTTTGACGTCACAAACACACCCAGCGTTCGCCCAGACACTCCCCCGTTTCTCCAGCCACTCCCGCGTTTTTCCCAGAAACGGCAGCGTTTTTCCAAACACTCCCCTAAAACGGCCAGTTTCCGCCCAGAAACACCCACTTCCTGTCAATCACACTACGATCACCAGAACGAAGAAATTTCTTCGTTAAGCCGTGAGTAAAATACCAAACTCCATAGCAAATTTACTTGGCGCAGTCGCAGTGCGAACATTGCGCATGCGCAGTTAGCGGAAAATCGCACCGATGCGAAGAAAAAGAACGAGCGAACAACTCGGAATGAGGGCCTATATTCCTTGTTCTGGAAACCAGTGCTGTTCAATGCACCGTTCCTATTTAATTAAGCCCTGAGAAAGAAACTGTAATGGGCTATGTTCTAATTACAACGAATGTCCTCCAGCAGGAGTGAGCAGTGTGCAGCCGTACCTGTGATACTCTCCACTGCTGGCCGGGACGGGTGCGTCTCCTGTCGGTGACCTCCAACCGCCGGGTAGCGCTTCTATATTGTAGCTGCGTCCGGCTTTAACACTCCTGCTCAGCTGATAGCTCCGGTCTCCAATACCTCCTTCACGATAAGCGCCTCTGGCATACAGCGTCTCAGTAGCAAACGTGAATGCAGGAGGATTTTCTGGATATACTCTGCATGAATGACAGGTGTCCACAGCAGCTGTACAAGTCCTTTGGGGGTACAGGGGTAACTCCCTGACATGTTTCGCACCCCAGGGTGCTTCCTCATAGAATGATTCAGTGAACATTGGGGGAATGAAGTTGTCGTGGCCCCCACTACAGTAGATGACAGACCCCTGAGCCCGCCCTTACACACACACACACACACACACACATGCTGCATACAACACACACACACACACCCATACTGCACACAACACACACACACATACACGCATGCTGCACACAACACACACACACATACACCCATGCTGCACACAACACACACACCTCCATGCTGCACAAAACACACACACACACAACATACACACAGACGTACATACACATATGCGCGCACGCTACCTGTCTGTCTCGCTGTGCAGCGGATGCCGGAGTCAGGGCCCCCACACCCAGGAGCGTAGTAGTCTCCTCCCTCCCGGCGGCTCAGCTGTTCATTAACACCGCTGCCGAGGAGGTGTTTCTTGCACAGCATTTCATAGTCTCGCGGGATGCTGCATTGAATCCCGCGAGACTATGAAATGCTATGCAAGGAACACCTCCTTGGCGGCGCAGTTAATGAACAGGTGAGCTGTGCCGCCGGGAGGTGGGAGACTATCACGCTCCTGGGTGTGGGGGCCCCAAATGTGTGAGGTCGCCCCTCCCTTAATCCGGCCCTGATCACTGGCCATGAAGCTACACATTCACCATACTTGTCTACCCTCCCGGAAGGGCTGGGAAGCTCCTGAAAATTGGGTGTCCCTCCCGGACTCTCCGGAAAGATGGGCAAATCTACCGCTTTCCCAGGCAGCCCCCCGCAACCACCCCCTCCTCGGCCACCCTCATCAGAGAACAAGTGGGCAGTCCGAGGTTGGATATGATGACGCAATTCGCGCTGAGTCTCATCATCATAGCTCCACCCCCCGCTATACTGTGCCAGTTTTCTCGGCACTGTCTTGCGTGGGGCGGGGCCACAATGATACGATCATGCTGCTACACTCCCGGACTGTACACTTCCCCCCCCGGCCACGTCCTCATACTGCCCCCATTGCCGCCGGCTATGCCCCCATTGCCGCCGGCCACACCCCCATTAGCCTACGACGCTGCCATCTCCCGGAGGACGGTGCAGCCATAGGGATCATTGTGCCTTATAACCAATGCAGGGACATTGCTGTAATGTCCCCAAGTGAATGTATATATCTCTGATCCCTGATTGCACATTACCCCCATGATGTATTTGTTATATTCTTGGGGGGGAAAAAAGATGCGGTGCTCACGGGCCCCTAGGTCCAGCGAAGGCCCACACCGCACACACTGCACTTGACAAAAATCACAGCTAAAATGGCCTCTGCATATGCGCAGTAGGGAAGTTAGTCTCTGTAACATGGTGGGCGCCATGTTTCCGAATACCTGCACAATGTCAGAGCCTACTGTGCCATGGAGAGGAAGGGGCCCACCCGGAGTCTGCACACTGGGGCCCTCCTCTGTTAAAATACCCCTGCTTGTGGCAACTTATATATGGAACCACTTGTAAAACACAAAACATGGGCAACACCTGAAAAAGCATCATTGTCTTTTCAATAACAAGTGGATCTTACTAACTGCTTTGGGGCTCATTTACATTTGGATGTAAGTCATTTTTATGACACGCCTCTCAGATGTAGCAGTAAATGTCCGCGCTGATAGGTGTTACTTTCACAGTCTCCCTGAAATGCTTTTTCAAAAGTGGGCAAGTATGGACTGTGCTGGAAAACTGCTTCCAATTTATAACTTATGGGCCCTACACAATGGCCGATTACACTGAAAGATATGAACGATCTCATTCATTAATGAACAAGATATTGTTCATATCTTTCAGTGTGTAGGCACCAACGATGAAAGCTGCGTGGCCCTGCACTCGTTCATCGTTGGTGCCGGCTTGTTTATACATGCAAACCAATATGGACAATCTCGTCCATATTACAATCCCCGCCACCAGGGACAACCAATTCCCCCCCCCCCCCCCAAGTTGTCCGACAGCCGTATCGGCCATCGGGCAACTCAGCGGCCAATTGGCTTATGTGTAGGGCCCTTTAGAAAAGACTAGGATTTCATCAGGACTGCCTTTATTACGTGTCACATCTGTATACAGTAAAGTCTTACATTACATTTCATGTGTCATTTAAAAAAAAAAATACTGTTTATTGAAAATATTATTTATGATAGGGAGAGACGGGTGGAGCACACAAAGGAAAATTGGGAGAAGGTAGTGAAGAAATACAGCCAACATTCTAACAGGTGTACAAAATCTGTTGGACCCTGATCAAAGAACATCACAACAATGAAACAAAGGAGTATATGCCAAATGACAGGTCATTCATGCCAATAGCACATCACAATTGTGTTAGTGAGGCAAAAAAAAACCTCCCAGATTTTAAAGGTTAATAAAAAAAAGGCATGTTAAATGCTATTCAGAATGTTACTACATAATCTAAAAGTGCATAGAAAACAGTCTATTTTCAATTGGTCTTGAATATGATATCGTCCAGATGGTGGCCTTCATTCATGATACACATTTGTAGTTGATATCTGAAGTTTGGCATCACTCAGTGGGTCATTTCCAGCCTTATCAATGCAAGTTCTTGATGAAGCTCACGTTCATGTGTCTGGCTACGTCAACAAGCAGAAGTTTTGTTACTGGGCAGAAAACAATCCTCATCTGCTTCATGAAAGGCCTCTACACAGCCATCAGGGCCATTTGAGAGCTGAGGTCTACAAACATCCACCAAGAACCATTAATGAACTGAAGGTTGCTATACGCCAAGAAATGACAAAATCATATTCAAAATCAATTGAAAATAAACTGTATTCCCTGCACTTTTAGATAGCATACTAAAATTTTGCCATGCCTTTTTTTGTTAACCTTTAAAATCTGGGAGATTTTTTTTACCTCACCCTGTATATATGTATACACTCCACATTGTTAGGCACAAAGCCTAATGAGAGGACTCCCTACTTCAGAAATACAAAAAAGTTTAATATTTTACCATAATCACAATTGACATTTCAGCCCTGGACGGCTTTGTCAAGAACCGAATTGAAAACCCCTGGTCTTATGACATAACAATGATTAAACTCCGAAACATTGCATCCACGCTTGTGTCTGCAGTTGTTGTGCCATAAGACCGGATGAGTCTGGGTATTCAGACTCCCATTCCTTTCTGCGGTTGGTATTCAGTATACCGGTCTTTGGGATCCCGGCGCAGAGTATACCGGCGCCGGAATCCTGACAACCGGCATACCGACACCTTTCCTCCCTTTTGGGGGTCCACGACCCCCCTGGAGGGAGAATAGATAGCATAGCGCACCACCGTGCCCGCAGCGTGGCGAGCGCAGTGAGCCCGCAAGGGGCTCATTGCGCTCGCCCCACTGTCGGCAAGCCGGTGGTCGGGATCCCGGCGCCGGTATGATGGCCGCCGGGGACCCGGCCACCCGCAACTCATACCACACCCCTTTCTGCTTGTGCACCCCGGCATGCTGTTTGTGTGTGAGGAGGAGTTAATTTTATGTATAGCAGAGGGGTTTAAAACTCCCATACACCCACTGCATGGTGCACTGATGCCTGCTAGAGGCCAGTTCGTAGGCCGGAGTCTCCGTAGTGCCAGGGACTGAGGACAATTGCCGTGCCAGGAGAGCATGGCAAGTGTTTCTGCAAGCAATTGCAGCAGACTGATTGCTGAGCAAGAGGTGATGGGACTTTTTTGTGGAAATTCAAATGTTTGAAAAGTCGGTTGGGTGTCTGTTTTTTCCTGTATATTAGATAGAAAAAAACAAACACCCAACTGACTTTTCAAACATTTGAATTCTCCGTTTATGTTTGTGTGCATATTTTCTGTTTATACCTGTGTTTCTAGGCCTAGGCCTGAGTATGCTGTACTTCAGTGTCTGATGCCAGTAAAAACATTGGCATTCACCAGATAACTGCCTACCGAGTCCTTATTTTAAGTACCCATTTTCCAAGCATATGGTCTAAATTTCCAGTTTCGACCCTGGTCATTACCAGGGTTATTCTCGGGTCTGACCCGGGTTTCCTGTTGTCTGAAAGAGATCGACCAGGGTTTTTCGATTCAGGTTACTTTTCAAAGCTGCTGATTGCGGTCAGAGCCGGCCCTAACCAATATGATGCCCTAGGCAAGATTTTGGCTGGTGCCCCCTAGCACAACCGCTGGTTCCGCCTCTGACCTTGCACCTCTTTCCCAGCACCATCACCCCTCACCCATAGCAGTCCTTATTTTGGTGTTTGTACCCCCTATATTTTAAATAGGAACAGTTCGCACATTTGGCGCACAGCCCAAAAAGAGGTGTGTTTTTGCTGGCAAGGGGCATGGCCACACAATAGTAACCCCAATTCCAATTACGCCACACAGTACTGCAACTTTATTCACATTTGATCATGCGATAGTGTCCATAATTCATATTACATCCCACAGTAGTATCACTTTACCTTAAACGTTACTCCTCACAGTAGAGCCCCTTATTCACATTACATCACACTGAATTGCTCCTTATTCACATTACACCACACCCTATTGCTCTTTATTCACATTAGACGACACAGTAGTGCCCTTTCTATACGCAACGCCACATAGTAGAGCACCTTATACACATAATGCCACACATTAGTAATGCATTTATACACATAATTCCACACAGTAATGCCCCTTACACATATGAGACACATTATTAATGTCCTTTTCTCTGACGTCCTAGTGGCTGGGAACTCCGTAAGGACCATGGGGAATAGACGGGCTCCGCAGGAGACTGGGCACTCTAAAAGAAAGATTCGGTACTATCTGGTGTGCACTGGCTCCTCCCTCTATGCCCCTCCTCCAGACCTAAGTTAGAATCTGTGCCCGGCCAGAGCTGGGTGCTCCTAGTGGGCTCTCCTGAGCTTGCTAGAAAGAAAGTATTTGTTAGGTTTTTTATTTTCAGTGAGATCTGCTGGCAACAGACTCATTGCTACGTGGGACTGAGGGGAGAGAAGCAAACCTACCTGCGTGCAGCTAGCTTGTGCTTCTTAAGCTACTGAACACCATTAGCTCCAGAGGGTTCGAACACAGGGCCTGACCTCGATCGTCCGTTCCCGGAGCCGCGCCGCCGTCCCCCTTGCAGAGCCAGAAGACAGAAGAAGGAGATGAAATCGGCGGCAGAAGACTCCGGTCTTCATTAAGGTAGCGCACAGCACTGCAGCTGTGTGCCATTGCTCCCACTGCACACCACACACTCCGGTCACTGTAGGGTGCAGGGCGCTGGGAGGGGGGGGGGCATAAAAATACACATAATACAGTCTGTGACTGTATATGTGTAAAACCCCCGCCATTTTTAGTCAGAAACAGGACAGAAGCCCGCCGCTGAGGGGGCGGGGCCTTCTTCCTCAGCACACCAGCGCCATTTTCTCTTCACAGCTCCACTGGGAGGAAGCTCCCCAGGCTCTCCCCTGCAGTATCCTGGTACACAAAGGGTGAAAAGAGAGGGGGGAGGGCACATAAATTTAGGCGCAAAAATTGTATATACAGCAGCTACTGGGTAAACACTGAGTTGTAGTGTAATCCCTGGGTTATATAGTGCTGGGGTGTGTGCTGGCATACTCTCTCTCTGTCTCTCCAAAGGGCCTTGTGGGGGAACTGTCTTCAAATAGAGCATCCCCTGTGTGTGTGGTGTGTCGGTACGCGTGTGTCGACATGTCTGAGGTAAAAGGCTCCTCTAAGGAGGTGATAGAGCGGATATGTGTGTGAGAGGGTGTCTCCGTCAACAACACACCGACACCTGTTTGGATATGTGTAAGTGCTAAGGTGAATTTATTGCACAAATGGTTAGGGAACAGACAGGAAATCTACCCATGTCTGTCCCTATGTCACAGAGACCTTCAGAGTCTCACAATGCTCACTATCCAAAATAACAAACACTGGTATCGACATGGAGTTTAACTCCACTGTCGACTACGATAATGCAAAGTTACAGCCAAGATGGCTAGAAGGTATTCAATATATGATATTGAAATAAAAGATGATTTGCATATCACTGATGACTCATCTGTCCCTGACACGAGAGTACACATGTTTAAGGGGAAGAATGCGGAGGTAAATTTCCCTCCTCTCATGAGGAAAAAGAGCGGGAATCTCCAGACAAGAGACGGCAGCTTCCCACAAGAGAATTTTCAGGCTGTATCCTTTCCCCACTAGGGCCAGGATGTGTTGAGAATCTTGCCCTAGGGTGTCCTGTTTGCACAGACGGTAGCACTTGCTATTCTCAGGGATCCTGCAGATAGCGTGCCCATTCTAGTATACTACCCGGACCGGTGATTGTGTCGGCATGGGTTTATAGCGCTATGGCAGCGTGGACAGGTACCTTATCAGCAGAGATTGAGACCCTAGTAAATATATTAAAGATGCTGTCTTAAGTGATACATATATAGTTATAAAGCATGCCCAAAGAGACATGAGTATACTGGGTCCTAGAGTCAAAGCTATGTCGATCTCTGCTTGACGTGTCCTGTAGAATATGCATTGGACAGATGATGCCGACTTAAGAGGCATATGGAAGGCTAAGGATTGTGTGGAGAAGGGTTCTCGGGCCTGATCTCCACAGCTATAGCTGGTAATTCTGCTATTTTGCCTTATATTCCTGCACAGCCTAAGAAAGCACGACATTATTAAATGCAGCCTTTCGAATAAAGAAACAAGAAAGTCTGAGGTGCATCCTTTCTTGTTAGAACTGGGATCAACACAGCTAGTTCCCAGGAACAGAAGTTCTCCCCGGCCCCTACAAAAATCCACCTATGCCGCTGGGGCTCCACAGGGGGAGCTAGGCCCGGTGGGGACACGCCTTCGTAAGTTCAGCCACAAGTGGGTTCACTCCCTGTTAGGTCCCTGGGCAATAGATATTGTGTCTCAGGGATACAAGCTGGACTGTGAGAAGATGCCCCCTCACCGACGACCCTGCGGGCTTCCCCCTAAGAGGGGGAGCCAGTGTTAACTGCAATTCACAAATTGTATCTTTAACAGGTGGTGGTCAAGGGTCCCCTCCTTCAACAAGAGGGTGTTATTATTCGACCATGTTGTAATCCCGAAACCAGACGGTTCGGTCTGACCCATATTGAATTAAAAATCCCTGAACATATACCTGAGAAGGTTCAAGTTCAAGATGGAATCGCTATGAGCGGTCAGGGCAAGCCTAAAAAGAGGGAGACTTTATCGTGAATCGGGTCATAAGGGATGCATACCTTCATGTCCCCATTTATCCACCTCATTAGGCGTACCTCAGAATTGCGGTACGGGATTGTCATAACCAAGGTAATGGCGGATATGATTGTGCTCCTGCGGAAGCAAGGTGCACTATTATCACGTACTTGGACGATCTCCTCATACAAGCGAGATCAAGAGAGCAGTTGCTGAACAGCGTATCACTTTCTATGGAAGTGTAACGGCAACACAGCTGGATTCTATATATTCCAAAGTCGCAGTTGGTTCCTACAGCTCATCTGCCTCTCCTAGGCACGATCCTAGACACAGACCAGAACAGGGTTTATCTCCCGATAGAGAGAGCTCAGGAGCTCATGACACTGGTCAGGAATCTATTAAAACCAAAACAGGTGTCAGTGCATCACTGCACTCGAGTCCTGGGAAGGATGGTGGCATCATACGAGGCCATCCCCTTAGGCAGGTTCCATGCGAGGACCTTCCAATGGGACTTACTGGACAAGTGGTCCGGATCACCTCTTCAGATGCATCGGTTAATCACCCTATCCCCCAGGGCCAGGGTGTCTCTCCTGTGGTGGCTGCAGAGTGCTCACTGTCACGATCCGGGTATCTGGACGCCATTACCTGCCTTTCAGATGTCTCCTGAGGCTCGCTCAGCGTTCCAAGGCCGGATCTCATCTGTGTCCACATACTGCACATTCCTCCTGTCACGCTGAGATTCTGTCACAGCGGCGCCATGTTTGAATCCTGCATGGCGTCTCCCGTTCTCCGCGGCCTCCGCCGCCGCTCCTGTGTTATAGGTGCAGGTTGTCAGTGTGGTGTACCATGCCTGCCGCGGCCTCCGTTGTCATCCACGAGTATCAGCATACATTTCTCAGTCTGGCGTCTCCTGTCCTCTGCGGCCGGCGCCGCCATTGCAGTTATGTTTCCACATGGTTTCCTAAACCAGTTTTCCCTCCAAGTTCTAACATGGGCGCAGCTATGTTGGATTCAATCACATGTTTCAGTTCCTCCAATCCACTGCCTGGAAATCTGCATAATTGCCCAGCCAATACCTGCATTGCTGCAGGTATAAGTATCCTGTGCCTGGGCCAGCAAATGGTCAGTGCTTTGTTTGTCATACCTTGTTCCAGTCTCTCTCCTGTTGTTGTGTTTCCAGGTTCCAGCTCCTGTCTTCAGCATCCACTAAAGAGACCCGCACCTGCCTACCATCCTGCGGTGCAGCCTGACTCTGCAGTCCTCCGTGGCTGATCCAGTTTCCAGTTTTCAGCTATTTCATCTGCTTCCACCAGTATCCACTACCACCGGTAATCATCCTTCAACTCCTCTGTTTCCACGCTCCCTAGCATCTTACTACATTCACTCCGTGTTTCATCACCTGGCTGGTTCCACCCAGCATTCATTCAGTGACTTTATCATCTGGCTGATTCCATTCCGCATCCACTCCGTGTCTTACCACCTGGCTGGTTCCATCCAGCAATTACAACAGCTGATTCAAGTTACCAGCTTCATCTGTTCCATCTACTGGCATGTTCCTTGGATATCTTCACTACTACAGCCAGGCCTGGTAAGGTTATTCCATCTAAGGACTTTAACAACTGTTCTTAACCTACCAGTGTCCTGTGAAACCATTTCATGGTCAGAGTGCTCCAGGAATCATATTATTTATCATTGCCATTTTTATTATTTGCTGTCTGTTGTTACACGGAGTTTGTCAATAAACTTTTAATTTACTTTTACCTGGTTGTCATGGTCACACCTTCGGGTTTCCTTTTAACACTTACATGTCCAGGGGTCTGATTAAACCTCCCCGGTTTAAGTTCCTCTCAGCCCCTACAACTGAGGCTTCCTCCTGTCAGCTAAAACCCTCAGTTGTGACAGTAAGCACTGACCATATGAATCCAGCCGGAGACCAGGATCAAGCGGCTAGGCCGATGCAAGAACTGGCAGCCCGACTTGAACATCAGGAGGCTGCACAAGGCCACATCATCCGCTGTCTCCAGGATCTCTCTACGCGGCTGGACGGGATTCAAACGACCCTCCGTGGACCTGGCATGTCCGGTGCGTCCACAACAGTGACACCAGCTGTAACCCCACCCACCTTACCCATTTCCATTCCACGTCTTCATCTCCCAACGCCAGCAAAATTTGACGGATTTCCAAGGTTTTGCAGGGGATTTCTTAACCAATGCGAAATCCACTTTGAGCTTCAGCCTGGCAATTTCCCCAGTGACCGTACTAAAATTGCCTATATCATTTCCCTTCTCAGCGGCTCAGCCCTTGACTGGGCATCACCTTTATGGGAGAAGTCTGATCCCCTGCTTTCCTCCTATACGGACTTTGTGGCAACATTCAGGCGCATCTTCGACGAGCCAGGCCGGGTAACCTCTGCTTCATCTGAGATTCTCCGTTTACGCCAGGGAACACGTACTGTGGGACAGTATCTCATACAGTTCAAAATCCTGGCATCCGAACTGGCATGGAACGACGAGGCCCTGTATGCTGCATTCTGGCATGGCTTATCAGAACGCATCAAGGATGAGTTAGCTACCAGAGACTTGCCCTCTAAGTTGGATGAGCTAATTTCTCTTTGCACGAAGGTTGATCTACGTTTCAGAGAGAGAGCAACCGAGCGAGGAAGATCGTCTGCTCCAAAATCTTCTGCTCCTCCTCCTCGTCAACCGTCTCCATCCAAGGATGAGCCCATGCAAATTGGCCGTTCCCGTATATCTCCCGCTGAGCGCCGAAGACGTCTCTCTGAGTCTCTCTGTCACTATTGTGCAGCTCCGTCTCACATTATCAATGCCTGTCCCAAACGTCCGGGAAACTCCAAATCCTAGCTCGCCAAGTAGAGGGCCGGCTAGGAGTAATGATCTCCTCTCCATCTCCTCATGATTGTAATCTCCCAGTCTCGCTCCAAATTGCTCAACGTTACAGGAACGTCTTTGCCCTCCTTGATTCCGGAGCAGCTGGGAATTTCATAACCGAAGCTTATGTTAAACGGTGGTCCCTACCCACCGAGAGACTTCCTTCGTCCATCTCCTTAACTGCAGTAGATGGCAGCAAGATTTTTGACGCAGTTATTTCTCTAAGGACTCTACCAGTTCGTCTGAGAGTGGGAGTTCTTCATGCAGAATTTATTTCCTTCCTAGTGATTCCAAGAGCCACACATCCAGTGGTTTTGGGCCTTCCATGGCTCCGTCTCCACAATCCGTCGATTGACTGGACGACTACGCAAATACTAGCATGGGGTCCCTCCTGTGCAAAGACTTGTTTGTCCAAAGTGCTTCCTGTTTGTTCTTCTTTCCCCAGGTCGTCTGATGTTCCACCTCCTCCATATCAAGACTACACGGACGTGTTCAGTAAAGCTTCTGCTGATATCCTTCCTCCTCATAGAGAATGGGACTGCCCAATTGATCTCATTCCAGGGAAGATTCCACCTCGAGGCCGAACTTACCCGTTGTCTCTGCCTGAGACGCACTCCATGGAGGAGTACATCAAAGAGAACCTGGCGAAAGGTTTTATCCGACCTTCTTCTTCTCCAGCTGGCGCAGGCTTCTTCTTCGTTAAGAAGAAGGACGGTGGTCTGCGACCGTGCATCGATTACAGAGGTCTGAACGACATTACCGTCAAGAACCGGTATCCTTTACCTTTGATTACAGAGCTCTTCGATAGAGTCAGCGGAGCAACCATCTTTACAAAGTTGGATTTGAGGAGTGCCTACAATCTCATCCGGATCCGGGAGCGTGACGAGTGGAAGACCGCTTTTAACACCCGTGATGGACATTATGAGTACCTCGTCATGCCTTCGGATTGAGCAACGCTCCAGCTGTCTTCCAGCATTTCGTGAATGAGATCTTTAGAGACATCTTATACCGCCATGTCGTGGTTTATCTAGATGATATCCTCATCTTTGCCAATAATCTAGAGGAACATCGTTTCTGGGTAAAGGAGGTTCTGTCCCGTCTCCGTGTCAATCATCTCTATTGCAAATTGGAGAAATGTGTCTTTGAAGTTAAATCCATTCCGTTCCTAGGTTACATTGTGTCCGGTTCCGGACTAGAGATGGATCCTGAGAAACTACAAGCAATCCAGAATTGGCCGATACCCTTAACCCTCAAAGGGGTCCAGAGGTTCTTAGGGTTCGCCAATTATTACAGAAAGTTCATACGAGACTTTTCCACCATTGTGGCGCCTATCACTGCATTAACCAAGAAGGGTGCTAACCCGTCCAAGTGGTCTGAAGAAGCTACGCAAGCTTTTCATCTTCTAAAACAACGTTTCATCTCTGCACCAGTTCTGAAACAGCCCGACACCGACTCTCCTTTCATCTTAGAGGTGGATGCCTCCTCCGTTGGAGTAGGGGCAGGGTTATCCCAGAGGGCTAAAGATGGCCATCTACATCCCTGCAGTTTCTTCTCCCAGAAGTTCTCCCCAGCTGAGCGCAACTATGCCATTGGCGACCAGGAGTTGCTAGCCATCAAGCTCGCTCTTGAGGAGTGGAGATATCTGTTGGAGGGAGCTTCTCATTCAATCACGATACTTACCGACCACAAGAATCTTTTATACCTGAAAGGCGCACAATGTCTTAACCCCCGTCAGGCCAGATGGGCACTTTTCTTTTCCAGGTTCGACTTTAAACTCCAGTTCTGTCCGGGCTCTCAGAATCGCAAGGCCGATGCCTTTTCCCGCTCTTGGGAGCAAGAAAACGAGTCAGAGTCTTCAGACAAGCATCCTATTATTAATCCGTTGGCATTCTCCACGGTAGGGATGGACTCTACGCCCCCACCAGGGAAAAGTTTTGTGAAGCCGGTGTTAAGGAAGAAGCTCATGCATTGGGCCCATGCTTCCCGTTTTGCCGGACATACAGGCATTCAGAAAACCCTCGAGTTTATCTCTAGGTCCTACTGGTGGCCAACTCTGAAGAAGGACGTCAAGGAGTTTATTGCCTCTTGCCCAAAGTGTGCCCAACACAAAGTTCCCTGCCAGTCTCCTGCGGGGCAACTGGTTCCATCATCTGTTCCCAGTCGACCGTGGACCCATTTGTTGATGGACTTTGTTACAGATCTGCCTATATGCAATAAGTTTAATACCATCTGGGTGGTAGTTGACCGGTTCACCAAGATGGCACATTTCATACCCCTCACAGGTCTCCCGTCAGCTTCCAAGTTGGCCCAAGTGTTTATCCAAGAGATCTTCCGACTTCACGGTCTTCCTGAAGAGATCATCTCCGATCGTGGAGTACAATTTGTAGCCAAATTTTGGCGAAGTTTGTGTCAAGCCCTCCAAGTCAAGTTAAAGTTTTCTACAGCTTACCATCCTCAGACCAATGGTCAAACCGAGAGGGTGAATCAGGACTTGGAGGCCTTCCTCCGCATTTATGTGTCTTCCTCCCAAGATGACTGGGTTCAACTCCTTCCTTGGGCCGAGTTTAGCCACAATAATCAATACCATTCCTCATCCTCCTCAACACCATTCTTCATCAACTATGGATTTCACCCTAAGGTTCCAGAATTCCAACCGCTTCCAGCAACTTCTGTTCCAGCAGTGGATGTCACCTTGCGTCAGTTTTCAAACAACTGGAAGAATGTCCGCGCAGCCCTGCTTAAAGCCTCATTTAGGTACAAGAAGTTTGCCGATAGGAAGCGTAGAGCGGTTCCTGCTCTCAAGGTGGGTGATCGAGTATGGTTGTCCACGAAGAATTTGAGGTTGAAAGTTCCCAGCATGAAATTTGCTCCTCGTTACATCGGTCCTTTTAAAATTGAACAAGTCATCAATCCTGTTGCTTACAGACTCCAGTTACCTCCCTTCTTGAAAATACCCAGGACATTCCATGTTTCCCTGTTGAAACCGCTGATCCTGAATCGGTTTCATTCTGCACTTCCTCCAACTCCTAAAGTTCAGACTCAACGGGGAATCGAGTATGAGGTGGCCAAGATTCTGGACTCACGTTTCCGTTACGGTCAGTTGCAGTATCTTATTGACTGGAAGGGCTATGGTCCTGAAGAACGCTCTTGGACCAATGCGTCTGATGTCCATGCTCCTGCCTTGGTCCGGAATTTCCACTCGAAGTTTCCTCTAAAGCCTAAGAAGCGTCCTGGGGCCACTCCTAAAGGGGGGGGGGGGTGCTGTCACGATCCGGGTATCTGGACGCCATTACCTGCCTTTCAGATGTCTCCTGAGGCTCGCTCAGCGTTCCAAGGCCGGATCTCATCTGTGTCCACATACTGCACATTCCTCCTGTCACGCTGAGATGCTGTCACAGCGGCGCCATGTTTGAATCCTGCATGGCGTCTCCCGTTCTCCGTGGCCTCCGCCGCCGCTCCTGTGTTATAGGTGCAGGTTGTCAGTGTGGTGTTCCATGCCTGCCGCAGCCTCCGTTGTCATCCATGAGTATCAGCATACATTTCTCAGCCTGGCGTCTCCTGTCCTCTGCGGCCGGCGCCGCCATTGCAGTTATGTTTCCACATGGTTTCCTAAACCAGTTTTCCCTCCAAGTTCTAACATGGGCGCAGCCATGTTGGATTCAATCACATGTTTCAGTTCCTCCAATCCACTGCCTGGAAATCTGCATAATTGCAGCATTGCTGCAGGTATAAGTATCCTGTGCCTGGGCCAGCAAATGGTCAGTGCTTTGTTTGTCATACCTTGTTCCAGTCTCTCTCCTGTGGTTGTGTTTCCAGGTTCCAGCTCCTGTCTCCAGCATCCACTAAAGAGACCCGCAGCTGCCTACCATCCTGCGGTGCAGCCTGACTCTGCAGTCCTCCGTGGCTGATCCAGTTTCCAGCTTCCAGCTATTTCATCTGCTTCCAGCAGTATCCACTACCCACCGGTAATCATCCTTCAACTCCTCTGTTTCCACGCTCCCTAGCATCCTACTACATTCACTCCGTGTTTCATCACCTGGCTGGTTCCACCCAGCATTCATTCAGTGACTTTATCATCTGGCTGATTCCATTCCGCATCCACTCCGTGTCTTACCACCTGGCTGGTTCCATCCAGCAATTACAACAGCTGATTCAAGTTACCAGCTTCATCTGTTCCATCTACTGGCATGTTCCTTGGGTATCTTCACTACTACAGCTAGGCCTGGTAAGGTTATTCCATCTAAGGACTTTAACAACTGTTCTTAACCTACCAGTGTCCTGTGAAACCATTTCATGGTCAGAGTGCTCCAGGAATCATATTATTTATCATTGCCATTTTTATTATTTGCTGTCTGTTGTTACACGGAGTTTGTCAATAAACTTTTAATTTACTTTTACCTGGTTGTCATGATCACACCTTCGGGTTTCCTTTTAACACTTACATGTCCAGGGGTCTGATTAAACCTCCCCGGTTTAAGTTCCTCTCAGCCCCTACAACTGAGGCTTCCTCCTGTCAGCTAAAACCCTCAGTTGTGACACTCACCTTCTCGAGGGCCGCAGATTCGGCATTCAGGACTGGATCCTGGTGACCACGGATGCAAGCCTCCGAGGGTGGGGGGCAGTAACACAGGGAAGAAATTTCCAAGGTCTGTGGTCAAGTCAACAGACTTGCCTTCACATCAATATCCTGGAACTAAGGGCCATATACAACGCCCTAAGTCAAGCGGAGATCCTGCTTTGCGACCAACCGGTTCTGATCCAGTCAGACCGCAGGGGTTCGTGTAAACCGCCAAGGCGGCACAAAGAGCAGGGTGGCGAGGGTAGAAGCCACCAGAATTCTTCGCTGGGCGGAGAATCAAGTAAGCGCACTGTCAGCAGTGTTCATTCCGGGAGTGGACAACTGGGAAGCAGACTTCCTCAGCAGGCACGACCTCCACCCGGGAAAGTGGGGACTTCATCAGGAAGTCTTCACGCAGTTTGCAAATTGATGGGAACTGCCTCAGGTGGACTAGATGGCGTCCCACCTCAATAAAAAGCTAAAAACGGTTTTAAGCCGGGTCAAGGGACCCTCAGGTGATAGCTGTGGTCGCACTAGTAACACCGTGGGTGTTCCAGTCGGTCTATGTATTCCCTCCTCTTCCTCTCATACCCAAGGGCTGAGAATTGTAATAAAAGGAGGAGTGAGAACATTATTCTTTGCTCCGAATGGGCCAAGAAGGACTCGGTACCCGGAGCTGCAAGAAATGCTCTCAGAGGACTCTGGGCTTCTGCCTCTCAGACAGGACATGTTGCAACAGGGGCCCTGTCTGTTCCAAGACTTACCGCGGCTGCATTTGACGGCATGGCGGTTGAACGCCGGATCATAGCGGAAAAGGGCATTCCGGATGCAGTTATTCTTACACTGATAAAGGCATAGGAAAGACGTGACAGCAAGACTTTTTCACTGTATATAGCGAAAATAGGTTGCTTGGTGTGAGGCCGGGAAGGCCCTACAGAGGAATTCCAGCGGGGTCGATTCCTGCACTTCCTACAGTCAGGAGTGACTATGGGCCTAAAATTAGGATCCATAAAGGTCAAGATTTCGGCCCTATCCATTTTCTCTCAAAAAGACCTGGCTTCACTGCCTGAAGTTCAGACGTTGTTCCGGGGGTGCTGCATATTCAGCCTTCTTTTGTGCCACCGGTGGCACCTTGGGATCTTAACGTTGTGTTGGATTTCCTGAAATCCCACTGGTTTGAGCCACTTAAGACCGTGGAGCTAAAATATCTCACGTGGAAAGTGGTAATGCTATTGGCCTTAGCTTCGGCTAGGCGTGTGTCAGAATTGGCGGTTTTGTCATGTAAAAGCCCTTATCTGATATTCCATATGGACAGGGCAGAGTTGAGGACTCGTCCCCAATTTCTCCCTAGGGTGGTATCATCATTTCATTTGAACCAGCCTATTGTGGTGCCTGCGGCTACTAGGGACTTGGAGGATTCCAAGTTGCTGGATGTAGTCCGGGCTTTAAAAATTTATGTTTCCAGAACGGCGGGAGTCAGAAAGTCTGACTCGCTGTTTGTTCTGTATGCAGCCAACAAGGTTGGCGCTCCTGCTTCGAAGCAGACTATTGCTCGCTGGATTTAAAGCACGATTCAGCGGGTTCACTCTGCGGCTGGATTGCCGCATCCAAAATCGGTGAAAGCCCATTCCACAAGGAAGGCGGGCTCATCTTGGGCGGCTGCCCGAGGGGTCTCGGCTTTACAGCTTTGCCGAGCTGCTACTTGGTCGGGGTCAAACAAGTTTGCTAAGTTCTACAAGTTTGATACCCTGGCTGAGGAGGACCTTGAGTTTGCTCATGCGGTGCTGCAGAGTCATCCGCACTCTCCCGCCCATTTGGGAGCTTTGGTATAATCCCCATGGTCCTTACGGAGTTCCCAGCATCCACTAGGACGTCAGAGAAAATAAGAATTTACTCACCGGTAATTCTATTTCTCGTAGTCCGTAGTGGATGCTGGGCGCCCGTCCCAAGTGCGGACTCTCTGCAATACATGTATATAGTTATTGCTTAACTAAAGGGTTATTGTTATGAGCCATCCGTTAAATGAGGCTCAGTTGTTGTTCATACTGTTAACTGGGTATGGTTATCACAAGTTGTACAGTGTGATTGGTGTGGCTGGTATGAGTCTTACCCTGGATTCCAAATCCTTTCCTTGTTGTGTCAGCTTTTCCGGGCACAGTTTCCCTAACTGAGGTCTGGAGGAGGGGCAGAGGGAGGAGCCAGTGCACACCAGATAGTACCTAATCTTTCTTTTAGAGTGCCCAGTCTCCTGCGGAGCCCGTCTATTCCCCATGGTCCTTACGGAGTTCCCAGCATCCACTACGGACTACGAGAAATAGAATTACCGCTGAGTAAATTCTTATTATAAACATAATGCGCCTTACACATTATGACAACCTTTATTAATGCCCTTTTACACATAATGTCCCTTACACATATGGCACACATTATTAATGCCCTTATACACATAATGACACACATAGGCCCTCAGTCCGAGTTGTTCGCTCGTTATTTTCCTTCGCATCGGTGCGATTTTCCGCTTACTGCGCATGCGCAATGTTCGCACTACGGCTGCGCCAAGTAAATTTGCTATGAAGTTTGGTATTTTACTCACGGCATTACGAGGTTTTTTCTTCGTTCTGCTGATCGTAGTGTGATTGACAGGAAGTAGGTGTTTCTGGGCGGAAACTGGCCGTTTTAGGGGAGTGTTTGGAAAAACGCTGCCGTTTCTGGGAAAAACGCGGGAGTGGCTGAAGAAACGGGGGAGTGGCTGGGCGAACGCTGGGTGTGTTTGTGACGTCAAACCAGGAACGACAAGCACTGAACTGATTGCACTGGAGGAGTAAGTCTCGAGCTACTCAGAAACTGCAAAGAAAAATCTTTTCGCTATATTGCGAATACTTCGTTCGCAATTCTGCTAAGCTAAGATACACTCCCAGAGGGCGGCGGCTTAGCGTGTGCACTGCTGCGAAAAGCAGCTAGCGAGCGAACAACTCGGAATGAGGGCCATAGTGCCCCCTACACATTTGCTGCACATTATTAGTGTCCCTATACACATAATGACACACATACAGTAGTACCCTGTTGCACATATGCCGCACATTATTAATGCCCTTATACACATAATGCCACACATAGTGCCCCTTACACATATGTTGCACATTATTAATGCATTTTTACATGACACACATAATGCTGCTTACACATATTCCAAACACTACTGCACAATCATCCCACTCACATGCACACAGCACTCACACTGCCACTAACACCGTGACCTCTGCTTCTGCTTGGATACAGATGTGTCCTCAGAAATCTTGCCTCAATGCTAACGTCGGGCACCTTTTTTTCAATGAAAATGCATCTTACTTGCATTGCTATGTGGCTAGGATGCACAAGCAGCTTCTGCTGATTAAAATGATATGCAGCATGCCTATATACTGTATCTGCATATGAAATGCTACACACAGAATATAGGCATGCCGCATATCATTTTAATCAGCAGAAGCTGCTGATGCCCATAGGCATATCAAATGCCCTAGGCAATTGCCTAGTTTGCCTATGGCCAGCTCTGATTGCAGTGTATCTAGAGGCCTGCCTCAAGGAGTGTCTACAGTGACATGCAGGGTAGACACGGGTTCAGTGTAAAAGGGTTCAACCCATTAATAACCCGGGCCCAAGCTACAGTGTTAAAAGGGTGTAGGAGCTGTTACCTGGGTCCCTCCAAACCATTTTCAAAAGCCTGGAAAAAAGCAGGGTCCAAGCCCTGCCTTCTGTCTGAAAATAGTATAAGACGTATGCAACTCTAAATTGCCTGAAGGTGCACAAAGTGGCATATATTCAGCTGCAGAGCATTAGTGTTACAGACAGGGCCGTCGAGAGCAGACAAGGGCTTGAGGGTGCGTTGTCAAATCTGGGAGGTGTCGCCATGACCCCTCAAACAAACAAAAAATACTTTGCGCTGCGCTGCATACTGTAAAGGGGGTAGCTGACCCAGTCCACCAAGTACATTACTGAGCACTGCAGTGGGGGACAATGTTCCCCATGCAACTGATCTGGTGCTTTGCCAGGCCACCTCTCCAACAAGTCCACGCACTGGTAATCAGTACACACACACACACACACACACACACACACACACACACACACACACACACACACACACACACACACACACACACACACACACACACACACACACACACACTATCTCTCGACGCCCCTGATTACTCCATAACCCTCTACCGGTCCAGCAATGGTTAGGTTTTGTTTCTGTATTAGTCTCGGAACGCCCTGATTCATCCATCCAATCCAGCAAACTTTGTCATACCCTGTAGACAGTGACATGTTGAAATGCAGATCTATTTAATAAAGTAAAAGCATTCATGAAAAGATCTGCACATGGAGACAAAACAGCGTATGTGTATGGCTTCACTCACTTTAGTATTATTTGTTCTAACTTTTTTCTTTGCTATTGCTTTATACCAATAATGTGACAAAAGAGATCAGCAGACTTCATTTCAATTGAGTTTAGGTGTCCATGTAAATACTGAAAGTGTAAATTATAGCATAAGCTCTGCTTCCCAAACATCAGCTATAGTGAGGTCATACGTATCTCCCTTTTCTCTGACGTCCTAGTGGATGCTGGGTACTCCGTAAGGACCATGGGGAATAGACAGGCTCCGCAGGAGACTGGGCACTCTAAAAGAAAGATTAGGTACTATCTGGTGTGCACTGGCTGCTCCCTCTATGCCCCTCCTCCAGACCTCAGTTAGAATCTGTGACAAGCACGAGCTGGTTGCACACTAGGGGCTCTCCTGAGCTTCTAGTAAAGAAAGTATTTGTTAGGTTTTTTTATTTTCAGTGAGATCTGCTGGCAACAGACTCACTGCTACGAGGGACTTAGGGGAGAGAAGCGAACCTACCTGCTTGCAGCTAGCTTGGGCTTCTTAGGCTACTGGACACCATTAGCTCCAGAGGGATCGAACACAGGCCCAGCCTCGGTCGTCTGGTCCCGGAGCCGCGCCGCCGTCCCCCTTGCAGAGCCAGAAGCAAGAAGAACATCCTGAAAATCGGCGGCTGAAGACTCCGGTCTTCATTAAGGTAGCGCACAGCACTGCAGCTGTGCGCCATTGCTCCCTATGCACACCACATACTTCGGACACTGATGGGTGCAGGGCGCTGGGGGGGGGGCGCCCTGGGCTGCACTTAGAGTACCTTACATTGGCAAACAGCACATAATATAGTCTAAAAACCTATATATGTGCAAAAATCCCCCGCCATAATATAAATATAAGAGCGGGAGAAGTCCGCCGAGAAAGGGGCGGGGCTATCTCCCTCAGCACACTGGCGCCATTTCCTCTTCACAGCTCCGCTGGAAGACAGCTCCCCAGGCTCTCCCCTGCAGTTTCCAGGCTCAAAGGGTAACAAAGAGAGGGGGGGGGGCACTAAATTTAGGCGCAAACTGTATATGTAAAGCAGCTATAGGGAAAAATCACTCTGTGTTAGTGAAAATCCCTGATTAAATAGCGCTGTGGTGTGTGCTGGCATACTCTCTCTCTGTCTCCCCAAAAGACTTTGTGGGGTCCTGTCCTCAGTCAGAGCATTCCCTGTGTGTGTGCGGTGTGTCGGTACGGCTGTGTCGACATGTTTGATGAGGAGGCTTATGTGGAGGCGGAGCAGGTGCCGATAAGAGTGATGTCACCCCCTGCGGGGCCGACACCAGAGTGGGTGGATATGTGGAAGGTATTAACCGACAGTGTCAACTCCTTACATAAAAGGCTGGATGACATAACAGCCGTGGGACAGCCGGCTTCTCAGCCCGTGCCTGCCCAGGCGTCTCAAAGTCCATCAGGGGCTCACAAACGCCCGCTACCTCAGATGGCAGACACAGATGTCGACACGGAGTCTGACTCCAGTGTCGACGAGGATGAGACATATACACAATCCACAAGGGGCATCCGTTGCATGATTACGGCAGTGAAAAATGTGTTACACATTTCTGACATTAACCCAGGTACCACTAAAAAGGGTATTATGTTTGGGGAAAAAAAGCAGCCAGTGTTTTTTCCCCCATCAGATGAGTTGAATGAAGTGTGTGAAGAAGCGTGGGCTTCCCCCGATAAGAAACTGGTAATTTCTAAAAAGTTACTGATGGCGTACCCTTTCTAGGGTGGATAAGGCGCTCACACGCTTGTCAAAAAAGGTAGCACTGCCGTCTCAGGATACGGCCGCCTTGAAGGAGCCTGCTGATAGAAAGCAGGAGGCTATCCTGAAGTCTGTATATACACACTCAGGTACTATACTGAGACCTGCAATTGCTTCAGCATGGATGTGTAGTGCTGCTGCAGGGTGGTCTGATACCCTGTCAGATAATATTGATACCCTCGACAGGGATACTATTTTGCTAACCATAGAGCATATTAAAGACGTCGTCTTGTATATGAGGGATGCACAGAGGGATATTTGCCGGCTGGCATCTAAAATTAATGCAATGTCCATTTCTCTGACGTCCTAAGTGGATGCTGGGGACTCCGTCAGGACCATGGGGATTAGCGGCTCCGCAGGAGACAGGGCACAAAAGTAAAAGCTTTAGGATCAGGTGGTGTGCACTGGCTCCTCCCCCCATGACCCTCCTCCAAGCCTCAGTTAGATTTTTGTGCCCGGCCGAGAAGGGTGCAATCTAGGTGGCTCTCCTAAAGAGCTGCTTAGAGTAAAAGTTTGTTAGGTTTTTTATTTTCAGTGAGTCCTGCTGGCAACAGGCTCACTGCTACGAGGGACTTAGGGGAGAGAAGTGAACTCACCTGCGTGCAGGATGGATTGGCTTCTTAGGCTACTGGACACCATTAGCTCCAGAGGGAGTCGGAACACAGGTCTCACCCTGGGGTTCGTCCCGGAGCCGCGCCGCCGACCCCCCTTGCAGATGCCGAAAAGTGAAGGTCCAGAAACGGCGGCAGAAGACTCTTCAGCCTTCATAAGGTAGCGCACAGCACTGCAGCTGTGCGCCATTGTTGTCAGCACACTTCATAGCAGCGGTCACTGAGGGTGCAGGGCGCTGGGGGGGGGCGCCCTGGGCAGCAATGATAGTACCTTATTCTGGCTAAAAATACATCACATATAGCCCCTGGGGGCTATATGGATGTATTTAACCCCTGCCAGGTCTCAGAAAAACGGGAGAAGAAGCCCGCCGAAAAGGGGGCGGGGCCTATACTCCTCAGCACACAGCGCCATTTTCCCTCACAGAAATGCTGGTGGGAAGGCTCCCAGGCTCTCCCCTGCACTGCACTACAGAAACAGGGTTAAAACAGAGAGGGGGGGGCACTTATTTGGCGATATGTATATATATATTAAAATGCTATAAGGGAAAAACACTTATATAAAGGTTGTCCCTGTATAATTATAGCGTTTTTGGTGTGTGCTGGCAAACTCTCCCTCTGTCTCCCCAAAGGGCTAGTGGGGTCCTGTCCTCTATCAGAGCATTCCCTGTGTGTGTGCTGTGTGTCGGTACGTGTGTGTCGACATGTATGAGGACGATGTTGGTGAGGAGGCGGAGCAATTGCCTGAAATGGTGATGTCACTCTCTAGGGAGTCGACACCGGAATGGATGGCTTATTTAAGGAATTACGTTATAATGTCAACACGCTGCAAGGTCGGTTGACGACATGAGACGGCCGGCAAACAAATTAGTACCTGTCCAGGCGTCTCAAACACCGTCAGGGGCTGTAAAACGCTCATTTACCTCAGTCGGTCGACACAGACACAGACACGGACACTGACTCCAGTGTCGACGGTGAAGAAACAAACGTATTTTCCTTTAGGGCCACACGTTACATGTTAAGGGCAATGAAGGAGGTGTTACATATTTCTGATACTACAAGTACCACAAGAAGGGTATTATGTGGGGTGTGAAAAAACTACCTGTAGTTTTTCCTGAATCAGATAAATTAAATGAAGTGTGTGATGATGCGTGGGTTTCCCCCGATAGAAAATTATTGGCGGTATACCCTTTCCCGCCAGAAGTTAGGGCACGTTGGGAAACACCCTTTAGGGTGGATAAGGCGCTCACACGCTTATCAAAACAAGTGGCGGTACCGTCTCCAGATAGGGCCGCCCTCAAGGAGCCAGCTGAGAGGCTGGAAAATATCCTAAAAGGTATATACACACATACTGGTGTTATACTGCGACCAGCGATCGCCTCAGACTGGATGTGCAGCGCTGGGGTGGCTTGGTCGGATTCCCTGACTGAAAATATTGATACCCTTGACAGGGACAGTATTTTATTGACTATAGAGCATTTAAAGGATGCATTTCTATATATGCGAGATGCACAGAGGGATATTTGCACTCTGGCATCAAGAGTAAGTGCGATGTCCATATCTGCCAGAAGATGTTTATGGACACGACAGTGGTCAGGTGATGCAGATTCCAAACGGCACATGGAAGTATTGCCGTATAAAGGGGAGGAGTTATTTGGGGTCGGTCCATCGGACCTGGTGGCCTCGGCAACAGCTGGAAAATCCACCTTTTTTACCCCAAATCACATCTCAGCAGAAAAAGACACCGTCTTTTCAGCCTCAGTCCTTTCGTCCCCATAAGGGCAAGCGGGCAAAAGGCCAGTCATATCTGCCCAGGGATAGAGGAAAGGGAAGAAGACTGCAGCAGGCAGCCCATTCCCAGGAACAGAAGCCCTCCACAGCTTCTGCCAAGTCCTCAGCATGACGCTGGGGCCGTACAAGCGGACTCAAGTGCGGTGGGGGGTCGTCTCAAGAGTTTCAGCGCATAGTGGGCTCACTCGCAAGTGGACCCCTGGATCCTACAAGTAGTATCCCAGGGGTACAGACTGGAGATTCGAGACGTCTCCCCCTCGCAGGCTCCTGATGTCTGCTTTACCAACGTCTTCCTCCGACAGGGAGGCAGTATTGGAAACAATTCACAAGCTGTATTCCCAGCAGGTGATAATCAAAGTACCCCTCCTACAACAAGGAAAGGGGTATTATTCCACACTATATTGTGGTACTGAAGCCAGACGGCTCGGTGAGACCTATTCTAAATGGGAAATCTTTGAACACTTACATACAAAGGTTCAAATCAAGATGGAGTCACTCAGAGCAGTGATAGCGAACCAGGAAGGGGACTATATGGTGTCCCTGGACATCAAGGATGCTTACCTCCATGTCCCAAATTGCCCTTCTCACCAAGGGTACCTCAGGTTCGTGGTACGGAACTGTCACTATCAGTTTCAGACGCTGCCGTTTGGATTGTCCACGGCACCCCGGGTCTTTACCAAAGTAATGGCCGAAATGATGATTCTTCTTCAAAGAAAAGGCGTCTTAATTATCCCTTACTTGGACGATCTCCTGATAAGGGCAAGGTCCAGAGAACAGTTGGAAGTCGGAGTAGCACTATCTCAAGTAGTTCTACGACAGCACGGGTGGATTCTAAATATCCAAAATCGCAGCCGTTTCCGACGACACGTCTGCTGTTCCTAGGGATGGTTCTGGACACAGTCCAGAAAAAGGTGTTTCTCCCGGAGGAGAAAGCCAGGGAGTTATCCGAGCTAGTCAGGAACCTCCTAAAACCAGGAAAAGTGTCAGTGCATCATTGCACAAGAGTCCTGGGAAAAATGGTGGCTTATTACGAAGCGATTCCATTCGGCAGATTCCACGCAAGAACTTTTCAGTGGGATCTGCTGGACAAATGGTCCGGATCGCATTTTCAGATGCATCAGCGGATAACCCTATCTCCAAGGACAAGGGTGTCTCTCCTGTGGTGGTTACAGAGTGCTCATCTTCTAGAGGGCCGCAGATTCGGCATTCAGGATTGGATGCTGGTGACCACGGAGGCCAGCCTGAGAGGCTGGGGAGCAGTCACACAGGGAAAAAAATTCCAGGGAGTGTGATCAAGTCTGGAGATTTTTCTCCACATAAATATACTGGAGCTAAGGGCAATTTACAATGCTCTAAGCTTAGCAAGACCTCTGCTTCAAGGTCAGCCGGTATGGATCCAGTGGGACAACATCACGGCAGTCGCCCACGTAAACAGACAGGGCGGCACAAGAAGCAGGAGGGCAATGGCAGAAACTGCAAGGATTTTTCGCTGGGCGGAAAATCATGTGATAGCACTGTCAGCAGTGTTCATTCCGGGAGTGGACAACTGGGAATCAGACTTCCTCAGCAGGCACAACCTCCACCCGGGAGAGTGGGGACTTCATCGGGAAGTCTTCCACATGATTGTGAACCGTTGGAAAAGACCAAAGGTGGACATGATGGCGTCCCGCCTGAACAAAAAAACTGGACAAGTATTGCGCCAGGTCAAAAGACCCTCAGGCAATAGCTGTGGACGTTCTGGTAACACCGTGGGTGTACCAGTCGGTGTATGTCTTCCCTCCTCTGCTTCTCATACCCAAGGTATTGAGAATTATAAGACGTAGAGGAGTAAGAACTATACTCGTGGCTCCGGATTGGCCAAGAAGGACTTGGTACCCGGAACTTCAAGAGATGCTCACAGAGGACTCGTGGCCTCTGCCGCTAAGAAGGGACTTGCTTCAGCAAGTACCATGTCTGTTCCAAGACTTACCGCGGCTGCGTTTGACGGCATGGCGGTTGAACGCCGGATCCTAAGGGAAAAAGGCATTCCGGAAGAGGTCATTCCTACCCTGGTCAAAGCCAGGAAGGAGGTGACCGCACAACATTATCACCACATGTGGCGAAAATATGTTGCGTGGTGTGAGGCCAGGAAGGCCCCATGAAGAAATTTCAACTCGGTCGTTTCCTGCATTTCCTGCAAACAGGAGTGTCTATGGGCCTCAAATTGGGGTCCATTAAGGTTCAAATTTCGGCCCTGTCGATTTTCTTCCAGAAAGAATTGGCTTCAGTTCCTGAAGTCCAGAAGTTGTCAAGGGAGTACTGCATATACAACCCCCTTTTGTGCCTCCAGTGGCACTGTGGGATCTCAACGTAGTTCTGGGATTCCTAAAATCACATTGGTTTAAACCGCTCAAATCTGTGGATTTGAAATATCTCACAGAGAAAGTGACCATGCTGTTGGCCCTGGCCTCGGCCAGGCGAGTGTCAGAATTGGCGGCGTTTGTCTCAAAAAAGCCCATATCTGATTGTCCATTCGGACAGGGCAGAGCTGCGGACTCATCCCCAGTTTCTCCCTAAGGTGGTGTCAGTGTTTCACCTGAACCAGCTTATTGTGGTACCTGCGGCTACTAGGGACTTGGAGGACTCCAAGTTGCTAGATGTTGTCAGGGCCCTGAAAATATAGTTTCCAGGACGGCTGGAGTCAGGAAAACTGACTTGCTGTTATCCTGTATGCACCCAAAAAACTGGGTGCTCTTGCTTCTAAGCAGACGATTGCTAGTTGGATGTGTAATACAATTCAGCTTGCACATTCTGTGGCAGGCCTGCCACAGCCAAAAATATGTAAATGCCCATTCCACAAGGAAGGTGGGCTCATCTTGGGCGGCTGCCCGAGGGGTCTCGGCTTTACAACTTTGCCGAGCTGATACTTGGTCAGGGGCACACCCTGACTGAGGAGGACCTGGAGTTCTCTCATTCGGTGCTGCAGAGTCATCCGCACTCTCCCGCCCGTTTGGGAGCTTTGGTATAATCCCCATGGTCCTGACGGAGTTCCCAGCATCCACTTAGGACGTCAGAGAAAATAAGAATTTACTTACCGATAATTCTATTTCTCGTAGTCCGTAGTGGATGCTGGGCGCCCATCCCAAGTGCGGATTGTCTGCAATACTTGTACATAGTTATTGTTACAAAAATCGGGTTATTATTGTTGTGAGCCATCTTTTCAGATGCTCCGCTGTTATCATGCTGTTAACTGGGTGCAGATCACAGGTTGTACAGTGTGATTGGTGTGGCTGGTATGAGTCTTACCCGGGATTCAAAATCCTTCCTTATTGTGTACGCTCGTCCGGGCACAGTATCCTAACTGAGGCTTGGAGGAGGGTCATGGGGGGAGGAGCCAGTGCACACCACCTGATCCTAAAGCTTTTACTTTTGTGCCCTGTCTCCTGCGGAGCCGCTAATCCCCATGGTCCTGACGGAGTCCCCAGCATCCACTACGGACTACGAGAAATAGAATTATCGGTAAGTAAATTCTTATTTTCTGCCAGGAGGGTATTATGGACCCGGCAGTGGACAGGTGATGCTGATTCTAAAAGGCACATGGAGGTTTTGCCTTATAAGGGTGAGGAATTGTTTGGGGATGGTCTCTCGGACCTCGTATCCACAGCAACAGCTGGGAAATCGACATTTTTACCTCAGGCTCCCTCACAACCTAAGAAAGCACCGTACTATCAGGTACAGTCCTTTCGACCTCAGAAAGGCAAGCGGATCAAAGGTGCTTCCTTTCTGCCCAGAGGCAGGGGGAGAGGGAAAAAGCTGCACCAGACAGCCAGTTCCCAGGAACAAAAATCCTCCCCTGCTTCTACTAAGTCCACCGCATGACGCTGGGGCTCCACAGACAGAGCCAGGTGCGGTGGGGGCGCGTCTCCGGAACTTCAGCGACCAGTGGGTTCGCTCACAGGTGGATCTCTGGGTTCTACAAGTGGTATCTCAGGGATACAAGCTGGAATTCGAGGCATCTCCCCCTCGCCGTTACCTCAAATCAGCCTTGCCAGCTACTCCCCAGGACAGGGAGGTAGTACTGGCGGCAATTCACAAGCTGTACCTCCAGCAGGTGATAATAAAAGTTCCCCTCCTTCAACAGGGACGGGGATACTATTCCACAATGTTTGTGGTACTGAAACCAGACGGTTCGGTGAGACCCATTCTAAATTTGAAATCCTTGAACACTTATATAAGGAAGTTCAAGTTCAAAATGGAATCGCTCAGGGCGGTTATTGCAAGCCTGGAAGAGGGGGATTACATGGTATCACTGGACATCATGGATGCTTACCTACATGTCCCCATTTACCCACCTCACCAGGAGTACCTCAAGGTTGTGGTACAGAACTGCCATTACCAATTCCAGACGTTGCCGTTTGGTCTGTCCACGGCACCGAGGGTGTGTTCCAAGGTAATGGCCAAAATGATGATACTCCTTCGAAAGAAGGGAGTTATAATTATCCCGTACTTGGACGATCTCCGTATAAAGGCGAGGTCCAAGGAGCAGTCGTTGATCGGAGTAGCACTATCTCAGAAAGTGCTACAACAGCACGGCTGGATTCTGAATATCCCAAAGTCGCAGCTGGTTCCTACGACGCGTCTGCTGATATTGGGCATGTTTCTGGACACAGAACAGAAGAAGGTGTTTCTCCCGAAGGAGAAGGCCAAGGAGTTGTCATCTCTGGTCAGAGACCTCCTGAAACCAAAACAGGTGTCGGTGCATCATTGCACGCGAGTCCTGGAAAAGATGGTAGCTTCTTACGAAGCAATTCCCTTCGGCAGGTTCCATGCAAGGAACTTTCAGTGGGACCTGTTAGACAAGTGAGGATCGCATCTTCAGATGCATCGGCTGATCACCCTGTCCCCGAGGGCCAGGGTGTCTCTGCTGTGGTGGCTGCAGAGTGCTCATCTTCTCGAGGGCCGCAGATTCGGCATTCAGGACTGGGTCCTGGTGACCACGGATGCAAGCCTCCGAGGTTGGGGAGCAGTCACTCAGGGAAGAAATTTCCAAGGACAATGGTCGAGTCAGGAGACTTCCCTACACATAAATATTCTGGACCTAAGGGCCATTTACAATGCCCTAAGGCAAGCAGAACCCCTGCTTCAAAACCAGCCGGTGCTGATTCAGTCAGACAACATCACGGCTGTCGCCCATGTAAACCGACAAGGCGGCACAAGAAGCAGGATGGCGTTGGCAGAAGCCACAAGGATTCTCCGATGGGCGGAGTATCACGTGCTAACACTGTCAGCAGTGTTCATTCCGGGTGTGGAAAACTAGGAAGCAGACTTCCTCAGCAGGCACGACCTCCACCTGGGAGAGTGGGGACTTCATCCAGAAGTCTTCACGTAGATTGTGAACCGTTGGAAACGGCCACAGGTGGACATAATGGCGTCCCGCCTCAACAAAAAGCTAAAAAAGTATTGCGCCAGGTCAAGAGACCCTCAGGCGATAGCTGTGGACGCACTAGTGACACCGTGGGTGTACCAGTCGGTTGATGTGTTCCCTCCTCTTCCTCTCATACCCAAGGTACTGAGGATAGTACGTAAAAGAGGAGTAAGAACTATACTCGTAGTTCCGGATTGGCCAAGAAGAACTTGGTACCCAGAACTACAAGAAATGATCTCGGAGGACCCATGGCCTCTGTCTCTCAGACAGGACCTGTTACTGCAGGGGCCCTGTCTGTTCCAAGACTTACCGCGGCTGCGTTTGAAGGCTTGGCGGTTGAACGCCGGATCCTAACGGAAAAGGGCGTTCCAGATGAAGTGATTCCTACGCTGTTAAAGGCTAGGAAAGACGCTGCCTGAAGTTCAGACGTTGTTAAGGGAGTGCTGAATATTCAGCCCCTTTTGTGCCTCCAGTGGCACCTTGGGATCTCAACGTAGTGTTGAATTTCCTAAAATCACATTGTTTTGTGCCACTTCAGAACGTGGAGTTGAAGTATCTCACGTGGAAAGTGGTCATATATATATTTGGCCTTGGCTTCGGCTAGGCGTGTGTCAGAATTGGCGGCTTTGTCATGTGAAAGCCCTTATCTGATCTTCCATAGGGACAGGGCAGAATTGAGGATTCGTCCCCAATTTCTCCCTAAAGTGGTATCAGTGTTTCATTTGAACCAACCTATTGTGGTGCCTGCGGCTTCTCGGGACTTGGAGGCCTTCAAATTGCTGGACGTAGTCCGGGCCCTGAAAATCTATGTTTCCAGGACGGCTAGAGTCAGAAATACTGACTCGCTGTTATCCTGCATGCACTCAACAAGCTGGGTGCTCCTGCTTCTAAGCAGACTATTGCTCGCTGGATCTGTAGCACGATTCAACTTGCACATTCTGCGGCTGGACTGCCGCATCCTAAATCAGTAAAAGCCCATTCCACGAGGAAGGGGGCTCTTCTTGGGCGGCTGCCCAAGGGGTCTCGGCATTACAACTTTGCCGAGCTGCTACCTGGTCGGGGTCAAACACGTTTGCAAAATTCTACAAGTTTGATACCCTGGCTGAGGAGGACCTTGAGTTTGCTCATGCGGTGCTGCAGAGTCATCCGCACTCTCCCGCCCGTTTGGGAGCTTTGGTATAATCCCCATGGTCCTTACGGAGTACCCAGCATCCACTAGGACGTCAGAGAAAATAAGAATTTACTCACCGGTAATTCTATTTCTCGTAGTCCGCAGTGGATGCTGGGAGCCCGTCCCAAGTGCGGACTCTCTGCAATACGTGTATATAGTTATTGCTTAACTAAAGGGTTTTGTTATGAGCCATCTGTTAATGAGGCTCATTTGTTGTTCATACTGTTAACTGGGTATAGTTATCACAAGTTGTACGGTGTGATTGGTGTGGCTGGTATGAGTCTTACCCTGGATTCCAAATCCTTTCCTTGTAGTGTCAGCTCTTCCGGGCACAGTTTCCCTAACTGAGGTCTGGAGGAGGGGCATAGAGGGAGGAGCCAGTGCACACCAGATAGTACCTAATCTTTCTTTTAGAGTGCCCAGTCTCCTGCGGAGCCCGTCTATTCCCCATGGTCCTTACGGAGTACCCAGCATCCACTACGGACTACGAGAAATAGAATTACCGGTGAGTAAATTCTTATTTTATGTCTCCTCTCCGGGAGAAGCCCGGAGAGGTGATGCAACAAGGTACTTCGGGGGCAGGGCCGGACTTTGATGTCAGTAGGACCCTCCACCAAGAGAAGGAAATGCCTGCGATTTGCAGGTCCCAGGGTAGTGTACGGGACTAAACAGTGCGATGTGTCTTTCAGGGACGTGCAGTCAGGGGAGGCAGTGCCTCCCCTTTCATAATCATTAAAATAATAAAAAGAAGATATTTATAACACAGTCTGTTATAAATATCTTTTTTTATTATTCTAATAATCCCCCCCCCCCCCCCTGTGGCTGCGTGTGAGGGACAGGTGGGTGGCAGCGGGAGAGGTGCCTCCCGCACCTAACATTAAAGTCCGGGCTGCGGGGGGGCGGGCAGGGGGGGGGGGCGCAGCAATGGGCTGTGAAAGCCCATTGAAAATGAACGGGGAAGCGGCACCTATACGGGTGCCGCAATGACAGGGGCGTGCATTCAGTTCCAATGAATGCACGCCCTGTCAGTGCCCCAGATGTGATTGGCCCAGCGGATCCAGTGCTGGATCCGCTGTCCAATTACTAGCGAGCCCCATTCCCGGCTGCAGCAGGCGCCGTGGGCTGTGTGGGCGCCCGCTGCAGCCAGCGCCGCTGACTGACACCAGAGGTCATAATTGACCCCTAGTGTCTGAGCGGCGCTACTATGGGAGAGACGTCATGAGTCATGACGTCTCTCCCATAGTACAGCAGAGAGGAGCCGGCGGACGGAGACGGAGGACAGCGCTGCAGGAGCGGTAAGTATGTGTGTATGTATTTTTTTTATTTTATGTGTTTGTGTTGGGGGCACAACTACAAGGGGCACAACAACAAGGGGTACAGCAACTGGGGGGCACAACAACAAGGGGCACAGCAACTGGGGGGCACAACAACAAGGGGCACAGCAACTGGGGGATCACAACAACAAGGGGCACAGCAACTGGGGGGCACAACAACAAGGGGCACAGCAACTGGGGGGGCACAGCAACTGGGGGGCACAACTACAAGGGGCACAGCAACTGGGGGGCACAGCAACTGGGGGCACAACTACAAGGGACACAGCAACTGGGGGCACAGGAACTGGGGGCACAACTACAAGGGACACAGCAACTGGGGGCACAACAACAAGGGGCACAGCAACTGGGGGGCACAACTACAAGGGGCACAGCAACTGGAGGCACAGCTACAAGGGGCACAGCAACTGGGGGCACAATTACAGGGGTCACAACTACTGGGGTCACAGCCACAGGGGGCACAGCTACAAGGGGCAAAGCTACAGGGTGCACAGCGACTGGGGTCACAACTACTGGGGGCACAACTACTCGGGGCACTGCTAGAAGGGGCACAGCAACTGGGGGCACAATTACAGGGGTCACAGCTACTGGGGGCAAAGCTACAGGGTGCACAGCGACTGGGGTCACAACTATTGGGGGCAAAGCTACAGGGGGCACAGCGACGGGGCACAACTACAGGGGTCACAACTACTCGGGGCACAGCTAGGGGGCACAGCTATTGGGGGCAAAGCTACAAGGGGCACAGCGACTGGGGTCACAACTACAGGGGTCACAACTACTGGGGGCACAGCGACTGGGGGCAAAGCTGCAGGGGCCACAGCGACTGGGGGCACAACTACTCAGGGCACTGCTACAAGGGGCACAGCTACAACGGGCACAGCTACAGGGGTCACAACTACTGGGGGCACAGCCACAAGGGGCAAAGCTACAGGGGGCACAGCGACTGGGGGCACAACTACAGGGGTCACAACTACTCGGTGCACTGCTACTGGGGGCACTGCTACAGGGGGCAAAGCTACTGGGGGTACAGCTACTGGGCTCACAACTATTGGGGGAGCCTGCTCTATCATCCCAGCTAGCAGCAGCACTCTCCCCTGTCTGTGCTAACGTCCTCCCGCGTCAGCGAGTGTATAATATTCATTAATTTCTCTCTATTTCTCTCTCTCTCTCTCTCTCTCTCTCTCTCTCTCTCTCTCTCTCTCTCTCTCTCTCTCTCTCCTCCTGTGGATTACTTCGTTTGTAAGTATAATTTTCATTTTTACAGGTGCCCCTATTGGATTCTACTGGACAAGTGGACGTGACCGGCGTGGGATGTAGGTAAGTAATCTCTCTCTCATTTTTACAGGAACCACCTATTGGATTCTACTGGACAAGTGGACGTGACCGGCGTGGGATGTAGGTAAGTATGTGTGAGTGTGTAAGTGTGTTTTAATAAATTTTTACTTTCACGGTGTGTGTGTTGTGTTTTTATTTGGGTATTTTTGTTGTTGTAGAACTACAGGTACCAGCGGGCCCATTATTTCCCCGCATTCTTGTACTTGAGGTTCTCCAAGTACCAGCAAGCGGGGGAGGCTTGCTGGGCCTTGTAGTTCCACAACAAAAAACAATATTCTTTTTTTACACACTTATGGCTATCAGCCCGGCACCCACCGCCCAGGGGTGCTGGGGACAGCCTCGGGCTTCACCCCTGGCCCCTGGGTGCCTGGAGGGGGGGACCCCTTGATTTAAGGGGTCCCCACTCCTCCAGGGAACCCCCGGCCAGGGGTGACTAGTTGGGGGGGTAATGCCACGGCCGCAGGGACCTACATAAATGTGTCCCCCGGCTGTGGCATTATGTCCCTGGCTAGTGGAGCCCGGTGCTGGTTTTAAAAATACGGGGGACCCCTACATCTTTTGTCCCCCGTATTTTTGAAACCAGGACCGGTCTAAGAGCCCGGTGCTGGTTGTCTAAATACGGGGAACCCCTGTCCAATTTTTTCCCAGTGTTTAAACAACCAGGACCGGTTCAAAGAGCCCGAGGCTGGTTATACTAAGGAAGGGGGACCTCACGCATTTTTTTTTTTTACATTTTTTAACCCATTCAGACCCTTCTCCATTAAGTTAATGGAAGCCCTGGACAATAAAATTGCATTCATGTCCTCCTCCCACTCCCTTCCCAGTCCCAAACACTAAAATTTTTTTTCTATAAAAATGTACAATATATCACAAGTATGATGAGCAGGCAGGCAGCGGGCATTGGCGGCATCGGATTGAGATGCAAATTAGTGGCGGGGGCTGGGTCAGTTGATGGTGGTCAAGTTTGTAAGCCATTGGCGGTGGCAGCAGGCATCGGCTCAGAGGCAGTAGCGGGCATTGGCTCGGCGGCGGTAGGGGTCATCGGCAGGATTCGGCGGACATTATGGCTGTAGTGCCTCACCAGCCACTGACCTCACCGCACGCCACTGGTGTCTTTAGCCCCTCCCCCTTCACACAGACGCCGATATTTTAGGGATTTTATCTCCCTCTTGCCCACTTCAGTGGGAAGCAGGCGGGATGCGGGAATATCACCTACCCTTCTGAGGCTGCGGGGGACTACCCCAGAAATCAGGAGACTCTCACAGTTTCTGGAATGGTAGGCAAGAATGAGTGAAGTGAAAGATTGAAGTGCTGAGGAGGGGGGCCCAAAATACCTGAAAGCCTAGGGGCCCAGTCATGGATTAATATGGGCCTGGCCCAGTGGTCTACCTATTTGCCGCTCCTGCTGCCCCAGAGTTGTATTGTCCTGTTGGTGTGGCTGGGATTTCCTGCTGGTTCTGCTAATTGCCTTCAGTGGGATCTGCACTTGAGCCGCATTACTACTGGTGGGACTTGGACTCCTGTGCTGATCCATTGGACTCCTGTGCTGATCCATTTATCTCCTTTAAACAGTTTTTTATTTGCTTCCCTCCCTAATCATTTATTTCCTACCCTCCTCTTGTGCTACTCTGCTTCTATTCCTCTCCTTCCCTTCTCTACTCTGGTTTTCCACTTTTTTTTCCCTTCAAACAGGAGTTTTCTATGGAGCTCAAACACTGATCCCTCTAAGGAAAAACTTAGTAGGGTTGTAGGGTTCCCCAGTATTTTTTACAACTAACTCCAGGCTCTTGAACCAGTCCTGGTTCCAAAAATATGGGGGGGGGGGGGGGAACACGAGGGGTCCCCCGTATTTTTTAAACCAGCACCAGCCCCACTAGCCGAGGAGGTAATGCCACAGCCTGGGGACATGTTTATACTGGTCCCTGCAGCCATAACATTACCCCCAACTAGTGAGCCCTTTTCGGGGTTCCTTGGGTAGTGGGGACCCCTACAATAAAAGGGTCCCCCCCTCCAGGGGGCCAGGGCTGAAGCCTGAAGGATATACTCACCACACCGAGTCTGTGGGTGTCGAGTTCATAGTCCAATTTGGTGTTAAATTACGAATTAATATTGTGTTTTACGTGTAGAACTACAGGTCCCAGCAAGCCTCCCCCACATGCTGGTACTTGGAGAACCCCAAGTACCAGCACGCGGGCATTAAAGGGTCCGCTGGCACCTGTAGTTTGACTAATAAATCAAATATTACAATAAACATAGGACACCAACACCTTAGACAGTACAACTGTAATAAAACATCCTTGCACAATCACATACATATACACACACACACACACACACACACACACACACACACACACACACACACACTCATACTCACACATGCTTACCTACCATCCCCTTTGTTTACTAGAAATCAATAGGTAACCTGTTAAAAAACAAAATCCAGTGTAGATCAGTCCTTTTCGGTCCAAGTAGGCATCTCAAGGGTTAAAAAATAATAATAATCTGATCCTGTGGACGTAAGACAATCCATGTGTACACACATGGATTCTCTTTCTCAAATGGCTGGCCTCCACGTGACATCTGTCACTTGGGGACTTGCCAGCCAATCAGGGAGCGCCACGTAGTAGCACTCTCCTGATTGGCTAAGCACTCTCCTGATTGGCTAAGCACTCCTGAGTTGTCACCCAAGTGGAGCCCATATGCTTCAATGGGGGAAAATCCCCATTGAAGTCTATGGTGGGAATTTGCAATTTGGTGCTGGTGGGGGTTCTGTCAGGAAAACTTTTCCTGACAGAAGCATGCACGGATCTCACTGAACTGTTTAAATAGCGTGCTTCTGTCAAACTTGCCAAGCAAAAACTGGTCTATTGTTTTCGTGAGTTTTGGAAATGTTTGAGGTGCGAGTTGTAAACTTGCATCCTATTACATTGACCGAGTTGTATGTGTGTAATGGCAAAACATCTGGATGCGAAGTTGTGTCATTGTGAGTTTTGGGATTGCAGGAAACATGCGAGATTGCATGTTCCCACATCCTATTGAATTTGCGAGATCGGCAAAACGTGAGAGTTTAGCGCTAAACTCGCATTTTTGGCAAAACCGCATCCCATTACATGTGGCCCCGGATGGTAATGTGCATTTTTCATTGACATTGAATTCTTTTCTACAAGCATTGAATTGTAAAATTTCAGCACACTAGTTATTAGAGTACTTACACTGCCATCTAGTGGTACTTATGATTATTGTGCAAAGCATTTTCTTTTCACAAACATGTTATTTTTTAGCTCAGCCCTATTGTTTATATGAGGCTTTGTTTCAACACTAGACAGCAGATATTCCATTGTGCTTAGCCCATTGTTTGGCATTTTGTGAGTCTTATCTTCTAAATGAATATAGCTAGGATTGGTCACATTACTTACCAGTGTATATTGGCTGTTTTCATGTTCTAACTGCTTCATACTTGTCTAGTCTCCCAGAAGATATGGGAGACTCCCGATTTTTTTGGCTAGTCATCCGTATCCACAGAAGGGTATGCAGGTCTCCTGCATCCTACCAACTTCATAGTGAAGCGGGCAGGATGGGGAGAAAGTCACTGGAATTATGGTGCCAAACAGAGGGAGCAGGGCTAAGTGATGTGACCATGAACAGGTTCCCTTGGATGACCAATCTCCGTGAATGGTACCTACTCTACAGTTTCTACATCTTCCCCGACTCATACTGGGTTGGGAGCTTTCCCACTGAGTACTACCCATTACTCTGTCCACTGGGGGATTTGTGGCAGATGTAACTTCTGTTTTAAGGGCTCCTATATTTTACTCTTCCATTTACCCACAAGGATCAGAACGGAAAGATCAACTGTCATGGAACATACGCTATGGGGGGATTCAATTAGCCGCGGTAGATTACCGCGGGCTAATTGATTCCCCGGGGGCTGTCCAATTAGCCCTAAAGACAGCAGTCATCTGGAATTTTTTCACCTGCCCCAGTGACTGCTTTAACACACAAATCCATGAACTATTCACGGATTCTGTGCATTAACGCCACTTAACACATGTTAACGCCCTTTAACACAGCACTTTAATGGTCGTTAACAAGGCTATCAGGGGAAATCTGGAGTCCAATCGAACAGCCACGGACATAAAAAGCCTGAGGTTACCTGCCGTTTTCAATTGAATTCCCCCCTATATCTTTTTAGTTACCTCCTGGCTGCGATTACGTAAAGTCACTTGATGCCTGTTTGTTTGTTCTCAGTGACATGTTATTATATTTATTCACCATGATTCTTTGATATTATGGGGACATACTGTATATTCCTATTTTTACACGATTAATAATCCCCATTTAATACTGGATTGCAATAGCTTCCCTATCTTCATTACTATCATATGGGTATCAGAATTATGGGCTCGATTCAGCATGGAACGCATCTACGATGCGTTTGCATGCTGAAGCCCTTCTGCGGTGTGCGCATGCGCAGAAGCTGCAGTGCGCATGCACACACAGTGAGATGCGACGGCACACATATGCGTTCGCGGGGCAGGCCAGTAGGCATCCATGGGTTTAAAAAAATAAAGCACAAAAAACACGGTCCCTCGAAGTGAAGGGGATCCATGTTTACACATGGATCCCCTTTACGCGAATGCCAGGATCCCCTGTGACTCCTGTCACTTCAGGAGCCGCCAGCCAATCAGGGAGCGCCACATTATAGCGCTCTCCTGATTGGCTGGCGGGTCCCGGCCTGTCAGTCATGCGGAGGCCATAGTGTATAATGGAAGAGCACAGTCTCCATTATACTCTATAGTGGGAATCCTGCGGTTTGTGGTAGACCACAGGGTTCCCACCATAGAGTATAATGTATGCCTACTGGAAAGAAGAAGATTAGACACAAGGGGTAGGTGAGTATTTTATTTTTATTTACATCAATCGTGGATGCTACGGGACAAGTTGACGTGAATGGCTACATTGGATGTAGGTAAATACTGTATGTGTAAGTGTGTGTGTGAGTGTGCAAGTATGTTTTATTAAAGTTTTACTGTCACAGTGTCTGTGTGTTTATTTTAATATTCCTTTTATTGTAGAACTACAGGTACCAGCGGGCCCGTTAATTTCCCACATGCTGTTATTTGTGGTTCTCCAAGTACCAGCATGTGGGGGAGCATTGCTGGGACTTGTAGTTCCACAGCAAAAAGACAATATTCTTTTTTTTACACTTTTAAAGGCTATCAGCCGTCCATCCACCGCCCAGGGATGGGGGGACAGCCTCTGACTTCATCCCTAGCCCTTGGGTGCTGAGAGGCAGGGGGACCCCTTTATTTTAGGGGTCCCCACTCCCCCAGGGAACCCCGGCCAGGGGTGACTAGTTGGGGGGAGTGATGCTTTTGCCACAGGGACCTATATAAAAGTGTCCCCCGGCTGCGGCATCACCTCCCTGGCTAGTGGAGCCCGGTGCTGGTCACAAAAATACGAGGGACCCCTACTTCTTTGGTCCCCCGTATTTATGGAACCAGGACCGGTTGAAGAGTCCGGTGCTGGTTGTTTAAATACGGGGAACCCCCAATCAATTTTTTCCCTGTATTTTTGCAACCAGGACTGACTCAAAGAGCCCGAGGCTGGTTATGCTTTTGGGGGGGACCAGCATGTCTTTTTAAAAAAATATATATTTTAACACTTTCTTTACTTTTACAGACAGAAGCATGCACGGATCTCACTGATCTGTGCATGCTTCTTACTAAGTAATAAAACCATGACCTAAAATCCGCATGTTTTTATTACTAAAAAAATCACTTTTTTCATTTACTAAAAACTGCAAATAATCGCATGTGAATTCCGTTTTAACCTTAAAATTCGCACACTATTACATTTGCGCTTTTTAGTAAAAAATCGCAGATTACAAACATGCGATTTGGTGTGATTTTTTTAGACACCTAAAAAATTGCACCCTATTACATCTAGCCTCATAAGTCTATCATAATTTAATTGTTATATTAAGGTTTCTTACCTTATTGTAATTGGCGCTTTGTCGCATATTTATTTTCAAACAATTTAGGCCGGGTCAGTGTAGGTTATATGACAGCTACATTTTCACTCTGCCCTGGTTCTTTCTAGGTGTAGAGATTTTGAATTTCAAGGTGAAAAATTGAGAAAAGGAGAGTTTCCGAAGAAACTTGCATTATTTTGTCAGGAACATAGAAGTACTACAATTGTAATACTGATAGTTTATGGCAAAACTTGTGGCCAGCTTGGTGACTGGTCATCATCATGATTTAATGATGATGGACCTATTTTTATGTGGGGGCCTGGCAGTGGGTTACACTGGGGAAAGGCAGTGGTGACAGAGAGTGGGTGATTCTGGGGAGAAGAGGTGGGTAACAGGCAGTGGGTGATGCTGGAGAGAGGCAGTGAGTGACAGGCAGTGGGTGAGAGGGTGACAGGCAGAGGGTGACACTGGGGAGAGGCAGTGGGTGATCCTGGGGAGAGGCAGTGGGAGACACGGGAGAAAGGCAGTGGGAGACACTGGGGAGAGGCAGTGGGGACAAGCAGTGGGTGATGCAGGGGAGAGGCAGTGGGTTATGCTGGAGAGAAGCAGTGGGTGACAGGTAGAGGGTGATAGGCAGTGGGTGATGTTGGGGGAGGCAGTGGGTGACAGACTATAGGTGACACTGGGGAGAGGCAGTGGGTGATGCTGGGGAGAAGCAGTGGGAGATGCAGGGGAGAGGCAGTGGGTGACAGCAGGGCCGGTTCTTGCCCTTGTGGCGCCCCGGGCAAAAATAGGGACGTGGCTTCATATGGGGGCGTGGTCAGTTACGCCCACATTTGTGCCCCTGTAGCGCAGCTGGAAGAAAAATAAAAATAAAATAAAAGTATACTTACAATCCCCGCTCCTGATTCCAGACCTCCTCCTCCGCCGGCGCCGCTCTACTCCAGTCCTCGGATCTATGGGAGAGATGTCATTACGTCTCTCCCATAGCACAGCATAGACACTAGAGGTCAATTATGACCCCTAGTGTCTGTGCCACTATGCTGTGCGGTGCGCGATGACGTCATCGCGCACCGCACAGCAAAGGTCCACTCCATGAAGAGAAACTAGACGCATAGCGTCTAGTTTCCCTTCATGGAGAGGACCTTTGCTGTGCGGTGCGCGATGACGTCATTGCGCACCGCAGAGCACAGGTCCTCTCCATGAAGGGAAACTAGACGCGTAGCGTCTGGTTCCCTTCAAAGCGGGGGACCAGCGGCGGGGAAAGCGGGGGGCACAGTGGCGGATCTTGCCAGGGTGCGGCGCCCTCCGGAAGGCGGCGCCCCGGGCAAAAGTACTGCTTGCCCGTGGCAAGATCCGCCACTGGGTGACAGGCAGTGGATGATGCTGGAGAGAGGCAGTGGGTGATGCTGGAGAGAGGCAGTGGGTGACAGGGAGAGGGTGACAGGCAGTGGGTGATGCTGGAGAGAGGCAGTTAGTGACAGGCAATGGGTGATCATGGGAAGAGGCAGTGGGTGACAGGAAGTGGGTGGCACTGGGGAGAGGCAGTGGATGATGCTGGGGAGAGGCAATGGGTGATGGGCAGTGGGTAATGCTGGGTAGAGGCAGTGGGTGATGCTAGAGAGAGGCAGTGGTTGACAGGGAGAAGGTGACAGGCAGTGAGTGATGCTGGGGAGAGGCAGTAGGTGACAGACAGTAGGTGACACTGTGTCACGCTCGGCGTAAGTTGGGGTTCCGACAACCGAGTTTTGGCTGAAGGCATAGCTACCTGTGAGGAGAGTAAATGAGGTGGCTGAATGTAATTCCTCCTCATGGGGTGGAAGCCAAACTAAGTGTTAACGTTGGCCGGAGGACGTAAAGAAAAGGAGGACTTCGTAGGAAGATAACTGTAGTTTTAATGAATAATCAGGGTGTACACGAATATTGGAGAAATAGAAGAAACTGGAAGAATTAGAGTCTATTGTTAAATGACTAGAAGAGTGAAGTTGAAGAACTCCGGTAAAGAAGAACTGAAGACTGTGTTTTATGATTAAAAGACGAGGCTGAAGTACTTGGACTTTGAAGAAATGAAGACGTGGTTTGTGATTGAAAAGACAAGGCTGAAGAACTTGGACTTTGAAGAAATGAAGACTGTGGTTTGTGATTGAAAGGCGAGGCTGAAGAACTTGGATTTTGAAGAAATGAAGACTGTGGTTTGTGATTGAAAAACGAGGCTGAAGAACTTGGACTTTGAAGAAACGAAGACTGTGGTTTGTGATTGAAATACGAGGCTGAAGAACTTGGACTTTGAAGAAATGAAGACGTCTGCGGGAACCGCAGTTAGTACCTGGAGCTCCTCTACGACCTGGGACCCCATGAGCGCTTCCACGAGTGGCAACGGACTTAGACAGTAGGACTGCAGCAGCGTTTAGGTAACCGATGGATGAGAGCAACCAGGACCAGGGAACCAGAAGTAACCTGGGAGCACAGAGCTGGAGAACCTTTCACAAGGAGGTAACTTGAAGCACTGGCACACTCCCTCTGATCCAGCCCCCTTTTGTAAGGGGAGAACACGCAGGATTGGCTGGACACAGATTGGGAACTTCATTGGTAATACTCTGGTCTCCAACATGGCTGCCCCCAGCACAGGAGACATACTTAGCTGTTAGCACACAGCTTTAGCCAGCTTCTGTCTATGACACACTATACAGTGTCACCACTAGAGGACCTTACCGCAGCGATCCCCGCCGCAGCGCCCGGCTCTCCAGACCCTTGGCCCCCGGCCCTTGGCAGCCGCACATCCGTCCAGGAGGACCCGCTGCCAGCAGCTCCCTGCCGCCGCAGCCGCGCCAACCAGCGGGACAGTAACCCGCGGGAGCACCCGCCGGAGGTAAGGCTCCGGAGCCTGACACACTGGAGAGAGGCAGTGGGTGAAAGGCAGTGGATGATGCTAGGGAGAGGCAGTGGGTGACAGGCAGTGGGTGATTCTGGGAAGAGGCAGTGGCTGACAGGCAGTGGGTGGTAGGTAGTGGGTGATGCTGGGGAGAAGCAGTGGATGACAGGCAGTGCATGACTGATATACTGCAATTTACTTACCTGAACCCAGACCTGCTGTGCAAGGAGAATGGCTCCTACTCTCCTCATTAACACCAGCAGGAAGGATTGCCTCAAACAGGAAGAGCCAGGTAGGACAGAAATAAGGGGAGATGAGGGAGGAAGGAATTGGTGGGACCCCTCTGGCAGAACCACATCAGTCAGCTCACTCACTGTATGTTACAAGTTACTGGGACTCACTGGTAGCCTGTGGCACAGTGGCAGGCAGCATATAGTGAGTCAGTGTAACTCATTATGCAACGGATCCCAGTGCATAGCACCGGCTGCACCAGTGCTAGTTCTGCCTATACTGCCATGTGGACTATCCACCATCACTGACACCTATTACCATCATAGGATCTGCTAATAGTTTTGAGAATTAATGTTGCTGTTGATTTGAGCAGACTAGGAAACGCATACATGATATCACAGCTTTTTGTACAGCTCAGAAGAAAAAGCTTTCAAATACAAATTTGCATGTTCTGTTGTTTTTTGTTGTTGTTTTTAATAGAGAAATACACCTCTCATAATATGGTAGAGTGTGATGGGTAGATCTTTTCCTTTTTGGAGACTGTTGTGTACTGTGTGCATATCAGGTCTCCTCTGATTCATGTTAAATGATGTATCAAACCTTCTAAAAGGACAGGTGATGATTCCCAGAGCAACCAATCAGCTTTCAGCTATCATTTTTTTTAGAATGTACTTGATAAATAATCACTAGGCATTGATTGCTGTAGGCAACTTCTCCACTGTCATCTTTATTTATTTATTATTAACGGTTTCTTATATAGTGTGGCAAATTCTGTTGCGCTTTACAATTGGAAACAATGATAAAATAAAACTGTGTAGTAACAAACAGTCATAGGGGTATATGCAATTGCGGTCGAATTCGCGGCAATTTTCGCCGTTTTTTAATTCGACTCAATTCGACAGGTGAATCCCGGAAGGTGGCTTCCGGAATTCACCATATTCAATGAAAAACGGATTCGCCAGAGTCGCGGGCGAAAATCGGCCGATTTGGCGGATTTTGCCGCGATTTTAAAAAACGGTAAAAAAACGTGAAAAACCCGGAAAAAAAATGGCGTGGGGTCCCCCCTCCAAAGCATAACCAGCCTCGGGCTCATCGAGCTGGTCCTGGTTCTAAAAATGCAGGGGAAAAATTGGCCAGGGATCCCCCGTATTTTTAAAACCAGCACCGGGCTCTGCGCCTGGTGCTGGTGCCAAAAATACGGGGGACAAAAAGAGTAGGGGTCCCCCGTATTTTTAACACCAGCATCGGGCTCCACTAGCTGGACAGATAATGCCACAGCCGGGGGTCACTTTTATGCCGTGCCCTGCGGCCGTGGCATTAAATATCCAACTAGTCACCCCTGGCCGGGGTACCCTGGGGGAGTGGGGACCCCTTCAATCAAGGGGTCCCCCCCCCCAGCCACCCAAGGGCCAGGGGTGAAGCCCGAGGCTGTCCCCCCCCATCCAATGGGCTGCGGATGGGGGGGGCTGATAGCCTTTTGTGATAATAAAAAGATATTGTTTTTTCCAGCAGTACTACAAGTCCCAGCAAGCCTCCCCCGCAAGCTGGTACTTGGAGAACCACAAGTACCAGCATGCGGGAGAAAAACGGGTCCGCTGGTACCTGTAGTACTACTGGGAAAAAAATACCCAAATAAAAACAGGACACACACACCTTGATAGTAAAACTTTATTACACACTACCGACACACACATACTTACCTATGTTGACACGCCGACTGCCACGGTCTCCGACGATCCGAGGGTACCTGTGAAAAAATTATACTCACCTTCCAGCGTCCAGAGATAAATCCACGTCCAGAGAGTAAAATCCACGTACTTGTTTAAAAAAAAAAACACGCAAAAACCCGCTCCATACCGGACTAGAAAGGGGTCCAATGTTTTCACATCAGACCCCTTTCTCCCGAATGCCGGGACATCACGTGACTCCTGTCACTGACGTCCCTTCAGCCAATCAGGAAGCGCTACTTCCGTGGCGCTCACCTGATTGGCTGTGCGCTGTCTGTACTGTGACAGCACATCGCAAAGCCGCTCCATTACTTTCAATGGTGGGAACTTTGCGGGTAGCGGTGGGGTCACCCGCCGGTCAGCCGCTGACCGGCGGGTGACCTTACCGCTAGCCGCTAAGTTCCCACCATTGAAAGTAATGGAGCGGCTTTGCGATGTGCTGTCACAGTACAGACAGCGAACAGCCAATCAGGTGAGCGCAACGAAGTTGCGCTTCCTGATTGGCTTAGAGACCTTTCTGTGACAGCTGTCACTGACAGGTCTCATTCGTGGAAAGGTGTCCCATGTGTCAGCATGGGACCCCTTTCAGTCCGGCATGGAGCGGGTGTTCGGTTTGTTTTTTTGCCAAGTACGTGGATTTATCTCTGGACCATGGCTGAGGTGAGTATATTGATCTTTTCTTTTCAGGTATCCGTGGATTCTACATGGAGAAGAGGACCGATGTCGGCGTGTGAACATAGGTAAGTATGTGTGTGTCGACGTATGAAATAAAGTTTTACTGTCGACGGTGTGTGTGTCCTGTTTTTATTTGGGTATTTTTTCCCAGTAGTACTACAGGTACCAGCGGGCCCGTTTTTCTCCCGCATGCTGGTACTTGTGGTTCTCCAAGTACCAGCTTGCGGGGGAGGCTTGCTGGGACTTGTAGTACTACTGGAAAAAACAATATCTTTTTATTATCACAAAAGGCTATCAGCCCCCCCATCCGCAGCCCATTGGATGGGGGGGGACAGCCTCGGGCTTCACCCCTGGCCCTTGGGTGGCTGGGGGGGGGGGACCCCTTGATTGAAGGGGTCCCCACTCCCCCAGGGTACCCCGGCCAGGGGTGACTAGTTGGATATTTAATGCCACGGCCGCAGGGCACGGCATAAAAGTGACCCCCGGCTGTGGCATTATCTGTCCAGCTAGTGGAGCCCGATGCTGGTGTTAAAAATACGGGGGACCCCTACTCTTTTTGTCCCCCGTATTTTTGGCACCAGCACCAGGCGCAGAGCCCGGTGCTGGTTTTAAAAATACGGGGGATCCCCTGTCAATTTTTTCCCCGCATTTTTAGAACCAGGACCAGCTCGAAGAGCCCGAGGCTGGTTATGCTTTGGAGGGGGGACCCCACGCCATTTTTTTTTATGATTTCACCGTTCCAGCATAAAAAAAAATAAAAAAAATAATAATATTTTAAAAAATATATAAATAATATTTGTGCCTCCAAAAAAAAAAAAAAAAGTACCTAATCCCTTCTAATATAAATAGATCTGCTATTCCCCCCCAAAAAAAACACAAAAAAAAACATGTTTAAAATTTTTTGAATTGTTTTCACCCTCCAAAGTGTGGCGGATTGAAAATGACGAATTTGCTGTCTAAAAGCACTGCTGTCGAATTTCCAAACTTGAATTGAATATGCTTTGGTCGAATTGCAGCACTTGTATCATTGCAGAAAAGTCGAATTTGCAAAAAGTCGAATTTCAAAAAGTCGAATTTTGAAAGTCCGTTTTTTGGTCGGAAAGCACTGAATTGCATAGGCGTTTTTTTTTTTTGGTCGAAAATGACCCGAAATTCGACAATTTCGGGAATTCGACCGCAATTGCATATACCCCATAGAGGTAGGAAGGCCCTGTTCACAAGCTTACAATCTATAGGGAAATAGGCATTAAATCCAAAAGGATAGGCGCTATCTATTGCATAGTTGTCTACCAGATTGCAAAGGTTCTCGGTGAGCTGCATGATATCACATCACAGCAATGATGAACCAGAGTCAGGAGGACATGTGTGGATTGTACAGTGGGGATATAATTGGATAGAAAAGCTTATGAAGGTCATGTGAGCGGTTCTGGAATTTGGTAGGCTTGTCTGAATAGCTGAGTTTTCAGGGAACGTGTGAAGGTTTGGAAACTAGAGGAGAGTCTTATTGTGCATGGTAGGGCATTCCACAGAGTGGGTGCAGCCCGAAAAAAGTCCTGCAATCGTGCATAGGAGCGAGTAATGAGTGTGGATGAGAGACGTAGATCTTGTGAAGAGCGAAGAGGTTGGGTTGGGAGATATTTTGAGATAAGCAAAAAGATGTACAAAGGTGTAATTTGGTTAATGGCCTTGTGTGTGAGTTAAAGCAGGGCAGCCATCAGGTGGTGACTGCGGGGACTGGTGTCCTGGGCCCTAACAGAGAGAGGGGCCCACCACTTTATCCTAAAGCCGATACTTGGAGAGCTGCACCAGGTGTGTACAACAATAGCGGGCTGATGCGTAGGGAGGACTACTTAAATTAAGCCTCCCCTGTGCATCAGCTCTCTGTGAACTATTTCTGCAGCTCCGTAACGCTCCACCCATACGTAACTTCACAATGTATGACATCACATAGAGGTGGAGCGGTACATCAGAATCTTTTTTTTGGGGGTGGGAGGGCCCTGTCTATTTTGTTCATCCCGGGCCCCACAATTTCTGATGGCAGCTCTGAGTAAACGCATTTTATATTGAATATGGTAGAATACAGGTAACCAATAGAAGGACTGATAGAGCTTTCAGAATGGATTGTAGTGGTGAGAGTCTCTTTTTGGTAAGAGCAGTAAGAGGACTATTGCAATAATCAATGCGGGATATAATGAGAGCATGGATTAGAGGTTTTGCAGTGTCTTGTGTAAGGTATAGTTGTATTTTGGATATGTTTTTTAGATGCTTGTAGCAAGATTTTGATACAGATAGAATGTGGGTAACAAAGGACAGTTTAGAGTCAAGGATGACACCTAGGCAGCGAGCTTGTGGTGTAGGATAGATTGTCGAGTTCTCAACAGTGATAGAGATATAATGTTGGTAACTACTATTGGCCGGTGGAAATATAATTAACTCTCTTTTGGAAATATTAAGTTTGAGGTGGCAAGATGACATCCAAGATGAAACAGCAGAAAGACATTCAGTGACACGGACCAATACAGATAGAGACAAATCAGGGGAGGATAGGTAGATTTGAGTAACATCTGCATACAGATGATACTGAAATCCAAAAGAGCTGATTAGTTTACCAAGAGATGATATATAGATTGAGAAAAGCAGGGGACTTAAGACTGAGCCTTGCGGTACTCCAACTGAAAGAGGTAGCAAGTGGAGATGGATTCAGAGAAGCGGACACTGAAGGAGCCATTAGATAGGTAGGATAGGAACCAAGAAAGGGCTGTGTCCTGAAGACCTATGGATTTTAGTGTTTGCATGAGAAGAGAGTGGTCAACAATGTCAAAAGCAGCAGAGGTATCTAGAAGAATAAGAAGTGAGTAATGACCTTTAGACGTCACAGTGACCAGATCATTCACTACTTTGTCTCTGTGGAATGTTGGGAACAAAAGCCTGACTGATGCGAGTCCAATAATTTGTGTGAGTTGAGAAAGTGTGTGAGGCGAGTGTAGGCAAGTCTCTCAAGTAGCTTGGAGAGGCAAGGTAGCTGAAAGATGAGATGGTAGTTTGAGAGAGAGTTAGGGTCAGAATTTTTTTTTAAGAATGGGAGTAATCACTGCATGCTTAAGCAGTGCAGGAAAGATATCAGTAGAGAGTGAGAGAGAGAGAGAGAGAGAGAGAGAGATTACAGATGTTAGTTAAGGTTGGGATGAGCACAGTAGACATGCAATGTACTTATTTGTGAGGGTATAGAATCAAAAGGAGAGGTAGTAGAGTAGCAGGACGAGAAGGGTGTTGATACTTCATCTTCATTTGTGGGTTTAAATGAAGAGAAAGTTGCTAGAGGGTTCAGGTAGGGCATAGGTTCTCAAACTCGGTCCTCAGGACCCAACACAGTGCATGTTTTGCAGGTAACCCAGCAGGTGCACAGGTGTATTAATTACTCACTGACACATTTTAAAAGGTCTACAGGTGGAGCTAATTATTTCACTTGTGATTCTGTGAGGAGACCTGAAAAACATGCACTGTGTGGGGTCCTGTGGACCGAGTTTGAGAACCTGTGAGGTAGGGAATTGAGTAGGTCACTGAGGAAGAGCATACCATTTCATCTCGGATCTTATCACTCTTGTCCTTAAAGTAGGAAGCAAGATCTTGTGCCTTTTTAGTGGCTGGTGGGATGGGTGAGGGAGGGTTGAGAAGTGATTTAATGTATAAAAAAATCATTTGGGGTTAGCGGCTTGAGCAGAGATGAGAGTTTGGAAATATGTTTGTTTGGCAGTGTCCAGGACATTACAATAAGAGTGGTAGACAGTCTTGTATGTGAGGAAGTCACTTGGAATACAAGATTTACACCACCGACTTTCAAAGTTATAGGTGGTATTCAATTCTTTTCACCCCCTTCCATACCTGTTCTGTTTCTGCCTACGGGCGTGGTTACATCATTTCATCTCGCTACCCCTGGGGTAGAGAGGCGCCCAACCCTTTATGCAGCTAAACCTGATTACTATGGGCGCGATATGCGCGATAATGGGGATCACTTTAAAAAGGAGATTGGGCATAATATATAATTTGAATACCACCCTATGGCCTCCATTTATCAAGCAGCACTTTGTGAAGTGGTAAATACCATTTTCACTTGCCGTGCTACAGTGGCATCGCGCTCTTCTATTTAAGAAGAGCCTATGCCACGGCAAGCAAACGCAGTATTTGCCGCGTCAGCACTGATGTTTACCTTACATCAGCGCTGACGAATGAACTGTGTCCCCAGACTGGCCTCCTACCGCGCATGCACCGGTTTATGCTAATTCCCGGCACATGCGCGGTAGTGATTTCCGGACGCGGCGGCCATTTTGGTTTTCCTGTCTCTATAGCAACCCAGCAGGCGTGATGCATGCTGGGATTGCTGCGGGAGGGGGGAGCCGGAGCGCAGGATGGACACCACTGCAGCGGTGTCCATAACGTCTGCCCAGAGCAGACTAAGCCATTTTAGGTAAGCGAGCGCTATTTCAGAAATAGCGCTCGTTGTTAAATACACTTTAGTGTGCAGCAGTATAGGGAAAATGAAAGGCTAATAGCGCTGCTAGTTAGCAGCGCTATTAGCCTTTAAATAGAAATTGGTCCCATTTACCACCTAAACCGAGTTTCCAGCAAGGAAACTCGTTGATAAATGGGGGCCTATGTGTTTTTAGAAGGTTTTATACATCCACCTCCACTTAAGAACTGTTTTCTGCTTGCCTTTGAATCCCCATTGTTTTCTTTTAACAAAAAATTTGTCCATCTCACTTGCACAAATAATAATATATATTTTTTTTTTTTATGTAATCGATTTCATATGAGAAAATGCTGTGTACTCCTATACCACCAAGTCATCATCAAGGATCTATTGCTGTTAACCTTACCTCATCGAGTGGAGTGCAAAGTTACCTGTTCCCATCACGTTACAAGACAGAGCTGGATTTCCAGTACTATTTACTGATCAATCAATGGTGCTATGATAATGTAGTCCTTTCTTACTCAAGGTTCTTTCCTTATCTTATCCTGACCAACTCAATGATTTTCTTGATTACCAGCAACTTTTGGTTTAAGTTTCCAGGAACAAGTTCAAAAATCGATCAATTCATCTCTTGTTTGGGAAAGTGTCTAAACTCACCATGGACCATTAAAGCCCTTTCAGAGACAGTGTATGAGCAAATGCCTCAATTATCTATCAAAGTAGACAATTCTTCTTCAGTAATACCATCTGCATCTATGCTCAAAATCAATGAATTGCCTGAAACACCACCAATCTCACAGGAAGACACAACTTATATCCATTTTGAAGAAGCTGAGAAACCAAAAGAGATGTCTAATGGTACCAAGACACTTGCTGGAGCTGTGGTGGACACAGGAGAAACTATGAAAATTCTGGACAAGAAAGAAGGTGAACAGGCCAAGGCTCTTTTTGAGAAAGTTAAAAAGTTCCGTCTTCACACAGAAGAAAAAGACATACTTTACAGCATGTACAAGAGGCAAACTATTCTCAGATTGCTGGAGGCAACAGCGTTTATGGCATATGTTTCATATTATACACCACGCATGAAGTATGTGGTCCACTGTGTAGAGCCATTAAATATTACCGGCTACACCAATTATTATTGTATCCATAGTTTGTGGAGAATGTTCAGCATGTTATCCATTGGCTACCTGTTTGTACTGTGCATTTACACCTGTATATGCTTTTATACAGTAAGCTGGATCTTCTACTACAAGCTAAAGGAATACTCATTTGAAACTATACGGAAAGAGTCAGGCATAGATGATATCCCTGATGTAACCAATGACTTTGCCTTTCTCCTTCACTTGATCGACCAATATGATAAGCTTTACTCCTGGAAATTTGCAGTCTTCCTGTCTGATGTAAGTGAGACCAAGTTGCTTCAAGTTAACCTAAACCATTATTGGAACCAGGAGAAACTGAAGCAGTGCTTGACTATTAACTCACAGGGAAAAACAGAGCTTCGACTATGCAGGATGCCTGGCATCCCAACACAGGTCTTTGATTTGGTAGAGATTGAGGTATTGAAGCTTGATACCATCAGCAGTACGACTTTAACAGCAGCTATTTCCAATTTAAGATTGCTGAAGGAATTGTGGGTGACTGACAGTAAAGTGAACGTGGAAACACAAGCTCTGATCTTTCTACAGAAGAACATAGAAATTCTGAGAGTGAATTTCAGCAAACCAGATGAGGTGCCATCATGGATGTATAATCTTTCATGTCTGCAGGAGCTATATATTAGTGGCCGCCTACAGTTGGAAAATAAGATAACAATTGTTTTACAGCCCTTCAAGGATCTTACTCAGCTCAAATTTCTTTCTCTCAAGCTCTATACACCCATAATTCCTCCAGCTGTACTGGATTTGGTCTATACTCTTAGAAGTCTTACAATCCATAATGAAACTTGTAAATTGTCCTCTGTTACCAACCTGAAGAAGTTCACAAATCTAATAAACCTTAGGTTACTCTACTGCCAGTTGGACCGGATACCCAGTTCTGTATTTAGCCTGGTGAAACTCCAGAATTTGGACCTTAGCAATAACAGCTTGAGCTCCCTGGTGGAACTTGCTAGCTTCCAGCAGTTGAAGAACTTGGTTTGTCTGCGTCTTTCCAATAATAAGATCTCTGCTATCCCTCCACACATTGCTAAATTAGCCAGCCTAGAAATTCTATACATAAGTAGAAATCAACTCACAGAAATTTCTGTAGCAGTCTTCAAGCTGACCAGACTGTCCCATTTGGATGTGTCTAATAATGAGATCTGTATCCTACCAACCGAGATTGGACAGCTTGTAAACCTGGAGTACCTCTCTGTATCTCACAATAGGCTGACTTCACTGCCCAACCATCTTTTCTCCTGCATTAAGCTCCAGACTCTGATACTTTCTCATAACCACATTTCTGTAATTTCACCACTTATTGGAGAGTTAATACAATTAACATATCTAGATATTATGGACAATAAACTTGAGAAACTGCCTGCAGAACTAGAAAAATGCTCCTATCTCAAGAGGAATCAGCTGCTAGTCGAGAAGGAGGTCTTTGACACATTACCCCAGGATGTGAAGGAGAAGATGAAGACTTCTACCAACAATGGTGCAGTAAGTATTTGAATTATTGAACCACTGTAATCTTACAATATAATACATATAGTTCACACAAACCTGGAAGATTGAACGGCAATGGATGTAGTTAAAATGTTGACATTTACAATGTCGGCATTATACCACAATGTTGAACTTTCAACATTGAACATGTCAGCATCTGCAGTGTCAACATGTTCACAATGTTGACTTGTGAAATGCCTATATTCTCCACAGACCAGCAGCAGTAAAATAGGCTACGGGATGGGAGGTTAGGACTAGACACCAGGTGCAGGATTAGAGTTAGGCACTAGGATGAGGGTTAGGATTATGCTACCAGAGGTGAGGTTAGGGTTACGCATGAGGGAGAGGGGTTTAGGGTTTAGGCTACGAGAGGGAAGGTTAGCGTTAGGATTAGGCTACAGGAGTGGGGGTTTGGATTAGGTACTAGGGGGAGGGTCAGAGGTAGGCACTAGAGGGTTAGGCTAGGGGAAGAATTAGGGTTGGGCACTAGGGGAGGGTTAGTGTTAGGCACTATGGAGAGGGTTAGGCACTGGGGGCGGTCAGAGTTAGGCACTAGGGGGGTTAGGGTTAGGCTATGGGAAGAATAAGGGTTAGGCAATAGGGGAGGGTTAGGGTTAGGCTCTAGGGGAGGGTTAGGGTTAGGCTACAGGAGGGGAGGTTAGGCAGTAGAGGAAGGGTTAGGTTCTAGGGAGAGGGTTAAGCACTAGGGCAGTGGTTCTCAAACTTTTTTGAATCACGGCGCCCTAGAGTATCAGAATTTTTTCATGGCACACCTAGGCCAAAAGTTTCCTATTGAGAAATTTAAGAAGAAACATTATATTAAGTACATTGTTTCGGATATGGAATAAAGGCGGCACTCAGACAGGCTTCATAAGCAAATTGAAAAGGTCAGCTTTAATCGACCGACATGTTTCGGGGCACAACCCCTTCCTCAGGGCCTCAACAACCCTAGCTGAACCACAGATGATACATATATACACCAACATTAACAAACAATCAGAAATCCCTAATGTGACTCACCTGCTCAGCGGCGCCATCCTGGTCGTCCGGACGCTCGGAAGCGCTCCCACGTCACTCGTCCGTGACGTCATCAAGCTGAGCCTGGGATCCGTCACCATGACAACTCCAAGGCCCGCTCGTTCGCCGCTAGGGGCTGTAACCCGGGTCTCACGCTGCCGGCCCTTGACGTCATCCGGCGGCGCATCGCAGGGCAGTAGCTAAGCAACCTGAAATGCAAGAGTGAAAGAGTGAAAAGGACATAAATAAAATTAAAAACATTGAAAAATAACTGTTACAACTCCATGCACAAAGTAGATCAATCCCAGCCTTGATGGAATGAAAATATATAGTATAAAAGCATGGGACCGCAGGTAGATTTTAAACAGGAGAAAGCGTCACTAGAACTAACTAGAACAATGTTACAATGGTGACTCACACTCTTACTAGTCATACTGGTTAGAATGACAGTTACACATGGTGGTAGTCTGAGTAGAATACAATTAACTAGCTTACCCGATGGGGGCTAGATTAGAGAAAACACTGTAGACCGAGGTTTTCATTCAGACCACGAGGGGATAGTGTGCCCAGCTTATGAATCCACCTGGATTCACGTTGTAAGAGGGCTCGATCCCTGTCTCCCCCTCTCATCGATTTAGGAACGTGATCAATCAGGATGGCTCGAATACTGGCCACCCCATGTTTAAACGCAAGGCAGTGGCGAGCAAAAGGTTGATCACCACTGCCTTTCTCAAAGGCTTTTTTTATTGGGCTTCTGTGTAGCGCCATACGTTCCCGAAACTGGCGTACGGTCTTGCCAACATAAGCAAGACCGCATGGACAGGTCAATAAATACACTACATGGGTAGAGGTACATGTGAGGCGGTACTTAATGGCTAGCTTCTTCCCAGTAAGGGGATGGTTGAACGAGCCACCTGTCATAAGCGTGTTGCAGGTGGCACATCCAAGACATCTGAAGCAGCCCAACTTAGTTCTTAGAAAATGTGTTTCCTGTACGCCAGTCATGCGTGTAACATCCAGTTTGACTATATGGTCACCAATGTTCCTACCCCTGGTGTAACTGGGTAAAAGCGACGTGTTAGCTAGGGACGATAGGGCTCCCTCTGTTTGAATAATGGGCCACAATGATTTGGCCCTACGTACCCTCTTATTAGTGGCTACCGAAAATCTATTGACCCAAGGGAGTTTGGGACTGGACGCCCTCCGTTGACTGTCAGAGGGATTTAAGGCCTGTGTACGTGAAACCTTCAGAGCTCTGGCTTTTGCTTGTTGCAGTTCACCTAAGGGATAACCTCGCTCAGCAAACTTGATTTGCATACTATCCAGTGCTCAAGTACATTGTTTCTATATGTCACCCTTAGGTTCAATTGTGTGGTGAGGGACAAGATTTGCTTCTATTTTATGACTGGCAGCCACCAGCACTGGTTTTGCCTATTACATTGACCATAAATAATTTGAATTGGTCCTGGACCACCAATCCAAGGCACCCCTGCAAGTGTCCCGAGGCACCCCAGGGTGATATGACACACAGTTTGAGAACCACTGCGCTAGGGGAAAGGTTAGGGTTAGGCACAATGGGGAGGGTCAGGGCTAGGCAATAGGGGAAGGGTTTGGGTTAGTCAGTTGGGGAAGGGTTAGGAACTAGGGGAATGGTTAGGTGTGGCAAAATGGGACATTTCCTTGCATCCAGCAATGTAAGACTTATACGTAATGTCTAAATGTCTAATGTAATGGAGTCTGTGACACAACATGGATGCCAGTCTGTCCTTTAAGTGAACTCATAGCTACACAGATATGGGAGTAGAGGACACCTGATGTATAGTGGGGAGTCAGGGGTTAGTTTATAGCCCTTACCTTATCTAAGAAGCTATTAACTATAGTTAGAAGAAACATTACCGAAAAGCCAGGCCAGGTCAAGAAACCTGACCTCTTGAAACTTAAAAAAAAGACAGCTGTTGAAAAATTAAATCTGGTTTCTCACTGCCCAGGTACACAGCATTGAGAGAGTTAAGGAAAGGGAGGGGGCTGCAGCTGTGAGGGGGCTATATCTGCCCCTCTCACACATACTGTGTTGTTCATTCTGATGGAAGTGGCTACCAATGCCTGACTGGATGTCTACTTTCTTGTAAAGCTTCCTCACACAGGGCTTAGTGCACTACATAAGAATAATTAGGTTCTGATATTCTTTATTCCCTTTTTTTTAATAATAGTTTTTATTGAATTTTATGAATAACATCCATAACAAAAGAATATGAAAATATAGCAATATAGGAGATATAACATCAGCGGTACAATTATACAAACAAAATTAAAGAGGGAGGGGAGCCAAACATGTAGACATGTATATCATATTCAGGTACAACATACCGACAGAAGTTTGTACAATCTAAGATTAGTGAGGAGCGGGTTCGGTTTCTCGGAAACTGAACCCCCCCGAACTTCACCCTTTTTACACGGGTCCGAGCCATACTCGGATTCTCCCGTATGGCTCGGTTAACCCGAGCGCGCCCGAACGTCATCATCCCGCTGTCGGATTCTCGCGAGATTCGGACTCTATATAAGCAGCCGCGCGTCGCCGCCATTTTCACTCGTGCATTGGAAATGTTAGGGAGAGGACGTGGCTGGCGTCCTCTCAGTTATTGTTGAACTTGATTGTGCATTATTGCTTAATTGTGGGCAGGGCTGGGGAGCAGCTGTATAATATAGGAGGAGTACAGTGCAGAGTTTTGCTGATCAGTGACCACCAGTTATCCGTTCTCTGCCTGAAAAAAACGCTCCATATCTGTGCTCAGTGTGCTGCATATATCTGTGCTCACACTGCTTATTTGTGGGGACTGGGGAGCAGCTGTATTATATAGCAGAAGTACAGTGCAGAGTGTTGCTGACAGTGACCACCAGTATACATTGTCTGCCTGAAAAACACTCCATATCTGTGCTCAGTGTGCTGCTTTATTGTGGGGACTGGGGACCACCAGTATAATATTATATAGGAGGAGTACAGTGCAGAGTTTTGCTGACCAGTGACCACCAGTATATAATATATAGCATTACGGTACAGTAGGCCACTGCTGTACCTACCTCTGTGTCGTCATTAAGTATACTATCCATCTAGATTCTATACCTGTGGTACATTTCAGTTGTGCAGTTTGCTGACACAGTGACCACCAGTATATATAGCAGTACGGTACGGAAGGCCACTGCTGTACCTACCTCTGTGTCATCATTAAGTATACTATCCATCTACATTCTATACCTGTGGTGCATTTTAGTTTTGCAGTTTGCTGACACAGTGACCACCAGTATACTATATATAGCAGTACGGTACGGAAGGCCACTGCTGTACCTACCTCTGTGTCATCATTAAGTATACTATCCATCTACATTCTATACCTGTGGTGCATTTTAGTTTTGCAGTTTGCTGACACAGTGACCACCAGTATACTATATATAGCAGTACGGTACGGAAGGCCACTGCTGTACCTAGCTCTGTGTCGTCATTAAGTATACTATCCATCTAGATTCTATACCTGTGGTGCATTTTAGTTTTGCAGTTTGCTGACACAGTGACCACCAGTATACTATATATAGCAGTACGGTACGGAAGGCCACTGCTGTACCTACCTCTGTGTCGTCATTAAGTATACTATCCATCTACATTCTATACCTGTGGTGCATTTTAGTTTTGCAGTTTGCTGACACAGTGACCACCAGTATACTATATATAGCAGTACGGTACGGAAGGCCACTGCTCTACCTACCTCTGTGTCGTCAAGTATACTATCCATCTACATTCTATACCTGTGGAGCATTTTAGTTTTGCAGTTTGCTGACACAGTGACCACCAGTATATATAGCAGTACGGTACGGAAGGCCACTGCTGTACCTACCTCTGTGTCGTCATTAAGTATACTATCCATCTACAGTCTATACCTGTGGTGCATTTTAGTTTTGCAGTTTGCTGACACAGTGACCACCAGTATACTATTTATAGCAGTACGGTACGGAAGGCCACTGCTGTACCTACCTCTGTGTCGTCATTAAGTATACTATCCATCTAGATTCTATACCTGTGGTGAATTTTAGTTTTGCAGTTTGCTGACACAGTGACCACCAGTATATATAGCAGTACGCTACGGAAGGCCACTGCTCTACCTACCTCTGTGTCGTCAAGTATACTATCCATCCATACCTGTGGTGCATTTCAGTTGTGCGCAGTATATATAGTAGTAGGCCATTGTAATTGATACTGGCATATAATTCCACACATTAAAAAATGGAGGACAAAAATGTGGAGGTTAAAATAGGGAAAGATCAAGATCCACTTCCACCTCGTGCTGAAGCTGCTGCCACTAGTCATGGCCGAGACGATGAAATGCCATCAACGTCGTCTGCCAAGGCCGATGCCCAATGTCATAGTAGAGAGCATGTAAAATCCAAAAAACAAAAGTTCAGTAAAATGACCCAAAAATCAAAATTGAAAGCATCTGATGAGAAGCGTAAACTTGCCAATATGCCATTTACGACACGGAGTGGCAAGGAACGGCTGAGGCCCTGGCCTATGTTCATGGCTAGTGGTTCAGATTCACATGAGGATGGAAGCACTCATCCTCTCGCTAGAAAAATGAAAAGACTTAAGCTGGCAAAAGCACAGCAAAGAACTGTGCGTTCTTCTAAATCACAAATCCCCAAGGAGAGTCCAATTGTGTCGGTTGCGATGCCTGACCTTCCCAACACTGGACGGGAAGAGCTTTCGCCTTCCACCATTTGCACGCCCCCTGCAAGTGCTGGAAGGAGCACCCGCAGTCCAGTTCCTGATAGTCAAATTGAAGATGTCACTGTTGAAGTACACCAGGATGAGGATATGGGTGTTGCTGGCGCTGGGGAGGAAATTGACAAGGAGGATTCTGATGGTGAGGTGGTTTGTTTAAGTCAGGCACCCGGGGAGACACCTGTTGTCCGTGGGATGAATATGGCCATTGACATGCCTGGTCAAAATACAAAAAAAATCAGCTCTTCGGTGTGGAATTATTTCAACACAAATGCGGACAACAGGTGTCAAGCCGTGTGTTGCCTTTGTCAAGCTGTAATAAGTAGGGGTAAGGACGTTAACCACCTCGGAACATCCTCCCTTATACGTCACCTGCAGCGCATTTATCATAAGTCAGTGACAAGTTCAAAAACTTTGGGTGACAGCGGAAGCAGTCCACTGACCACTAAATCCCTTCCTCTTGTAACCAAGCTCCTACAAACCACACCACCAACTCCCTCAGTGTCAATTTCCTCATTACCCAGGAAAGCCAATAGTCCTGCAGGCCATGTCACTGGCAAGTCTGACGAGTCCTCTCCTGCCTGGGATTCCTCCGATGCATCCTTGAGTGTAACGCCTACTGCTGCTGGCGCTGCTGTTGTAGCTGCTGGGAGTCGATCGTCATCCCAGAGGGGAAGTCGGAAGACCACTTGTACTACTTCCAGTAAGCAATTGACTGTCCAACAGTCCTTTGCGAGGAAGATGAAATATCACAGCAGTCATCCTGCTGCAAAGCAGATAACTCAGGCCTTGGCAGCCTGGGCGGTGAGAAACGTGGTTCCGGTATCCACCGTTAATTCAGAGGCAACTAGAGACTTGATTGAGGTACTGTGTCCCCGGTACCAAATACCATCTAGGTTCCATTTCTCTAGGCAGGCGATACCGAAATGTACACAGACCTCAGAAAAGGAGTCACCAGTGTCCTAAAAAATGCAGTTGTACCCAATGTCCACTTAACCACGGACATGTGGACAAGTGGAGCAGGTCAGACTCAGGACTATATGACTGTGACAGCCCACTGGGTAGATGTATTGCCTCCCGCAGCAAGAACAGCAGCAGCGGCACAAGTAGCAGCATCTCGCAAATGCCAACTCGTTCCTAGGCAGGCTACGCTTTGTATCACCGCTTTCCAGAAGAGGCACACAGCTGACAACCTCTTACGGAAACTGAGGAAGATCATCGCAGAATGGCTTACCCCAATTGGACTCTCCTGGGGATTTGTGACATCGGACAATGCCAGCAATATTGTGCGTGCATTACATCAGGGCAAATTCCAGCACGTCCCATGTTTTGCACATACATTGAATTTGGTGGTGCAGAATTATTTAAAAAACGACAGGGGCGTGCAAGAGATGCTGTCGGTGGCCCGAAGAATTGCGGGCCACTTTCGGCATTCAGCCACCGCGTACAGAAGACTGGAGCACCACCAAACAGTCCTGAACCTGCCCTGCCATCATCTGAAGCAAGAGGTGGTAACGAGGTGGAATTCAACCCTCTATATGCTTCAGAGGATGGAGGAGCAGCAAAAGGCCATTCAAGCCTATACATCTGGCCACGATATAGGCAAAGGAGGGGGAATGCACCTGACTCAAGCGCAGTGGAGAATGATTTCAACGTTGTGCAAGGTTCTGCAACCCTTTGAACTTGCCACACGTGAAGTCAGTTCAGACACTGCCAGCCTCAGTCAGGTCATTCCCCTCATCAGGCTTTTGCAGAAGAAGCTGGAGACATTGAAGGAGGAGCTAAAACAGAGCGATTCCGCTAGGCATGTGGGACTTGTGGCTGGAGCCCTTAATTCGCTTAACCAGGATTCACGGGTGGTCAATCTGTTGAAATCAGAGCACTACATTTTGGCCACCGTGCTCAATCCTAGATTTAAAACCTACGTTGTATCTCTCTTTCCGGCAGACACAAGTCTGCAGAGGTTCAAAGACCTGCTGGTGAGAAGATTGTCAAGTCAAGCGGAACGTGACCCGTCAACATCTCCTCCTTCACATTCTCCCGCATCTGGGGGTGCGCGGAAAAGGCTAAGAATTCCGAGCCCACCCGCTGGCGATGATGCAGGGCAGTCTGGAGTGAGTGCTGACATCTGGTCCGGACTGAAGGACCTGCCAACGATTACTGACATGTCGTCTACTGTCACTTCATATGATTCTCTCACCATTGAAAGAATGGTGGAGGATTATATGAGTGACCGCACCCAAGTAGGCACGTCAGACAGTCCGTACGTATACTGGCAGGAAAAAGAGGCAATTTGGAGGCCCTTGCACAAACTGGCTTTATTCTACCTAAGTTGCCCTCCCTCCAGTGTGTACTCCGAAAGAGTGTTTAGTGCAGCCGCTCACCTTGTCAGCAATCGGCGTACGAGGTTACTTCCAGAAAATGTGGAGAAGATGATGTTCATCAAAATGAATTATTATCAATTCCTCCGTGGAGACATTCACCAGCAGCAATTGCCTCCACAAAGTACACAGGGACCTGAGATGGTGGATTCCAGTGGGGACGAATTAATAATCTGTGAGGAGGGGGATGTACACAGTGAAAGGGGTGAGGAATCGGAGGATGATGATGAGGTGGACATCTTGCCTCTGTAGAGCCAGTTTGTGCAAGGAGAGATTGATTGCTTCTTTTTTTGGTGGGGGCCCAAACCAACCAGTCATTTCAGTCACAGTCGTGTGGCAGACCCTGTCGCTGAAATTATGGGTTTGTTAAAGTGTGCATGTCCTGTTTATACAACATAAGGGTGGGTGGGAGGGCCCAAGGACAATTCCATCTTGCACCTCTTTTTTCTTTAATTTTTCTTTGCATCATGTGCTGTTTGGGGACAATTTTTTTGAAGTGCCATCCTGCCTGACACTGCAGTGCCACTCCTAGATGGGCCAGGTGTTTGTGTCGGCCACTTGTGTCGCTTAGCTTAGTCACACAGCGACCTTGGTGCGCCTCTTTTTTTCTTTGCATCATGTGCTGTTTGGGGACAATTTTTTTGAAGTGCCATCCTGCCTGACACTGCAGTGCCACTCCTAGATGGGCCAGGTGTTTGTGTCGGCCACTTGTGTCGCTTAGCTTAGTCACACAGCGACCTTGGTGCGCCTCTTTTTTTCTTTGCATCATGTGCTGTTTGGGGACTATTTTTTTGAAGTGCCATCCTGCCTGACACTGCAGTGCCACTCCTAGATGGGCCAGGTGTTTGTGTCGGCCACTTGTGTCGCTTAGCTTAGCCATCCAGCGACCTCGGTGCAAATTTTAGGACTAAAAATAATATTGTGAGGTGTGAGGTGTTCAGATAGAATAGACTGGAAATGAGTGGAAATTATGGTTATTGAGGTTAATAATACTATGGGATCAAAATGACCCCCAAATTCTATGATTTAAGCTGTTTTTTATGGTTTTTTGTAAAAAAACACCCGAATCCGACAAAAAAATTTCGGTGAGGTTTTGCCAAAACGCGTCCGAATCCAAAACACGGCCGCAGAACCGAATCCAAAACCAAAACACAAAACCCGAAAAATGTCCGGTGCACATCACTATCTAAGATAGGTATATCGCATACAGAACACCAACAGAGTTAGTTTCCAGTATTAAAGCTAATGTCGAAGATTTTGAAGAACACCCAGTACAAAATCAAGCTAAAAGTTATGAACTTAAAGGAGGTGAGTCAAGACTACCAAGAGTGACACATGTTGTACGTGACCAAGATGAATCGTATCGCTTTACATAGTCAGACCATTTAAGCCATTTTTGTTTATTGAGACTACTAGTAACCTGTATATCTTTTCTAAAACTCCTTATATTCTTTGTAATCTTTTTACCCTTGTAAACCCGAAGATAATAATTATAATAAAAATATAATTTTAGTTCTGACTGCTGTGTTCTTGAACCCAAGCAAAGCAAAGTCCATGTTACATATTTTTTTATAAGATATTGAGATTTGTGGTTACAGGTAAAGCTAAAGATGCCTGCAATATCCGTAGTACGTTGAAAAGTCTTTGCTGGTGGTGGCGTTGATTCGCACAGCACTGGCGCAACTCTCGGATTGGTGTATCCGGGGAGAGGGGTGGCCGGGGTCCGTGACAAGTGGTGGTAAGCGGTGGGATAGATAAATAACTTTTTACAAGAACTTGAGTGAATGGGAGTAATTCCACTTCACCAGAGTCAGAACTCGGGCTTACAAAAGACAATAGTTGGAAATTATACCGTAACGCAGTCTCTGTTCCCATATCCCTGTTTTTTTTCTTTCTATTATTTTATTTTGGCGAAAGTGAGATCCAAGATGACTGCGTCTAAGTGTCTGATGAAGGATGATGGCAAAAATGTGCATAGGATTAGTGCATCGGCCTGGGCTGCGGAGACAGAAGGAGATGTATTGCGTACTGGACTGTTATGCAGGGGTGTATCTAGGGGTCCAAGCGCCCCTGGCAAAGTAAGGGTGTCACAACTGAGGGCCTGAGCTGACGGGAGGCAGCCTCAGTTGTAGGGGCTGAGATGTAACGGAACCTGGGAGGTTGTATCAGACCCCTAGACATGTAAGTAACATGTAGAATAACTGCCCGAAGGCGTGACCACGACAACCAGGATAAAAATCAATGATGTTTATTATGACATACTCCGTAACACAGCAGCAAATAAGAAAACATAAAACTCAGCAGGGAAATAATACAGTTCCTGGGTACTACAGGGTGGCAAGGGCCACAGGGCTCTGGTATTATGAGATAGTTCTTAATAATCTTCTAGGTGGAAAGTCCTTACCAGGCCCGACTGTAGCAATGGAAATAGCCCAGGATCGTACCAACTGGTGTTCCAGGAAAAGCTGGACTGCTGTGGGTAAAACGGCTGCTGTGGATACTGGCTGAAACCAGACTGATGTTGACACGGAGTGAATACTGGCTGGAACCAGTTAAATAATAAATGTAGCTTGAGAGCGATGAAATATGAAAGTGATGTTTGGAGCTTGAGAGCGGTGAAATAATAATGCCGGTGATAAATGATACTCTGCAGAAAAGGGTACCGGCACTTTAAGAAGAGCTGACCTCTGCTGGAAGCTGGATGCTGAAAGCAGGTGGATCTGTAGCTGGAAGCAGATGAATCCAAATGGATAGGAGAGTCAGGCTACACTGCAGGTGGAATGCTGGTGCGGATCTCTTTACTGGAGGTTTGGAGATAGGAACCGGAACCTGGAAAACAACCACAGGAGAGAGACAAACTGGAACTAGGTTTGACAACCAAAGCACTGACGCCTTCCTTGCTCAGGCACAGAATACTTATACCTGCAGCAAGGAAGGGATTGGCTAGGCAATTATGCAGATTAACATTGCAAACAGCAGATTGGTGGAAATGAACAGATGACAGAATCCAAGATGGCTGCGCCCATGCAGACACTTGGAGGGAAGTTTGGTTTGTAATCCATGTGGGAATTAAAACAGTAATGGCGGCGCCGGCCACAGGAGACAGGAGACGCCAGACTGATAAGTGCACATTTAACCACGCGGGCACAGCGGAGGCCGCGGCTGACGTAATCACCACTCTGACATTCTACATGTAGAAACTCAGGAACAGCGGCAGAGGCCGCGGGAGACGCCATTCCAGATGTAACATGGCGCAGCGGTGACCGCGTCTCAGAGTGACAGGAGAGGAGGCAGGAATGTGGACATCAGTATAACAGATGGGATCCGGTCCTGGAACACTGAGCCAGCCTTAGGAGGCATCTGAAGGGTAAGTAATGGCGTCCAGATACCCGGATCGTGACAGCACCCCCCCCTTTAGGAGTGGCCCCAGGACACTTCTTTGGCTTTTGAGGAAACTTGGAATGGAATCTCCGGACCAAGGCAGGAGCATGGACATCAGAAGCATTGGTCCATGAGCGTTCCTCAGGGCCGTAACCCTTCCAGTCAATAAGATACTGTAGTTGACCGTAACGGTGACGTGAGTCCAGGATCTTGGCCACTTCATACTCAACACCTCGTTGAGTTTGGACTTTCGGAGTTGGAGGAAGTGAGGAATGAAACGGATTCAGGATCAGCGGTTTCAACAGGGAAACATGGAATGTCCTGGGTATTTTTAAGAAGGGAGGTAACTGAAGTCTGTAAGCAACAGGATTGATGACTTGCTCAATTTTGAAAGGACCAATGTAGCGAGGTGCAAACTTCATACTGGGAACTCTTAACCTCAAATTCTTCATGGATAACCATACCCGATCACCCACCTTGAGAGCAGGAACCGCTCTACGCTTCTTGTCCGCAAACTTCTTATACCTGAATGATGCCTTGAGCAGAGCTGCTCGTACACTCTTCCAGTTGTTTGCAAACTGTTGCAAGGTGATATCCACTGCTGGAACAGAAGTTGCTGGGAGCGGTTGAAATTCAGGGACTTTAGGGTGGAATCCAAAGTTGGTGAAGAATGGTGTTGAAGAAGATGAGGAATGATACTGATTGTTATGACAGAACTCGGCCCAGGGAAGTAATTGAACCCAGTCATCTTGAGAGGAAGACACATAGATGCGGAGGAAGGCCTCCAAGTCCTGATTCACCCTCTCAGTTTGACCATTGGTCTGAGGATGGTAAGCCGTGGAAAACTTTAGTTTGACTTGGAGGACTTGACATAAACTTCGCCAGAATTTGGCTGTGAATTGAACTCCTCGATCTGAGATAATTTCTTCAGGCAGACCGTGGAGTCGGAAGATCTCTTGTATGAACACTTGAGCCAACTTGGAAGCTGACGGAAGACCGGTGAGAGGAATGAAGTGTGCCATCTTGGTGAACCGGTCAACTACCACCCACATGGTATTGAACTTGTTGCACATGGGTAAGTCTGTAATGAAATCCATCGACAAATGGGTCCATGGTCGACGGGGAACGGATAGTGGAACCAGTTGCCCCACAGGCGACTGGCGGGATACTTTATGTTGGGCACACTTTGGGCAAGATGCAATAAACTCCATGACGTCCTTTCTCAGAGTTGGCCACCAATAGGACCTAGAGATAAGCTCCAGGGTTTTTTGGATACCTGTATGTCCGGCAAAACGGGAAGCATGGGCCCAATGCATGAGCTTCTTCCTCAGTACCGGCTTCACAAAACTTTTCCCTAGTGGGGGCGTAGAGTCCATCCCTACCGTGGAGAATGCCAACGGATTGATAATAGGATGCTTGTCTGAAGACTCTGACTCATTTTCTTGCTCCCATGAGCGGGAAAGGGCATCGGCCTTGCGATTCTGAGAGCCCGGACAGAACTGGAGTTTAAAGTCGAACCTGGAAAAGAAAAGTGCCCATCTGGCCTGACGAGGGTTGAGACATTGTGCACCTTTCAGATATAAAAGGTTCTTGTGGTCTGTAAGTATGGTGATTGAATGAGAAGCTCCCTCCAACAGATATCTCCACTCCTCTAGAGCGAGCTTGATGGCTAGCAACTCCTGGTCGCCAATGGCATAGTTGCGCTCCACTGGGGAGAACTTCCGAGAGAAGAAACTGCAAGAATGTAAATGGCCATCTTTAGCCCTCTGAGATAACACCGCTCCTACTCCAACGGAGGAGGCATCCACCTCTAAGATGAAAGGAGAGTCGATGTCGGGCTGTTTCAGAACTGGTGCAGAGATGAAACGTTGTTTTAAGAGATGAAAAGCTTGCGTAGCTTCTTCAGACCACTTGGACGGGTTAGCACCCTTCTTAGTTAAAGCAGTAATAGGCGCCACAATGGTGGAAAAGTCTCGTATAAACTTTCTGTAATAATTGGCGAACCCTAAGAACCTCTGGACCCCTTTGAGTGTTAAGGGTATCGGCCAATTCTGGATTGCTTGTAGTTTCTCAGGATCCATCTCTAGTCCGGAACCGGACACAATGTAACCTAGAAACGGAATGGACTTGACTTCAAAGACGCATTTCTCTAATTTGCAATAGAGATGATTGACACGGAGACGGGACAGAACCACTTTTACCCAAAAACGATGTTCCTCTAAATTGTTGGCAAAAATGAGGATATCATCTAGATAGACCACGACATGACAGTATAAAATGTCTCTGAAGATCTCATTGACAAAATGCTGGAAGACAGCTGGAGCATTGCTCAATCCGAAGGGCATGACGAGGTACTCGTAATGTCCGTCACGGGTGTTAAAGGCGGTCTTCCACTCGTCACCCTCACGGATCCGGATGAGATTGTATGCATCTCTCAAGTCCAGCTTTGTGAAGATGGTAGCTCCGCTAACTCTATCAAAGAGCTCAGTAATCAGGGGTAGTGGATAGCGGTTCTTGATGGTAATGTCGTTCAGACCTCTGTAGTCGATGCACGGACGCAGACCACCATCTTTTTTCTTTACGAAAAAGAAGCCTGCGCCGGCTGGAGAAGAGGAAGGTCGAATGAACCCTTTTGCTAGGTTCTCTTTAATGTATTCCTCCATAGAATGCGTCTCAGGCAGAGACAACGGGTAAGTTCGGCCTCGAGGTGGAACCTTCCCTGGAACGAGATCAATCGGACAGTCCCATTCTCTATGAGGAGGAAGGATATCAGCAGAAGCCTTACTGAACACATCCGTGAAGTCTTGATATGGAGGAGGTGGAACATCAGACGACCTGGGGGAGGAAGAACAGACAGGCAATACTTTAAACAAACATGTCTCAGCACAGGAGGGACCCCATGCCAGAATCTGCGTAGTCGTCCAATCAATAGATGGATTGTGAAGACGGAGCCATGGAAGGCCCAGGACCACAGGATGTGTGGCTCTTGGAATCACTAAAAAAGAAATAAATGCGGAATGAAGAACTCCCACTCTCAGACGAACTGGTAGAATCCTTAGAGAAATAACTGCATCAAAAATCTTGCTGCCATCCACGGCAGTTAAGGAGATGGATGAAGGAAGTCTCTCGGTGGGTAGGGACCACCGTTTAACATAGGCTTCGGAAATAAAGTTCCCAGCTGCTCCGGAATCAAGGAGGGCAATGACGTTCCGATAACGTTGAGCAACTTGAAGCGAGACTGGGAGATTACAATCATGAGGAGATGGAGAGGAGATCATTACTCCTAGCCGGCCCTCTCCTTGGCGAGCTAGGATTTGGAGTTTCCCGGACGTTTGGGACAGGCATTAATGGTGTGAGACGGAGCTGCACAATAAAGACAAAGAGACTCAGAGAGACGTCTTCGGCGCTCAGCAGGAGTTAGATGGGAACGGCCAATTTGCATGGGCTCGTCTTTAGATGGTGACAGTTGGCGAGGAGGAGGAGCAGCAGATTTTGGAGCAGATGATCTTCCACGCTCAGTTGCTCTCTCTCTGAAACGTAAATCAACTTTCGTGCAGAGTGAGATTAGCTCATCTAACTTGGAAGGTAAGTCTCTGGTAGCTAACTCGTCTTTAATACGCTCAGATAAGCCATGCCAAAATGCAGCATACAGGGCCTCGTCGTTCCATGCCAGTTCGGATGCCAGGATCTGGAACTGTATAAGATATTGTCCTACAGTACGTGATCCCTGGCGTAAACGGAGAATCTCAGATGAAGCTGAAGTTACCCGGCCTGGCTCGTCGAAGATACGCCTGAATGTTGACACGAATGCAGTGTAGGAGGATAGCAGGGTGTCGGACCTCTCCCATAACGGTGATGCCCAGTCAAGGGCTGAGCCACTGAGAAGAGAGATAATGTAGGCAATTTTAGTACGGTCACTGGGAAAATTGCCAGGTTGTAGCTCAAAATGAATTTCACACTGGTTGAGAAATCCCCTGCAGAATCTTGGAGATCTGTCAAATTTTGCTGGCGTTGGAAGATGAAGACGGGGAGCAGAAATGGGTAAGGTGGGTGGGGTTATAGCTGGAGTCACTGTGGTTGACGCACTGGACGCGCCTGATCCACGGAGGGTTGTCTGAATCCCATCCAGCCGAGTAGAGAGATCCTGGAGACAGCGGACGATGTGGCCCTGTGCAGCCTCCTGATGTTCAAGTCGGGCTGCTAGTTCTTGCATCGGCCTGGCCGCTTGATCCTGGTCTCCGGCTGGATTCATATGGTCAGTGCTTACTGTCACAACTGAGGGCCTGAGCTGACGGGAGGCAGCCTCAGTTGTAGGGGCTGAGATGTAACGGAACCTGGGAGGTTGTATCAGACCCCTAGACATGTAAGTAACATGTAGAATAACTGCCCGAAGGCGTGACCACGACAACCAGGATAAAAATCAATGATGTTTATTATGACATACTCCGTAACACAGCAGCAAATAAGAAAACATAAAACTCAGCAGGGAAATAATACAGTTCCTGGGTACTACAGGGTGGCAAGGGCCACAGGGCTCTGGTAGTATGAGATAGTTCTTAATCTTCTAGGTGGAAAGTCCTTACCAGGCCCGACTGTAGCAATGGAAATAGCCCAGGATCGTACCAGCTGGTGTTCCAGGAAAAGCTGGACTGCTGTGGGTAAAACGGCTGCTGTGGATACTGGCTGAAACCAGACTGATGTTGACACGGAGTGAATACTGGCTGGAACCAGTTAAATAATAAATGTAGCTTGAGAGCGATGAAATATGAAAGTGATGTTTGGAGCTTGAGAGCGGTGAAATAATAATGCCGGTGATAAATGATACTCTGCAGAAAAGGGTACCGGCACTTTAAGAAGAGCTGACCTCTGCTGGAAGCTGGATGCTGAAAGCAGGTGGATCTGTAGCTGGAAGCAGATGAATCCAAATGGATAGGAGAGTCAGGCTACACCGCAGGTGGAATGCTGGTGCGGATCTCTTTAGTGGAGGTTTGAAGATAGGAACCGGAACCTGGAAAACAACCACAGGAGAGAGACAAACTGGAACTAGGTTTGACAACCAAAGCACTGACGCCTTCCTTGCTCAGGCACAGAATACTTATACCTGCAGCAAGGAAGGGATTGGCTAGGCAATTATGCAGATTAACATTGCAAACAGCAGATTGGTGGAAATGAACAGATGACAGAATCCAAGATGGCTGCGCCCATGCAGACACTTGGAGGGAAGTTTGGTTTGTAATCCATGTGGGAATTAAAACAGTAATGGCGGCGCCGGCCACAGGAGACAGGAGACGCCAGACTGATAAGTGCACATTTAACCACGCGGGCACAGCGGAGGCCGCGGCTGACGTAATCACCACTCTGACATTCTACATGTAGAAACTCAGGAACAGCGGCGGAGGCCGCGGGAGACGCCATTCCAGATGTAACATGGCGCCGCGGTGATCGCGTCTCAGAGTGACAGGAGAGGAGGCAGGAATGTGGACATCAGTATAACAGATGGGATCCGGTCCTGGAACGCTGAGCCAGCCTTAGGAGGCATCTGAAGGGTAAGTAATGGCGTCCAGATATCCGGATCGTGACAGCACCCCCCCCTTTAGGAGTGGCCCCAGGACACTTCTTTGGCTTTTGAGGAAACTTGGAATGGAATCTCCGGACCAAGGCAGGAGCATGGACATCAGAAGCATTGGTCCATGAGCGTTCCTCAGGGCTGTAACCCTTCCAGTCAATAAGATACTGTAGTTGACCGTAACGGTGACGTGAGTCCAGGATCTTGGCCACTTCATACTCAACACCTCGTTGAGTTTGGACTTTCGGAGTTGGAGGAAGTGAGGAATGAAACGGATTCAGGATCAGCGGTTTCAACAGGGAAACATGGAATGTCCTGGGTATTTTTAAGAAGGGAGGTAACTGAAGTCTGTAAGCAACAGGATTGATGACTTGCTCAATTTTGAAAGGACCAATGTAGCGAGGTGCAAACTTCATACTGGGAACTCTTAACCTCAAATTCTTCGTGGATAACCATACCCGATCACCCACCTTGAGAGCAGGAACCGCTCTACGCTTCTTGTCCGCAAACTTCTTATACCTGAATGATGCCTTGAGCAGAGCTGCTCGTACACTCTTCCAGTTGTTTGCAAACTGATGCAAGGTGATATCCACTGCTGGAACAGAAGTTGCTGGGAGCGGTTGAAATTCAGGGACTTTAGGGTGGAATCCAAAGTTGGTGAAGAATGGTGTTGAAGAAGATGAGGAATGATACTGATTGTTATGACAGAACTCGGCCCAGGGAAGTAATTGAACCCAGTCATCTTGAGAGGAAGACACATAGATGCGGAGGAAGGCCTCCAAGTCCTGATTCACCCTCTCAGTTTGACCATTGGTCTGAGGATGGTAAGCCGTGGAAAACTTTAGTTTGACTTGGAGGACTTGACATAAACTTCGCCAGAATTTGGCTGTGAATTGAACTCCTCGATCTGAGATAATTTCTTCAGGCAGACCGTGGAGTCGGAAGATCTCTTGTATGAACACTTGAGCCAACTTGGAAGCTGACGGAAGACCGGTGAGAGGAATGAAGTGTGCCATCTTGGTGAACCGGTCAACTACCACCCACATGGTATTGAACTTGTTGCACATGGGTAAGTCTGTAATGAAATCCATCGACAAATGGGTCCATGGTCGACGGGGAACGGATAGTGGAACCAGTTGCCCCGCAGGCGACTGGCGGGATACTTTATGTTGGGCACACTTTGGGCAAGATGCAATAAACTCCATGACGTCCTTTCTCAGAGTTGGCCACCAATAGGACCTAGAGATAAGCTCCAGGGTTTTTTGGATACCTGTATGTCCGGCAAAACGGGAAGCATGGGCCCAATGCATGAGCTTCTTCCTCAGTACCGGCTTCACAAAACTTTTCCCTAGTGGGGGCGTAGAGTCCATCCCTACCGTGGAGAATGCCAACGGATTGATAATAGGATGCTTGTCTGAAGACTCTGACTCATTTTCTTGCTCCCATGAGCGGGAAAGGGCATCGGCCTTGCGATTCTGAGAGCCCGGACAGAACTGGAGTTTAAAGTCGAACCTGGAAAAGAAAAGTGCCCATCTGGCCTGATGAGGGTTGAGACATTGTGCGCCTTTCAGATATAAAAGGTTCTTGTGGTCTGTAAGTATGGTGATTGAATGAGAAGCTCCCTCCAACAGATATCTCCACTCCTCTAGAGCGAGCTTGATGGCTAGCAACTCCTGGTCGCCAATGGCATAGTTGCGCTCCGCTGGGGAGAACTTCCGAGAGAAGAAACTGCAAGGATGTAAATGGCCATCTTTAGCCCTCTGAGATAACACCGCTCCTACTCCAACGGAGGAGGCATCCACCTCTAAGATGAAAGGAGAGTCGATGTCGGGCTGTTTCAGAACTGGTGCAGAGATGAAACGTTGTTTTAAGAGATGAAAAGCTTGCGTAGCTTCTTCAGACCACTTGGACGGGTTAGCACCCTTCTTAGTTAAAGCAGTAATAGGCGCCACAATGGTGGAAAAGTCTCGTATAAACTTTCTGTAATAATTGGCGAACCCTAAGAACCTCTGGACCCCTTTGAGTGTTAAGGGTATCGGCCAATTCTGGATTGCTTGTAGTTTCTCAGGATCCATCTCTAGTCCGGAACCGGACACAATGTAACCTAGAAACGGAATGGACTTGACTTCAAAGACGCATTTCTCTAATTTGCAATAGAGATGATTGACACGGAGACGGGACAGAACCTCTTTTACCCAAAAACGATGTTCCTCTAAATTGTTGGCAAAAATGAGGATATCATCTAGATAGACCACGACATGACGGTATAAAATGTCTCTGAAGATCTCATTGACAAAATGCTGGAAGACAGCTGGAGCATTGCTCAATCCGAAGGGCATGACGAGGTACTCGTAATGTCCGTCACGGGTGTTAAAGGCGGTCTTCCACTCGTCACCCTCACGGATCCGGATGAGATTGTATGCATCTCTCAAGTCCAGCTTTGTGAAGATGGTAGCTCCGCTAACTCTATCAAAGAGCTCAGTAATCAGGGGTAGTGGATAGCGGTTCTTGATGGTAATGTCGTTCAGACCTCTGTAGTCGATGCACGGACGCAGACCACCATCTTTTTTCTTTACGAAAAAGAAGCCTGCGCCGGCTGGAGAAGAGGAAGGTCGAATGAACCCTTTTGCTAGGTTCTCTTTAATGTATTCCTCCATAGAATGCGTCTCAGGCAGAGACAACGGGTAAGTTCGGCCTCGAGGTGGAACCTTCCCTGGAACGAGATCAATCGGACAGTCCCATTCTCTATGAGGAGGAAGGATATCAGCAGAAGCCTTACTGAACACATCCGTGAAGTCTTGATATGGAGGAGGTGGAACATCAGACGACCTGGGGGAGGAAGAACAGACAGGCAATACTTTAAACAAACATGTCTCAGCACAGGAGGTACCCCATGCCAGAATCTGCGTAGTCGTCCAATCAATAGATGGATTGTGAAGACGGAGCCATGGAAGGCCCAGGACCACAGGATGTGTGGCTCTTGGAATCACTAAAAAAGAAATAAATTCGGAATGAAGAACTCCCACTCTCAGACGAACTGGTAGAGTCCTTAGAGAAATAACTGCATCAAAAATCTTGCTGCCATCCACGGCAGTTAAGGAGATGGATGAAGGAAGTCTCTCGGTGGGTAGGGACCACCGTTTAACATAGGCTTCGGAAATAAAGTTCCCAGCTGCTCCGGAATCAAGGAGGGCAATGACGTTCCGATAACGTTGAGCAACTTGAAGCGAGACTGGGAGATTACAATCATGAGGAGATGGAGAGGAGATCATTACTCCTAGCCGGCCCTCTCCTTGGCGAGCTAGGATTTGGAGTTTCCCGGACGTTTGGGACAGGCATTAATGGTGTGAGACGGAGCTGCACAATAAAGACAAAGAGACTCAGAGAGACGTCTTCGGCGCTCAGCAGGAGTTAGACGGGAACGGTCAATTTGCATGGGCTCGTCTTTAGATGGTGACAGTTGGCGAGGAGGAGGAGCAGCAGATTTTGGAGCAGATGATCTTCCACGCTCAGTTGCTCTCTCTCTGAAATGTAAATCAACTTTCGTGCAGAGTGAGATTAGCTCATCTAACTTGGAAGGTAAGTCTCTGGTAGCTAACTCATCTTTAATACGCTCAGATAAGCCATGCCAAAATGCAGCATACAGGGCCTCGTCGTTCCATGCCAGTTCGGATGCCAGGATCTGGAACTGTATAAGATATTGTCCTACAGTACGTGATCCCTGGCGTAAACGGAGAATCTCAGATGAAGCTGAAGTTACCCGGCCTGGCTCGTCGAAGATACGCCTGAATGTTGACACGAATGCAGTGTAGGAGGATAGCAGGGTGTCGGACCTCTCCCATAACGGTGATGCCCAGTCAAGGGCTGAGCCACTGAGAAGAGAGATAATGTAGGCAATTTTAGTACGGTCACTGGGAAAATTGCCAGGTTGTAGCTCAAAATGAATTTCACACTGGTTGAGAAATCCCCTGCAGAATCTTGGAGATCTGTCAAATTTTGCTGGCGTTGGAAGATGAAGACAGGGAGCAGAAATGGGTAAGGTGGGTGGGGTTATAGCTGGAGTCACTGTGGTTGACGCACTGAACGCGCCTGATCCACGGAGGGTTGTCTGAATCCCATCCAGCCGAGTAGAGAGATCCTGGAGACAGCGGACGATGTGGCCCTGTGCAGCCTCCTGATGTTCAAGTCGGGCTGCTAGTTCTTGCATCGGCCTGGCCGCTTGATCCTGGTCTCCGGCTGGATTCATATGGTCAGTGCTTACTGTCACAACTGAGGGCCTGAGCTGACGGGAGGCAGCCTCAGTTGTAGGGGCTGAGATGTAACGGAACCTGGGAGGTTGTATCAGACCCCTAGACATGTAAGTAACATGTAGAATAACTGCCCGTAGGCGTGACCACGACAACCAGGATAAAAATCAATGATGTTTATTATGACATACTCCGTAACACAGCAGCAAATAAGAAAACATAAAACTCAGCAGGGAAATAATACAGTTCCTGGGTACTACAGGGTGGCAAGGGCCACAGGGCTCTGGTAGTATGAGATAGTTCTTAATAATCTTCTAGGTGGAAAGTCCTTACCAGGCCCGACTGTAGCAATGGAAATAGCCCAGGATCGTACCAGCTGGTGTTCCAGGAAAAGCTGGACTGCTGTGGGTAAAACGGCTGCTGTGGATACTGGCTGAAACCAGACTGATGTTGACACGGAGTGAATACTGGCTGAAACCAGTTAAATAATAAATGTAGCTTGAGAGCGATGAAATATGAAAGTGATGTTTGGAGCTTGAGAGCGGTGAAATAATAATGCCGGTGATAAATGATACTCTGCAGAAAAGGGTACCGGCACTTTAAGAAGAGCTGACCTCTGCTGGAAGCTGGATGCTGAAAGCAGGTGGATCTGTAGCTGGAAGCAGATGAATCCAAATGGATAGGAGAGTCAGGCTACACCGCAGGTGGAATGCTGGTGCGGATCTCTTTAGTGGAGGTTTGGAGATAGGAACCGGAACCTGGAAAACAACCACAGGAGAGAGACAAACTGGAACTAGGTTTGACAACCAAAGCACTGACGCCTTCCTTGCTCAGGCACAGAATACTTATACCTGCAGCAAGGAAGGGATTGGCTAGGCAATTATGCAGATTAACATTGCAAACAGCAGATTGGTGGAAATGAACAGATGACAGAATCCAAGATGGCTGCGCCCATGCAGACACTTGGAGGGAAGTTTGGTTTGTAATCCATGTGGGAATTAAAACAGTAATGGCGGCGCCGGCCACAGGAGACAGGAGACGCCAGACTGATAAGTGCACATTTAACCACGCGGGCACAGCGGAGGCCGCGGCTGACGTAATCACCACTCTGACATTCTACATGTAGAAACTCAGGAACAGCGGCGGAGGCCGCGGGAGACGCCATTCCAGATGTAACATGGCGCCGCGGTGATCGCGTCTCAGAGTGACAGGAGAGGAGGCAGGAATGTGGACATCAGTATAACAGATGGGATCCGGTCCTGGAACGCTGAGCCAGCCTTAGGAGGCATCTGAAGGGTAAGTAATGGCGTCCAGATACCCGGATCGTGACAGCGGGGCTGGCACCCCGCCCCCCCTACACACATTTGAAATAAGGTGTGAGTATTGGAAATGGAGCATGGTCTTGTGGGGGAAGGGGGTGGACACAATAGAACTTCCAAATCAAAATTATGCCACACAGTAGTGTCCCTTTTTCACATTACACCACAGTGTAGTGTCTCATATTCATGTTACACCATCCCTCCCCACTAACCCTAACCCACCCTTCCCAAAGCCTGACCCTAACCCGCCCCCCCAGCCTTTTCAGTGGTGCCTAACCCTAACCCACCCTTCCTAATCTGCCTCCCTGCAGATTAACCCTAACCCTACCACCCTCGCAGCCTAACCCTAACCCTCCCACGTGGCTTGCCAGTGGAGAATTAGGCACCAACTCGATCCGGATTTTGGCATTCTGCATCGCTATCTATGTTGAGATGCCAGCATCAGCATTCCAAGCAGTTTCGGGATCTGGCGGTCAGCATTCCAACCGCCGGGATGCCAAACGCCGGCATCTTGACTGCATCCCGAATGAAATGCTAATGAGATGAAGTAAGATGAGCCTCAAATCGACCCAGCCATTAACCAAACACCATTAGTTGGATGGTAGAAGTGCTTCCTGTTAGAAGAAACATCAGGGTGCCATCACTTCCAAGATAAAATGATCAATTATACAATTAACTGATATACATTTCCTTGAACCTGGGCTTGAAATAGGTAAGATATGTTTCTGCTGCGGGGTACACTGGGCTCCACAAGGAATGGACAATGGGGTGTAGAGTAGGATCTTGATCCGAGGCACCAACAGGCTCAAAGCTTTGACTGTTCCCAGAATGCATAGCGCCGCCTCCTATATCACCCCGCCTCCCTGCACAGGATCTCAGTTTTGTAGTTGGTGCTGCAGTAGCAGGCACTTAACAGAGGGGCTGCTCCAGGCAGCCCTAAGAAGAGCTTTTTTTCTGAGGAAAAAAGTGAAGACTTCAAGGGCAGCAGCAGTGTTACATGTCAGTGGACATTCACTGCTGCAGCTCCGGCTCTCCCCAGCGGCGCTGTACACTCCCGAGCCCTGGTTGCCGGGTAACTACAGCAGGAGGCTCCGGTTTTCTTCTTGTCAGGCACACACGACGGGGGCTCTCCGGGATCGCGTTGCCGCGCTTCGGGAGGTGTTAAGTGGGTCCCGCTTGCGGGACCCGGTCTTTATCGCGATCCAGCGCGGTCAGTGGGAGGCGGGCCGCGCGCGCTGGCGGTGGACACTGTGGCAGTACAGGCGATCCCACTAGATCACCAGGGCATGGGACAGGTCAGGTTTTCTCTATAAACTGTTTAATTAGAGCCCGCAGTACCCGGTGGTTTTGCCAGCAGGGGGAAAGAGCTTGGACCTGAAGCCCCTCCCCCAGCCCCAGGGCGCCATTTTCTGCAAATGTTCCCGCCCTGGAGCTGCATATCTGTCTCTCCCTCACTCCCTGGCAGTGTCTGCGGCGCCATTATCCCTCAGCTCACTGTTCCTGGGAATGCTTGGGCAAATCCTCCTATGTAAAGCCGCCTGGTTGTCAGTGCTGTGACTTTACAAGACACTTAAGTATTCTACCTGCCTTTTTAGTCAGTGTTAGTTAAGAAAGAGTGCATTTAGTCAGGGTTTCCTAGTACAATTACCCTGTGATATACATCCAGTTCTTACTGTGTACTGTTATATCTATTGTTATATAGCTGTGTAAGCTAGTCCAGTGCAGTATTATTGTTAGTAATAACCTCTGCATTGTACAAACTGTGACTATTTGTGTGTGCATTTGATAGCTGAGTGGTATCCATTTTGTGTCTTTCACTCAACCTGCTATCCCTATATTCTATAACCTGAGGGGGCTTGGTGCGTCAGGTTTTATCTGATATAGGATTTTCACAAAGATATACTGTATTACGTATTTTTCTCTGTGATTTCGTCACCATATCTCTCCTTTATCTCTGCTGGTGCTGACTACACTGCACAGGGGTCTGGGCTAGAGGTATTGTGCTGCTGACAAATTGTACTGTGTTACCTGATACTGCAAGTTATATCATGTCTGCTTCTGAGGGTAACGGTTCTGGGGCTGAACACACTGTTGGTGTTGCTGAAGCCGCAGATACCTATGAGGAGAATATAGCAGCTTTGGGCTCTGGTTCTGGGGGCTCCTTGCCCCCCAGTGGGACGGTGGCAATGGGGGCAAATAATGACCCGCCTTGGGCCGCTTTTTCCACGCTTCTGCATACGCTAGTTCATAAACTAACACCCCCTATAGGACCCCCAATGCCGGTACAACCGTTTGTGGTCCCTGCAGCTAACCCGCCGTGGGCGGACGATTTATCTGCTCAATTAAAGTAGGGGTCCTCTAAGGGGTCCTCTAAGCGAGCGCTTGTCCCCTCACAATACACTGCTGTCACTGACACCTCGTCGGATGAAGACGGCACTTACACTGACCCCACAGGTTCTGACTCAGATACGGCTGATGGGGAGGGTGGTTCACGTGTGGATGTTCCTGATCTTTTGGAGGCTATTAAGTTAATTTTACAGATTACGGATGATCCTGAGTCATCCGTTCCTGCTAAGAAACCAGATAGGTTCAAGCGTCAGAAGGTGGTTAAACAAGTTTTACCTCACTCTGACCACCTAATTGATATACGTCAGGAACCCTGGGAAAACCCGGGTACGAAGTTTGTGCCTCAAAAGAAGATGCTAGCTTGATATCCCCTCGCGCCGGAGCTGTTTAAGAATTGGGAAATGCCTCCTCCAGTGGACTCACATGTGGCTAGGATGGTGGTTTCCTCAGCTCTACCGGTCACTACCGTCACGTCTCTAAAAGAGCCTACGGATAAACGTGTGGAGGGTTGTCTTAAAGCGATTTACACCCTCACGGGTGCTGTACAAAGGCCCACTATTGCAGCTACTTGGGCTGCAGAGGCCATTGAAGCATGGGCCTTGGAGTTAAATGCTGAAATCTCCTCTGACCATGCTAGACAATGCTTGTCTTATATTGTCACAGCTTTTCGTTATATTAAAGAAGCGGCTTCTGATGCCGGTATCCTGGCAGTCAAGGCCTCTGCTACGTCAGTCCTGGCTCGCCGGATATTGTGGCTGAGATCCTGGTCTGTGGATCTGGACTCTAGAAAAACCCTGGAGGTACTCCCTTTTAAGGGAGATATTCTGTTTGGGGAGGATTTAAATAAGATTGTGGCTGACTTGGCTACTGCCAAAACTGCCTGTCTGCCAAGTACTGCTTTTTCTGTGTTGAAGGCTAAAGGTACTTCCTTTAGCCCCTTTCGTCCTTCAGGTAAAGCAAAAGGTCAGGCGTACAACAAGCAGGCCCGCACTTCCAAACCTGGTAAGCCTAAGCCCAAAAGAGCCTGGGCGGCCCGTCAGCCAGCTTCCAAGACAGATAAGCCGGCCGCATGACGGGGCGGGCCTCCCTCTGGGGGATCCCAGGGTGGGAGGCCAGCTTCTAGGGTATACCCAGGAATGGTTGAAGACCACTTCAGATGCCTGGGTACGGGAAGTCGTCACTCGAGGTTACGCCATAGCCTTCAAAAACCGACCCCCTCATCGATTTTGCCAGACAGATGTCCCGTTGGACAAGACAAAGGCAAACACTTTACATTCGGTGGTACAGACCCTCCTGGATACAGGAGTCGTAGTACAGGTGCCCCTTGCTCAGAGGGGCCGGGGGTACTATTTTCTGGTGTTTCTAGTCCCGAAACCGAATGGGTCCTCCCGGCCCATTCTCAACCTCAAGGCATTGAACAGGTTTGTGAAGGTTTCCAAGTTCCGGATGGAAACCCTTCGCTCTTTAGTTCTGGCCTTAGAACCTGGGTATTTCATGGTCTCCCTGGATATAAAGGATGCTTACCTGCATATTCCAATAGCAGTGTCTCATCAGCAATACCTGAGATTTGCGATTTGCAACTGCCATTACCAGTTTCGGGCGTTACCTTTTGGTTTAACAACGGCTCCGCGAGTCTTTACAAAAGTCATGGCGGTGATGACGGTGGTACTCCGCCGTCAAGGGGTCAGGATACTGCCGTATTTGGACGACTTGTTAATCCTGGCAATTCCCCAGAACTTCTCCTGCGTCATCTAGATGTGACGGTCCGGTTTCTGCAAGCCCACGGGTGGCTCATCAACTGGAAGAAGTCATCCCTGATCCCTGCTCAGAGCATGGTGCATCTGGGAGCACTATTGGACACTCACAACCAGCGGTTGTTCCTGTCTCAGGAGAAAGTCCTGAAACTTCAGGACAGAATTCGTTGCTTCCTACCTCGTCTGCAAGTGTCGATACATTCGGCGATGCAGGTGCTGGGCCTCATGGTGTCAGCATTCGACATGGTGGAGGACGCTCAATTTCCGCTCTCTCCAGAGGCTGATTCTAGCCAAATGGGACGGCCTGCCTCACCGGATCAGGTCTCAAATGATCTCATTGACTCCGGAGGTCCGTCTGTCGCTGCTCTGGTGACTCCGGGACCAACAACTGTGCAGGGGCCATCCGTTCTGGATATCCAACTGGGTCCTGTTGACAACAGATGCCAGTCTAAGAGGTTGGGACGCGGTGCTGGAGCAACACTCCCTTCAGGGTCGGTGGACCAAGGAGGAGTTCCTCCTCTCAATCAATATTCTGGAGTTGCGGGCGGTCTTCAATGCATTGAACCTAGCCCAGCATTTAATTCAGAACCGTCCTGTTCAAGTACAGTCGGACAACGCCACCACAGTGGCTTACATAAATCATCAAGGCGGCACTTGAAGCCGCCTAGCAATGAAGGAAGTCTCACGGATTCTACAGTGGGCAGAATGCCATCTACTGGCCATATAGGCAATATTCATTCCGGGAGTCCTGAATTGGGAAGCGGACTTTCTCAGTCGTCAGGACGTACATGCCGGCGAGTGGGGCCTTCATCCAGAAGTGTTTCAACTCATAGTGGAAAGGTTTGGCCTTCCAGACGTAGATCTGATGGCATCTCGACACAATCACAAGGTCCTCAAGCAGCATTCGTGGATGCGCTGGCGGTACCGTGGAGGTTTCGGCTGCCGTACGTGTTCCCTCCAGTGTCACTCCTGCCCAGGGTAATTCGGAAGTTCAAGCAAGAAAAAGGAATTCTGCTTCTCATAGCTCCAGCTTGGCCCAGACGGCACTGGTTCTCAGACCTGCACGGCCTATCGTCAGAGCGTCCAATTCTACTTCCACAACGCCCAGACCTCCTCGTTCAGGGCTCCTGTGTCTACCAGGACCTAGCCCGGCTGTCTTTTACGGCGTGGCTCTTGAAGCTTCCGTCTTAAGGGCTAAAGGGTTTTCTGAGGCGGTCATTCAAACAATGTTGCGGGCCCGGAAACCGGCTTCGGCTCGGATTTACTATAGGGTCTGGCATTCTTACTTTGTTTGGTGCGCATCTAGCGATTATGACGCTTCCAAATTTAATATAGCCAAGTTGTTGGCCTTTCTTCAACAGGGCCTGGAATTAGGCCTGCGTCTGGCCTCCCTCAAGGTTCAAATATCTGCCTTGGTGTGGTTTCAGAGAAAAATTGCGACCTTACCTGATGTGCATACCTTTACTCAGGGTGTGTTGCGTATCCAACCTCCCTATGTCCCGCCTGTGGCTCCTTGGGACTTGTCGGTGGTTTTGGAGGCGTTACAAGAGTCTCCGTTTGAACCTCTTGGTTCAGCTGACCTTAAGTGGCTTTCCCTTAAGGTGGTGTTTCTGCTGGCTATTGCTTCAGCTAGACGTGTGTCGGATTTGGGTGCTTTGTCCTGTAGCTCCCCATATCTGATTTTTCACCGTGACTGGGCGGTTCTTAGAACTCGTCCCGGCTATCTACCTAAGGTGGTTTCTTCGTTCCACCTTAACCAGGAGATTGTAGTTCCGGCACTTGTTTCTCCTGATCTGTCTCCGAAAGAGCGGTCTTTGGATGTGGTATGGGCTCTCCGTATCTATGTGAAGAGAACTGCTCCTATTAGGAAATCTGATTCTCTTTTTGTTGTGTTTGGGTTTCACAAATGTGGCTGGCCTGCTCACAAGCAAACTCTGGCCAGATGGATTAGAATGGTGATTGCACATGCTTATGTGAAGGCTGGTTTCTCTGCTCCTGATCACATTAAGGCCCATTCTACTCGGTCTGTTGGACCTTCTTGGGCGGCCCAACGTGGTGCGACCCTTGAACAATTGTGCAAGGCGGCTACGTGGTCCTCTGTGAACATGTTCATAAGGTTCTATGCCTTCGATACTGCCGCTTCCCAGGATGCTTCCTTTGGACGCCGGGTTCTTGTGCCCGCTATAGTGCGTCCCCTCCCATAAGGAACTGCTTTAGGACATCCCCATTGTCCATTCCTTGTGGAGCCCAGTGTACCCCGCAGCAGAAAACGAGTTTTATGGTAAGAACTTACCTTTGTTAAAACTCTTTCTGCGAGGTACACTGGGCTCCACAAGGCGCCCACCCTGACGCACTTAGCTTCTTTGGGTTGGTATGGCATTAGCCGCTGACACATCTCCTGTCGTGAGAATGTGGTGTTGTGGCTACTAACCGTTGTTGTCTCTTTTCCTGCTACTGCATTGGACTGGTTAACTAAAAACTGGGATCCTGTGCAGGGAGGCGGGGTGATATAGGAGGCAGCGCTATGCATTCTGGGAACAGTCAAAGCTTTGAGCCTGTTGGTGCCTCGGATCAAGATCCTACTCTACACCCCATTGTCCATTCCTTGTGGAGCCCAGTGTACCTCGCAGAAAGAGTTTTAACAAAGGTAAGTTCTTACCATAAAACTCGTTATTTTCTTTAATGCACTCAACAAGTTAAAGTTTTCGCTTACTTACTACTTACTTACATCTAACATGCATGAAAATCGTGTAGTTTTCCAGGTACTACAGTCCCTTCTCCCAAACACTGCCACTTTTTTATTATCTTCAACAACAAATAGATCTACAGCACTGTGCTATATAACAATTGCTGTGTACCTGATGAGAGTCTGTTACCGCCAGCGTGTCCATCAGCACCGCACTGCACTAGTGATCAGACTAGTGTCTGGCAGCACCGCACTGCACTAGTGATCAGACTAGTGTCCGGCAGCGCCGTACTTGTAATCATACTCAAAATAAACTACAGTTCCCAGTAACCCTTGCTGCCGGGAGCTCCCAGCAACAAGGGCTGCTGGGAGCTGTAGATTATTTTGAGTACGATTACAAGTGCTGTGCTGCCGGACACCGGCGCAGCTCCAGCAGTAACAGAATCTCACCAGGTACAATCTGATAGTACTACTTTTCTACCATTTGGCCGCGGGTGGCACTGCCAGGCGGCGCCCCCTCCTTGCCTGGTGCCCCTGGCGAGTGCCATCCTGGCCAATGGGTAGATACACCCCTGCTGTTATGTACTGTGGGAAGTAATCGTGCCATGCTGGATTCTGATGTGGACTTCTGTTATCGATGTGAGACCTGTGCATATGGCCTTGGATAAATATTTACGACTGCTATCAAGTATGGAAAAGATACAGAGCATCATGATGGCTGCAAACCTGTGCGTGGGAATGATGCATCGGCCTGGGCTGCTGAGGCAGTAGGAGATGTATTACACACTGGACTGTTATGTACTGTGGGATGTGACAGTGCGATGCTGGATTCTGATGTGGACTATGTTATCGATGTGAGGCCTGCAGTGGCTGCCACAAATTTGGATCTTATCCCCCCATTCCTGGAAACTGTCAGAGCTGCATGCTGGGCAGGGAGAAAGTGTTCCAGTGCACGAGAGGAGAGAGAGAGATGAAGCTTGCCAGTGCTGCACACCTGGTGCAGAGGAAGAGTTCTATGGCAGAAACGAGTTCTGCAAATTGACAAGCTGAGAGAGAATGCAAGCTACAAATGGCACCGCGACAAGAAAGTGATTGCTCGCGACACCATGAGATCAGGGAGCTCACCATTAAACCTTGCCGGAAACAAGTCCCTAGCATGACTGACTATGGGAACTTGGACAGTACTGCAAATACCCAGCGGAGGTCAGGCACCTCTTACAACAACAGTGAAGATGCTGACCTGGATAAGTATTTACAGAGTGTGCTTAAATATATGAAGACATATCCAGGCATGGCAACCCTTATGCAGCTGGTGCAACAGTTCCATGCCGAATGCCAATCAGCTCTGGAACGTAAAGGCTGTCAGGGAGGAAAGGCAGGCTGACTGCCTATACCAGCTGGAGCTGGCCAGGCTCAAATGTCAGTCTGCAGGCAGAAACTCTCCTGTTAGCAAGCCCTGGTCAGAAGATTCCCCTGTGTTGCAACTGGACGGAGGCAGCCAAGCAAATGCCCACTGTGTTTTGGAGAATCAGCTGGCTTTGTACAGTACAACAGATACCAAACTTAGGTCTGACAACTGCCAGACCCAGGGAGACTGCAGAACATGAGTCAGCCAGGGAGGCAGCAGAACGGCAATTCAATACATCACCAGAGAACCAAAGTTGGAACGATGACCCAAACACAGATGAACTACTTACCATGATGAGCATGGAGGAATTAACTAAAGAGTGTCAACTGCCAGGCCTGGCGTGCAGTGACGATACCCCATTCTGACAAGATCAGTGTCGCCGCGTGGAAGCAGAGTGACAAACCTTACTGCAGCTTCTTTCAGCAACTGAAGAAGTAACAGCCCAGCCCGCCGAGGTGCCCAAGGAGGAAAAGGTACCCCCACAAGCTACAGGCAGTGTGGACTATGCTATTGAGATATCGTCCCCTGTGGCGCAGCTTACCCTGCTAGGAGCAGTTGAGGGTGCGAGCAGCATACTACCACAAGACGTGCAGAGTTTGTGGCAAAAAAGGACAGAATTATTGAGGAGACTGTCGAGGAGAGAGGTGGGAGTGTCTGCAGATATGCGCACAGATGGGTTCTTATATACTGACTGTGGACATGTGATCTCCCATTATGTTCCTGAAACTGTTATTCCTGCTATTTCTGTTTATGTATTGAACCTTGTGACTCTGCTCCAGACATATGTGATACTGCTGGATCTTGCACAGAAGTGACTCTGGGTAAAAACGTAGTGCTCCGTGAACATTTTGCATTTTGTACTGTGACAGAGACTTGTGATAGTATCAGTGATATGAAATGTGTTGCTGCAGGAACTAACCCTTCTTTTCCTCAGGTGACACCTGCTGATTGGCATCTTGTTACAAATGTATGTGATTTTAAGGGTGATGCAAACCTGTGTGATCTGGAAAATAACTCTTTATCGTTACACATGGCCGAATCTATTCTGTCAAAAAGTGCATGCTCTGATATAGGGGGTCATTCCGAGTTGTTCGCTCGTTGCCGATTTTCGCTATGCTGCGATTTGCTGCTAATTGCGCATGCGCATGGTACGCAGAGCGCTCGCGCTTAGTTATTTTACTAAGAACTTAGTAGATTTACACAAGCTCGAGCAAAGTTTTTTCAACGCTCGAGTGATCGTAGTGTGATTGACAGGAAGTGGGTGTTTCTGGGAGGCAACTCAGCGTTTTCACGGCGTTTGCTAAAAAACGCAGGCGTGCCAGGGAAAAACGCGGGAGTGGCTGGAGAAACGAGGGAGTGGCTGGCCGAACGCAGGGCGTGTTTGTGACGTCAAAACAGGAACTAAACGGACCGAGGTGATCGCAATCTAGGAGTAGGTCTGGAGCTACTCAGAAACTGCTAAGAATTATTTAGTAGCAGTTTTGCTAATTTTTCGTTCGCTATTCTGCTAAGCTAAGATTCACTCCCAGAAGGCGGCGGCCTAGCGTGTGCAATGCTGCTAAAAGCAGCTAGTGAGCGAACAACTCGGAATGAGGGCCATAGAGTTGTGTGGGATGCAGTTAGCAGATTATGTTCCACCTGTATCAATAGTTGGGTTGAATGCTGTATGCAACAATGTGTCCCGTGCCACCAGTGCCAGATTAAGTTCCACATGGAAGAACAACAGAAATTTACCAGAGCTTGCTGTTATGAACTAAATGAAAAAATGAATCTCTGAACGGTTTATATAAAAAGAATGTACATTTATTAAATAAACATATTTAAAAACAATTGTTAAAAAGAATTTAGTGGCCACATATAGACCTGCATAAAATGATGTTATATGGGATATTCCGTCCGTGCTGGCTAGGATTCACTCTAATAAATTGGATTTCACTGGAAAGTACCTCATTAATCGGTTATTTGCACGTTCCGATGATTTAGCAGTGGGTTAATCTCAGTGGTCAGTGTGCAGTAGGTCCACCTTGTGGGGAATCACAGAGTTCATCCGGTTCCAATTGTATCCACAGTGAGTAAGGCACAAAAAAGCAATTCCAAAGTTAAGAGTGACCAAGTGTGCCAGCGTAGGTAGTAGATCCCAACCGGCAGGTGAATGTGGAGCAGGCTCAACGCGTTTCGCTGGTGTCTCAAGTCCAGCTTCCTAAGGAGCATATGTGTGATGGTTATCAGGTAAGCCATTTTATACTCTATTGAGTGGTGTAATTGATCGCACCTGACACACAACTTTAAAAATAAGAATAACCACGTGACCGTATATACTACATTGAATCCATCACGGTACAAATAAGGTTCGGTCACGCTATACTTGTCACGTGACCGCTCTAAATATGATGAAATTGTCCTTCTCGATATGATTGGGCAATCTCCGATCATGTGACCCCATTGGTCACATGATCGGAGATATACAATACATAATACCCATATAAATATAAAAGAAATCTGTTATTTAAGTTATTTATTTGAATTTGCATGTACTTTCTATTATTGGGACCAATGGGAATTCCCCTTATGTTATTAGCACTACATTATTCTGAACGGTTTATTCTTATTTTTAAAGTTGTGTGTCAGGTGCGATCAATTACACCACTCAATAGAGTATAAAATGGCTTACCTGATAACCATCACACATATGCTCCTGAGGAAGCTGGACTTGAGACACCAGCGAAACGCGTTGAGCCTGCTCCACATTCACCTGCCTGTTGGGATCTACTACCTACGCTGGCACACTTGGTCACTCTTAACTTTGGAATTGCTTTTTTGTGCCTTACCCACTGTGGATACAATTGGAACCGGATGAACTCTGTGATTCCCCACAAGGTGGACCTACTGCACACTGACCACTGAGATTAACCCACTGCTAAATCATCGGAACGTGCAAATAACCGATTAATGAGGTACTTTCCAGTGAAATCCAATTTATTAGAGTGAAATCAGTGAATCCTTGCCAGCACGGACGGAATATCCCATATAACATCATTTTATGCAGGTCTATATGTGGCCACTAAATTCTTTTTAACAATTGTTTATTTAATAAATGTACATTCTTTTTATATAAACCGTTCAGATATTCATTTTTTTTCATTTAGTTCATAACAGCAAGCGCTGGTAAATTTCTGTTGTTCTTCTAAGTATTCAGGGGGACTTACCACCCCCATACCAGCTGCTATTGATAGCGCACCCTAAACACTAAGTTTCTTCCCTAAGTTCCACATGGGCCTGGAGCTAAAATTTATGAAGGGCCTATTGTGTGCCTCGGCAGGAGGTGTGACAAGTGCTGCGAGGGTGTGACCAGTGCGGTATGGGTGTGGTCTACATAGGGAGTGTGACATGTGCCATGGCTGTAGCTACCTCCATGGAGGTCAGAGCTAGTGTCTACCTTCATCAACTTACTGTAATAATGGAGCTATAACAAGAAAAAGTTTGTGACCACCATATAATACAGAGCCATCAGTGACCGCCATATGATACAGTGAGCATCACTGTGACCACCATATAATACAGCGAGCATTGCAGTGAACACCATATAATACAGAGAGCATCACAGTGACTGCAACATAAAAAAGAGAGCGTTACAGTGACCAAATTATAATAGAGAGAGCATCACAGTGATCACCATATAATATACCAAGCATATAAAGTGACCTACATACACTACAAAGAACATTGCAACAAATGCCATATTATAGAAAGTACTCCAGCGACCACCATAAAATACTGTACAGAGGACATCACAGCCAGGGTGTGTGACACAGGGCAGTGCAGGGTAAGACTGAGAGGAGATGACTCTGAGGAGATAGGAGTGAGGATGTGAATGGAGGTCTGAGGAATAGGCAGTCAAGGAGAATATTGGACTGGGTGCTGCTATGGGTGTGAGCAGGTCTCTGGATGAAGGGACACTGGGTAGGAGTGAAAGTCTCTGGGTGAAAGGACAGAGTGTAGGGATGACAATACCTGGATGCATGGACAGGGTGTAGCAGTGAGGGTACTAGTATGCAGGGACAGGGTGTAAGGGTGAGGGTACCTGGATCACAGGTATTGCATGCAGTGTTTACCTACTGGAGTCGGCAGAGGTGTCATTGGCACTGGAACCTTACACAGAACGTAACAATACCTTGTTACAGCACTGGTGAAGTGGGCATCTAAAGGAAGGGACAATACAAAGCTCTATAGAGTACCCTGAAAAATGCCATAGGCTACCTATGCCTTGCTGTATGTAGTAGTTTAAATAAGACCATCATGTGAGAGGCTAAACTTAGCAGAGGAGCAGCAGCACAAACACGCGGCAGTTATTTCTGTTTAAACATTTTTGCAAATTAGTAATGTATTAGAAATAAACAATCAAACCACCTCGCAAGTACTTTCAATAGAAAATAAGACAACACAGAAATTTACTAAGAATCATAAGTGGAATTTCATTGCTCTAAAGTAGTAGTAGTTAACAAACAGCAAAGAAAACCTAAACCATGTGTAAAATAGCAACAGCAGAAGTGGATGCCCCCTACACAAGTGCACAGGCCCCCATCACATGCCTATTCACAGTGCCCGATTTGTACCTCCCTCCTGGGGGCCCTGGGTCACTGATGACTGGCACTCTGCACCCATGTAAAGCCCCGATCAATCAGCCTTTTTGTTGAGCAGTTCCCCCAAATCGCCCCAACGATAAAAACAGTGTTCCACACCTGCAGGTCGAATAAAGTGCAGGTTAGATACAGTGCGAGTTGGATCCAGTGCAGGTTACAGTGCTGGTCGGATACAGTATAGGTCGGATACAGTTGGGGGTCTGTGCAGGTTACAGACAGTGCAGGTCAGATGCAGTGCAGGTTGGAAACAGTGTGGGTTACAGACAGTGCAGGTCAGATACAGTGCAGGTTGGATACAGTACGGGTCGGATACAGCATGGGTTGGATACAGTGCAGGTACAGGCAGTGCAGGTCGGATACAGTGTGGGTCAGATATAATGTGAGTGAAATACAGTGTCAGCAGTGTGGGGATGCCAGCTGTCTCCTCTGTGTGGGAGTGCCGGAGATGTCGGCAGTGCGGGGGTGCCAGCTGTGTCTGCAGTGCGGGGATACCAGCTGAGTCCTCTGTGCATGGTACTGGCTGTGTCGGCAGTGAGGGGATGCGGGCTGTGTCCTCTCTGTGGAGGTGTTGGCATTGTGGGGGTGCTGGTGATGTCCTCAGTGCATGGGGTGCGAGAGTGCCGGTGGTGCCAGCAGTGTGGGAGTGTTGGCAGTGTGGGCGGGAGTGTCGGCAGTGTAAGGGGACCGCCAGCTTGCCTCATTGAAGTCTATGGGGACGTGATGATTAGCTGAGAGCCATGACAGCCAATCAGCGGTCAGTCCATTGAATTCAATGGGACTGGCACCCGAGGCAAAACCTCAAGATCCGACAGCAGAATCCCAAGGGCAGGCATGAACATCCGAGTGGTTGCTCAGATCGCCCTGGATCCCCTACGTTCCGGTGGGCTCGGTTCTGAGAAAGCTGGACCCAGTCATCTCTAATATATACTGTATATAACATATACATAGCATACTACTGTACACAGACATAGAATACACATACATAACATACAGTGAACATACTGTATACATAGTATGGATAGGGTCTACTACGCTTGCCCTGCTGTCGGGATCCCGGCGCCTAGCATACCGGTGCCGGTATCCCAACCGCTGGAATGCCGGCAGTGGGGCAAGTGCAAAAGAGCTCGTGGACACCCCAAGAGGGAAAATAGTTGTCGGTATCCCGGCGCCGGTATGCTGAGCGCCGGGATCCCGACAGCCAGGATATCGAGTGCCAACCTATATACACATATACCTTACATACTGTAGAACAGGGGTTACAGGGGGAATTGCTACATCCAGAGTATAGAAAGGAACATGCAGGTTTTGGGTGAGGGAGATCACACTTATAAAAGTGATTTATTACACTTACAGTACTAAACACATATATAGTGTTTGACACTGACGCTTGACTAACCATTATTATCCACGCTCATCCTGAACTTCTGTTCTTCCCGCAATTTCATCTAGCATCCTCATGTCTGGACAGTCAGTGTGTGCGAGGGGGAGGGTTTGGTGTCCGTGCTCCGATAGGCTGACAGGCTGAGTGACTGTGTGTGGTGCGTCTCTCAGCCAATAGGAGCACAGCAGACACTGCTGAGGAGTTCCTACACTGATCAGGAATCTCCTCAGTGTTACAGAAGAGAAGTTAACTGGGCGCTGCACAGCAGCTGAAGCACTGAGTGCTGTACTGTATACAGCTTCTCCTGGGTCAATCACCAGCCGACCCTGCCCCCGATGCTAGTGGGCAGAGTTACAAAGCGGGGGTTGGGTGTGTGGGGGGGGGCAACACTGGGGATTCACCCTGCAGCCCAGTCCATAACTGAGGTAAGCAACCTTAGATGGGAGAGGTGGAGCCTTGGGCGGATTCGGGGGAGACAAGGCCGGCAGAGTTTCAGACAGGTTGTGGTGTTGTTCAGCGTCCTGTGGGCCTATTTACAATAGGGGGCCTGGAGCTGCAGCTCCACCCGCCCAATTGTTAATCCGGCTCTGCGTGCCACCCTGATAATTGTGATAGGATGTAACCCTGTCTTTCCACAGGCATCTTACCACGAGGTGGGGATAGGGGACCCTGTCCCCATATGTGTGTTACCCAACTTGCCTAAGAGTGAAGTACTTGAAACTGGTTTGGGGTGAACGCACTCCACCTGCATGAATGATGGTGATGTCATTACTGATGCAACGATATGTGATAACCCTATTTTTTCAAGCGTCTGTGATAATAATGAGCTGTCTGGTGTCAGTTCAACAAATAATCAAGGGTCAGAGATTGGTTGGAGCACCATGTGCCTCAATGATGGCGACCAGCAGGAGCCAGGTAAAAGGTGGATCGTTATTTTCACTCAGCGTGAAATTTCTGTGGGGAAACATGCTCCTGATGATAATACTGTGTTGAATACTGGTATCATTAATAGTTCTGAAAATGTCTGTGGTATCAGAGATAATGAGCTGACAGGATTCCCTACAGGTCGAGAAGGTGGCTCCCAGCAAACCAACCCCCCTCCTCCTCCCTTCCTCCCTGCAGTGTAAGGTGCCCCCACCTCAGAGCCTGTGTGGGTGAGGGGCAGGCAGCCACATCAGGAAAGGGCATTAGGAAAGGGTACAAGGTTATAATTTTAATGGTGTATGGTGCACCTGCACCCTTTTTCCTATATTGTAGTACAGGTTGAGTATCCCTTATCCAAAATGCTTGGGACCAGAGACGTTTTGGATATCGGATTTTTCCGTATTTTGGAATAATTGCAAACCATAATGAGATATCATGGTGATGGGACCTAAATCTAAGCACAGAATGCATTTATCTTTCATATACACCTTATACACACAGCCTGAAAGTAATTGTAGCCAATATTTTTTATAACTTTGTGCATTATACAAAGTGTGTCTACATTCACACAATTCATTTATGTTTCATATACACCTTATACACACAGCCTGAGGGTCATTTAATACAATATTTTTAATAACTTTGTGTATTAAACAAAGTTTGTGTACATTGAGCCATCAAAAAACAAAGGTTTCACTATCTCACTCTCACTCAAAAAAGTCCGTATTTCGGAATATTCCGTATTTCGGAATATTTGGAAATGGGATACTCAACCTGTACTAAGTCCCAGCAAGGTAGCACATCCCATTATAAGAAGCAAGGGTGAGCAGTCCAGGCCCCCTCTCCAAAATATAGTCTATATTATGTGTGTGTGTATACACACCTGAGGGCTTGGGAGTGGACACCCTCATTTCTGTATTAGCACCCCACCCACTGCCTCTCAGGCTTTTAAACAGGGAACCAGCACATGCTGACTGCACACAAGGCACAGGTAAGATCCTTTCAATTATATTCAAAGTCAGTTTGGGCTGAACTTTTGGGGTGTGGAACTCCCTGGATTGCTCTGGCTGTACCACTTTGGGGCATTTATTTATTTATTTATTTATTTTTTAATAGAGTATTTTTATTCAACAAAAATTGAAGAATTACAGACATTTCAGTGTATACCGGGAAATCCGGGTGACATTATACAACTTATACAATTTACATAGTCCCGCCACACCATATACACATAGGTTTAAGCATGACCGGCAGACATAAGGCTATCTCAATAACAACCCACAAAAACAGTTTTTCTGAAGTCTGAAGGTAAATATCAACACGTTCGTAAAACATTTTCAAATTTCTCCCCAATCTAGCTCAATTAACCCCCCAACTATAAGGCCAAACATGGCCTAGCGCACCGAACAAGGGTGCCTAAAATAACAATAATTATCAAAAGAAATAAAACAAAATAAATAATAAATAATAAACAAAAAACATCAGCAGAATAAAACAAATCAATACCATCAAGCCTATAGTCTCGTAGTCGTGCGAGGTGAGGTACAGAATCCGCATAATGTACATACCAATACGGGAGGAGGGGCCCAGGCCATTTACACAAGTCCCATATAACCAGGCCACCGTGAAGGTGCAAAATGTCTCAAAGCTTGAGGGCAGGGGAGGAGTATATAGAATTGACCTAGAAGGACCATATTTTCCCGTATTTAGAGAGAGCATTATTTTTCATATAGACATACCGATCTTTCAGTACGGTGTCATTCACCAAGGCTTTAAATGCAGACATCGTAGGAGAATGTGGGGCCATCCATGTCCGCGCTATGCATACCTTAGCAAGGGCGCAAATGCTACGAGCATACAATCCCTCCCATCGAAGCCCAGAATCAGGCCCTCCCACCCCCAAAATGCAGAATCCCGGAGTCAGCATGACTCTCGGTACCCCCGTATGTTCCAGTATCGACCCGACCCCAGCCCAAAACACCTGCAAGGACGGACACTCCCACACTAGATGCAAGAATGATCCGCCAGCAGTCCCACATTTAGGACAAGTGGCAGCGCCACCGGCCCCGAATCTGGCCAACCTGCTCGGCGTCATATACGATCTGTGTAGTACAAAGAGTTGAATTTGTTGGAACCGCAGTGATTTGGTGACCTGGCTCGAATTCCCCAGTGCGACCCCCCACTCCTCCACATCTATAGGGCCTAAATCATGCTCCCAACGTTCCCGAAGGGTCGAGAGCGGGTCTGCATGTATTGTTGCAAGAAGGTACGAGTAGGTGAAGGAGATCACCTTGACCCGACCCAATGCACATAAAAAGATCTTGATGGAGAAGGGGAGGAGCGCCGGGGGTGAATCCCCGAACTGTGATTGTAAGGCGTGACGGAGCTGTAAATATCTGTAAAAGTAAGAGTTTGGGAGACCAAACTCCTCTTTTAAGTGCTGAAAGGATTTCAGAGCACCGTCGCTATACAGCTGGGATATGGAAGTCACCGAGTATGGGGCCCACACCCCCCCACACCCTCCAAGGACCCCATCTCACAAAGCGATGCGGAGTGCCAAAGAGGAGTATCCGGGTCCATACCATCATATCCAAACATACCTGTCAAGGCCAGCCAGATCTTCATGGCCTGAAAAATAATAGGAGGAGACAGCCGGGAAGCGCTTCCTCCCACAAGAATCTGCGCCGGGGAAAGGTCCGGGTAATAGCACCTTAGAAACGCCCGACATAAATCAGCCTCCTCTCCACCCCGTACCCAAATGCCAATGTGAGCTAGCTGGGCCGCATAGTAGTACAGCTGGAAGTGAGGCAAAGCCAAGGCCCCGTCTGCCTTTTGTCTAGTAAGGGTAGTCAACTTTATTCTAGGCCTTTTATTGGCCCATATCAGTGATGTCAATATACTGTTTAATTTCTTAAAGAAGGCCGGAAAGACGTACACAGGGGATTGTGAAAAAACATACAGTAGCTTGGGCAAAACTATCATTTTAATAAGGCTAACCCTACCCGTCATTGTAAGTGGGAGTTTACACCAGGCCCTCGACTTGCGTACAATCATGTGTACAAGAGGGTCAAGGTTCAAGGGTATAAAGTCCGAGGGGTCATTAGTAACCTGGATCCCCAGGTATTTAAACTGGCTTGTCCAGCACAGCGGCAGGGGTATCTTCGGTACCTGGGGAGGAGAACCCATAATGGGCATTATAAATGATTTGGACCAGTTTATACAGAGACCTGAGAAGCCGCCAAAGGTCTCTATGACCTGCAGCACTACAGGCATATCCACGGCATAGTCATGTAAGAACAACAACAGGTCATCCGCATAAAGGGCTATTTTATCAGTGCAGGGGCCTGTAACAACTCCCCCAATGTCCGAGTGCGACCTCACCAGACAAGCCATGGGTTCGATGGCTATGGCAAATAAGGCGGGGTAAAGGGGGCATCCCTGTCTGGTGCCCCTAGTCAAGGTGAAGGAGAAGGATATATAGCCGTTGACCAAGATCCTGGCACGTGGGTTCTGATAGAGTAGTTTGATCCATTGTATGAAATTAGGACCAAAGCCCATATATTTCATGACTCCCCACAAGTAGGACCATTCAACACTGTCGAAGGCCTTAGCCGCATCCAGCGAAACTACAACCGCGTCCGAGGGGAAATCATGTGGAGCCTGTAATACAGTATAGAGCCTGTGCAAATTGATGGACGTGAATTTCCCCGGCATGAAGCCAGATTGATCCCGATGTATTACAGTTTGGATAACCAGGTTGAGCCGAACCGCGAGGATTTTTGCCAGGATCTTGGCATCGGTAGGGATAAGGGAGATTGGTCTATAAGACTACTTCAATTCGGGGTCCTTGCCGGGCTTTGGCAGTACTATAATAACGGCCTCGGACATTGAGGGAGGAAGTTGGTTGGTGGCAAATATATCCGTGTACGTCTCAAGCAGTTTTGGGCCAAAGAACTGCACATACTGTTTGTACAGCTCGGTGGGAATACCATCACTTCCCGGAGACTTACCACCGGGACACATTCCTATCGCCGCAGTCACTTCTTCTAAAGTCAAGGGCGCGTCTAGAGAGTCCCTAGCCTCAGGGGGAAGCTTCGAAAGGGCTATATTAGACAAGTATAAATCTAAGTCTCCCTCGGAGCACGGCATCTGAGAATCATAGATCTCCCTAAAGTACGACAGGAACAGCTGTACCATGTCAGGGGTATTGCTCACAATGTAGCCGTCGGGGCCAGACATCTGCACTATCGTATTCCCAGGGCGGTCATAGTGCACCAAATGAGCTAATAGACTACCTGGCCTGTCCGCCTGCATATATATATTGGTTGCCCTGAACAAAAGGGATCGTGCATTTTTGTCTGCGAGGCAAGCCAGCCAAGCCTCCTTAGCTAACAACCACCGTACCTTTAGTGCGGAGGTGCCCTCCGCCAAATATCTGGTTTCTAAATCCCTATAGTCATACTCTAGCTGTCGCTCCGTCGCTCTGTACTCTAACTTACGGGTAGCAATTTTACCAATCAGCGTACCACGCAGATATGCTTTGAATGTGTCCCAGACAACATGTACCGGGGCTGAGCCCACATTATCCGCAAAAAAGCCCTCCCACCTGGACTGTATCTCTGGGCATTCTCCTAACTGAATCAACCAGGATGGATGCAACCTCCAGTAAGACTGTCCCCTCCGGCACTCCACATCAAAAGACAACAACAGGGGCGAGTGGTCAGACACCCCTCGCGCCTCCGTTACACTAGGTAGAAGCTCGGGCGAGACCAGGGCCAGGTCGATTCTGGAAAATGTACCATGCGTACCAGAGAAGCATGAGTACTGTCTAAGTGTAGGGTGCCGAACTCTCCAAACATCCACCCACTGCATGCTATCTATAACATCCGCGAACTTAGAGGGAGAAGTCGACTGGCCACCTCCCGCCCCCGGATCTCGAGAGGACCTCCATCTATCCAGGGAGACATCCAGCACGTTATTAAAATCCCCCAGACATATAACAGGAATATGGGGGGATGAAGCAATAAACGATGCAGCTTTCTGCAGGACATCATATGAAAACGGGGGGGGGGGGGGGGGGGATGTAGATAGACAAAATGAATAAAGCACGGGAGTTCAGCTTACATTCCATAAACACAAACCTGCCGTATGGATCAGTGTTTACCGTGATCAATTCAAACTGTACGGTTCTCCGTATCATTACCGATACTCCCCTGGAAGAGGAGGAGTGAGAGGAATGATACGCCCAGCCCACCCAAGGCCTACGGAGCGACAACAGCCTATTTCCCTCCAAATGAGTTTCGCTCAAACAGATGACGTCCGGGCCATATTTCTTAATAATTTTAAATACCAGGGACCGCTTTACTTTATTATTAATGCCCCGGACGTTCCATGCCAAAATCTTTAAAGCAGACATGTCGCACCATGCATATACTGAGACGCAGCGCCTTGTGATAGCCCAAGCAACCGCATTGTCCGGGCTCCCACCCGCCCCTGTAAAGTGCTGCCCCGGAACCCATAACCCCTTAAATAGCACAACCTCACCTCGCATAAGAATAGGCCATCATATGAAAAACAGAAAACAATACAAAACAGAAATAAAAACATGCCAGAAAAATAAACAGCATCCCCACAACATCCCCCCTCCCCGTATACCTCCCCGAACTGTGGCATACACATATCCCTAACAAACCACCAACTCTGGTAGCCCAAGAAAGCCTACGACAGTGCTATACGCAGCAAACAGACCCAAAGGGAAAGAAACCCTTAATACTGTATGTAAAGTCACTGCTCAACAATGTCCAGAACAACCATGACCAGGGGAAACTCCCCGGACGTATACTTGCGTATTGATGGCCCATGGAGAAAGGTAGCTGGGCGTCAGTCCGGAGCCAGCTGGCGGGCACCCGGAGCATATCTGTCCAGCCAGGCCGCCGCCTTCCTCGGAGTGTTGAAGAACTTAGTTTCCCCGTCCGCCACCACACGCAGCCGAGAGGGGAACAGCATCGAATAGGGGAGATTCAGGTCGCGAAGTCGCCGCTTGACAGGCAGAAACTGGGCCCGGTCTTTTTGGACATCCGCAGCGAAATCTGGAAATGCTGACTCCCGGACACCATTTCGAACCAGGGGGCCCTTCGTGCGACCCAGGCGCAGAACAGAGTCTCGGTCTTTATAGTGTAAAAACTTGGCTATAAATGTCGGCGGAGGGGCGCCTGGGGGCAGAGGCCGGAACGGTACCCGATGCGCCCGCTCCACTGCAAACTGGGATGTAAAGGATTCAGCGCCATATGCTTCTTTCAACCAGGATTCCAGGAAGTCCTCAGGATATGCCCCTTCCTCCTTCTCAGGCAAGCCCACAAATCTTACGTTGTTTCTGCGAAGTCGTCCCTCCATATCCAGGAGTTTAGTTTGCAGTGTAGAGACTTGCTGTGTGACTGCAGAAACAGATCGTTGGAGGGGGCCGCTGAGGTCTTCCAAATTAGAGACCCGCGTCTCCGTTTCTCCCACCCTCTCTCGGACCCGCTGAACATCCTGGCGTAATAAGGATAGGTCACACTGCACCTTCTCCATTTTGTCCGACAGACGCTGTTCACTGGCCGCTATGGCCTCCAGGACCTGCTGAATGGAAGGAGGAGGTGGCTGCACGTCCGCGCCTGAGTCGACCCCAGCCGGGGGAGTCGACTGAGCAGCCGGTTGACGGGCATACTTCTCCAATTTAGCCGCCGCCGCACTCTGGCCACCCTTCACCATGATAGCAAGGCTCAGGTAGCACTCAAGGTCCCCGTATTCAGTGTCAGAAAGCACAGCAGAGGGGAGGAGGTATAATGTCAGCAGCACTCCAGGGCATCCAACAGGAGAGTACAGCGGAGGGGGGGGCCAAAGGGGCCCGGGTCGATATGATAATGTATGATATATAGTGTTCCACGAGGACAGGACAGTCCATGCCCAGAGCAGATCCCTCAGCCCTGCAGTCCCCACAAATGCATAGAGTCACACAGGCAGGATATGTGATGAAAGCTGCAGCCAAGATGGCCGACGGATCATGCAGTCTCTCCGTTCCCTGTACAAGGAGCACGATTCCAGGCTCCAGGGGGGCAGAAGCGGCCGGGAGAATCAACCAGCGGACACAGGTGAGGGGCGCCGCTCAACCCAGGCACAGGGGTAGCCAAATCCCGGCGATCGCCACGGGTCCGTGCGTGCGCGCGCGCCCGCGGCTGTGTAGTGCAAATTGAGCCCGGGGATCCTCTGGCGGCCTAGGCCCAGGAGTCGGGCGGCCGCTGGCGCGGGCTGGGAGCTCCGGAACAGGGCCGCAAATGATGCCCGCCGCCACCCCACAGACAGCGCTCTATGCCGGCCGGGTTTGAGCCTCAGAAGGGGCCCCAGGATGGGTTCAGGATTTATCCGTCCGGGGAGCTCCACCAACCTGCTTCCTACTCGCTCAGCGCCGTGGCCACGCCCCTGGGGCATTTATTTTTAACACAGATATCACCTTGTGTTTGTTTTACATTTATGTAGCATTTTTCACATATCTTTTACACTTGTCAGTTGTAACACTGATCAGCTAACCTCACTTTCTAACACTCTGACACCTTACTGCTGTCCTCCGTTTTTTTGTCTTTAACACTCTCAGCCTCTTTCATTTGCCTAGCACTGATCTCTCACTTCTATCCCTTTTCTGTGTGATGCCCTGGGGTGGTATGGCTGGGGTAGTTTGGGGGTGCTCTGCGCCCCAGAGGGGAACCCCTATAGTGTTAGGGACCTGTCCAACGGGGTCACTGTAAAGTAGGTGGGCAGGCTCATATACTGGCCAATATATGCCAGGAACCTTGAATATTACGGTTGTTATTATTTTAATGGTGTATGGTGCACCTGCACCCTTTTTCCTATATTGTAATGCCTGAATGAATGTCTACTTTCTTGTGAAGCTTCCTCACACAGGACTAATGCACTACGTAAGAGTAATTAGGTTCTGATTTTCTTTATTCCCTTTTTGTTTATTGAGATTGCTAGTAACCTGTTAATCTTTTCTAAAACTCCTTATATTCTTTGTAATCTTTTTACCCTTGTAATCCCGAATATATTTCTTAATTATAATAAAAATATAATTTTAGTTCTGACTGCTGTGTTCTTGAATCCAAGCCAAGCGAAGTCCATGTTACCTATTTTTTCATGAGATATTGAGATTTGTGGTTACAGGTAAAGCTAAGGACACCTGCAACGTCCGCAGTACATTGAAAAATCATTGCTGGTGGCGGCGTTGATTCGCCCGGCACTGGCGCAACTCTGAAATTGGTGTATCCGGGGAGTGGGGTGGCCGGGGTCCATGACAAGTACTACAGGGAGGGTTAGGCTACGGAAAGTTAGGGTTAGGCACCAGGAAGAGGGTTAGGTTACAGTGGGGAGGTTAGGCTTAGGCACTAGGTGAAGGGATAAGCGCTAGGGGGAGAAATAGGGTTAGACACTAGGGAGGGTTAGGGTTAGGCTATGGGAGGTTAGAGTTAGGCCAGTGGTTCTCAAACTGTGTGCCATATCACCCTGGCGTGCCACGAGGCTCTTGCAGGGGTGCCTTGGATTGGTGTTCCAGGACCAATTCAAATTATTTATGGTCAATGTAATAGGCAAAAACAGTGTTTGTGGCTGCCAGTCATAAAATATGTGGGCAAACAGAAGCAAATCCTGTCCCTCACCACATAACTGACCTAAGGATGACATATAAACACAATTTACTTGAATTAATTATTTTTTTCTTTATTTCTAAATAAGAAACTTTTGGCCTAGGGGTGCCGTTAGTGTGGCCAATCCCAGGCCATTTTTTAAATCCTGGGAATTGGGATTGAGAAATGATCAATCCCAGGATTCCCGGGATTGGCTTGTTCTCTGTAAATTAACTTGTTTGTAATGTTCCTCTACCCCCCTCGCACAGCTCAGCCAACTCACAATCCTCTGGATGAGTAGGTGGGAGAGTCCACTTGCTCATGTGAGATCCGTGCGGCTGTCATCAAGCTGACTTGGGTGCAAGGGGAGCTGGGAAGGGGGATCAGGGCAGTGTCTGAGCCTCCTGAGGACGCTCAACGCTGCCCAGTTAGAAAAAACAAAGGAAAATGGCCAATCCCGAAATCCCCGGGATTGAAAACTCCAATCCCGGGATTGAATTCCGGGCAATTTTTGGTCAAAATTCCGGGATCCCCGGGAAAAAAATTGTGATTTTCTAGGCTGCTGTGATTCAAAAAAGTTTGAGAACCACTGAGTTTGGCACTAGGGGAGGGTTATAGGCAGTAGTGGGAGGGTTAAGCTACGAGAGAGGAGGTTAGGGTTAGGCAAGATAAAATATACCACACCCAACGGCAATGTGAGAATGGAGGTGTGGAAAGGGTAAGTATGGAACTGGTGTTTTTCAAATACATTAACAGGTGCTACACTGCTGTGACTGAAAGTAGTATACCCAATACAAATGCAATGCACCTTTTAAATGCTAAAGGCCTGAATCAGTAACACACAAAGCAGCTGCATCTGTGCATGCTTTAGAGGGCACCCAAGGCATATACATGCATCTCTGCTGAATGGCGGACTATTCAGAGTTGAGCATATGCAGAGATCCGGCGATTTCAGGCGGATATTTTGCACACAGTACAGGGCTAGCACAAATGCGCACTAATAATGATGATGGTCACTCCCCCATTGTAGCCTGATGTCGCCCCGGACTCACGGATTTTTATACAGAAATTTACAGGCCTGGTAAGTGGGAATACCATTGTTATTTTAGGTCAAACACATAACAATGGCACAACCATTGACATATGCTGAGAGGTTCCTTTTGTGTAGGGTCCAAGAGAAACTAATAAGTTGGGGCAGTGATTTAGAGGGTAATATAACCATGGAGAATGTAACAACGTGGAAGTTCTGCACTACACTCACTTTGTTCTTCCTCTGTAACAGCAACAGTCCAGCACAATACAGTAGTCCCTAGCTGATACCATTTCAAGTCTCTCCTGGCCCTCTGGGTGTCAGTTTTAAGCCCCTAGTTCCCACACTGGAGTGTTCTAGGTACAGGGGAGGCGCTTACCCTTGGCTGCTATAGACTGATGGTCATAAGGTGAAATTCACTTTTAAACATGGCCTGTTGGAACAAGGGTTTCATTAACTGTGTACTAAGGGAAAGAATAAGCCACTGTAATATAATGTATCATCCCAGTGACAAGGCCACCATTATGTTTGAATAATTAGGATCTCTTTACTAAATAGCTGCTAGCATTTGATATTTGTAATGAAGAGGGTGATGAGAAAGATAAAGACAGACTATAAAAATGACTACAGGGTAGATTTACTGTCTGTTGGGTTTACAAAGCCGCCAGTTATCGGCATCTTTGACTAATGTATTTCAAAGGGCAATAGTAAATAATTATAATGCTAAATCAGGGCATTTTAGCATTAATTACTATTGCGGGTTGCAAAAACAGCGGTCTTAGCAGCTTTGTCAAACCGCCCAATAGTAAATATATACACCTAAGAGTCAGCAGTTAAAGAAAGCTAATGATATGAGAAGAGCACCATAGCAAAACCGCTTCTAAACCTTCATTTCTTTACAGAGTGCTTAGCAATCAGAAGTCAGAAGAATATCTCACTCCACACAGAAGAAGCAATGCAGACTATAGACACCGAGACGTTCAAACTCAACATTTGATTTCTATTTGCCTAAAAAAACCTCTGAAACTGATCTTTCTGTATATAGTTTACTTGTGTTTTAAATCTCAAACCAGTAATTTCTTTCAGTAGAATAAAAACAAATGAATATATATGTAGTTTATTATTCATGATACTTGAGGTCAATTTACTAAAGCTTCTAAAAGAGACAGGTGGTTGTGTTGCCCATAACATCTTAGAAGTGTACGTGGCTGCAGAAAATTAGATACAAATGCACCTAGATGTAGCCACAATGAGTGTGTCTACATCTGGTACATAGCATACAGCCAATGACTAAAGGATTTGCAACATAACTTCTGTTAACTACTTAATGATTTTGGCATATGTGTGGCCATATTGATGGTCAGTCAGTTAGGGTGTTTTTTTATATCAAATTGGCCGGACCATGTGCATGAGTTCACAAGGATTACCTAATGCATTAATAAGCTTTGGTTTGGGCCAGGGCTGCACATACACACCACATAGCTGTCAAGAAATATTTCATTAATTTGTTCAGCCTGCCCACCGAGCACCTGGATCTATCCACTTTTGACATCTATTGGGCATATTAACCACATGGCCCTATCCAATTAGCGAGCATTCAATCACATGTGAATCCCACGAGGGTGTACTTTTCCTTGCAGCTTCAGGAGCAGTGAGGAAACATCATTGAGAATTAGGCAAAATCTTGGGTTCAGGAGCAGGGAAACTCATTGTTTCCTCAGTTTTTGCACAGAATCAGTGAGTTTCCATGTGGTAATCCCTGATTTTGGGCACGGGGAAAGGCTATTTAATTGAATAGCCTTTTCCCAAGCTGCATGGTTATCAGACATCAAGTAGCTGTGGGGTAAACTTAAATATGCCCCTTTGCCCAATTTGGGAAGAGTTCAAGTCTGTACCACCACTTGTGAGGATAGTTTTAGTTTGAAGGTGACATGGTCCATTACTCTTCCAAAAACATAACAATGGGATGAACGGACGGCGACATCCAAAGGGCTAGTTATACACTAGCTTGCACAGTTGGAAAAGTTATGCATTTAATAGTAAAGAAACATAACAAAGGTATCTGTCTAGGGAAAATTTCACAAACTGAATTTATTTGGAGGGCCAAATACCACCACATAGCTACAAACACAAGTACATTTTTTCTTCCCTAGGCCTCATCATTTTTGAGATATAGAGGGTCAAAGTTTAAAAAAAAATTACTTGGAAATGCCTCGCCTGATGTTTCATTTTTTTGTGAGGTGTATCTGGAAAAAGATTCCCTTCTCGCGGGTATATTTACTAAAGGTCAATTTTGATCAATTAAAATCTATAATGGGCTTACAGGGATAAAACACACATTTACCAACATGATTTTTTTATATTCATTTTTAAATGTTAGTCAAAGTGTGTAGCCCAACATCAATGAAAATTGCTTTTAATTGATCTGAAATAGTTCAAAATTAACCTTTTGGTAAATATACCCCAGTGCCTAATCCACATATTACTTTGAAATGTTGACCCTTTGTCAATCAAAAGATGGACACTTCAGAAAAAAAAGTTTCATCAATCTTGTCTGACTCTGAGAGTAATTATACATTCCTTAAATTGATACTTATTTTTTGGAGGGCTCAATAAAAAAAAATGGGTTCAATAAGTTTTCAACCTAAGACAGATGAGTTATCATGTCCCTTTTTTTATTAAAGTGAACCTTACAGTATACTTTAAAAGGCTATGAAAGAAAAAATAATGGGATTTTGATTGCCCTTATAAGTATTTTAATGTTTAGTTCAAATTCTCTTTTTATAAACAAAAATTACCATTAGATATCAATTTACCCACCAGGGGAGTATTTGAATTTGTATATTTCTATATATGCGCAGATTTTTTATAACACATAGTCAAAGGATAATTGGATAATTCATACTAAATGAAGGACTTTCAAGAATTAATTTTCATTAATGCATAAGGCAAAAAATTATAGAATTCTGATTAATTTATTCTTGGATGATCATAAAAATTTATTTTCCTTGCAATTTATTTTTTTTTAAATCAAGTGGTAGTTATTGATTTTACAGAACAGAACAAACAATAACAAGAAAACAAAATAGGAAACAGTGATGACATGTACCGTTACACATTACCAAAATTATTTTTAACGGGTAGTAAAACAGGAAATAAATTACAACTTGTACTATAGGAATATTATTACCAATATTTCTGTACAATTTGATTTAGGCTAATATAACAGGCCTATTTCATAAACTATTTCAAGTTTTAAAGACTCTTATCATTTCACTGTCCTCTACAGAAGAAATATGACATCTGTTCCTGTGTGTAATATAGTTTCCTTTGTCAGACCTCCTTTCACAAAGGGTATAGGAAGGATGTATGCCTTCCCTGAAAAGAAAGTTGATTATGTTCAATGGCAGCACAGTCTCAACTTCAGTTAGACAACAGGCATCTGTTAAAAAAAAAGCAAGATTAATAAGATGATAGATTTAAAACTCGTGGGCAGAAGACTCTGGCTGGGGAGCTTGGTGGCCCATCTCTGAAGCTTGGATTCAGGATTAGTAGCAGGCTTGATCCCTTAGCAAATTCCTGGAAGTAGTTTTGGAGGGAACTTTTTCCTAACCTCAAGCAAGTCGGAACCTGGGCTGTTCCTAATACCACTGGTGGGCCAAGGCACAGATGAATGATCCATTGGGGACAATGTTAAAGGTGATCACAGGGGACAATGTTAAAGGTGATCATGCCTTGGGCATGCAAGGCACATGTACTTAACTTGATTGGGTAAAGACAACAATGCGGAGCTACTTCCTGTGGTACTGTATGTTGGAGTAAGATACAGAGGGCTGTGAGCACTGATTTGTATATACTTTCTGCGACATAAAAAAATGTAACTGCTGTAACATCTTGTATGCTGTATCCCCCATGCACAAGGGAATGAGTCTTCTTTAAACACTATTGGAGCCATAAACATCTTGCCTTCAAGACAACTGATTCTTCAGCTTGCGACACACAGGATTGCAACACATTCAGTCCCATTCTTTGCCTGAATTGGGCATCTCCAAGCTCTCTGTCAGCTACCGATGCAAGGTCTGGTTAATTACCAGTGGGCGATCACCGACATCAGGTGTGTCAGCAGTGTGACTATGCAAACACAGCAGTAAGAGGTATTCAGGTGCTGGTGGTAGGAGCTTGAGTAGTAAAGTGGTCCCATGGTCGGTGGTAGGATATGGTAGGATACAGGTACAGGTACTAATTAGCCTCCTCTCAGGCTAAAAACTTAAAATGGGCCTAATGGATGGAGCGCACCGTCTCTCTCCATCCATACCCCCAGGAACCCTTAACTGTCGTTTACTAGAGCCCAAAATCCAACCACTAAAGCCCAAAATCCAACCAAGTCTGTTTTGCAGAAACAGACATATAGGTCAGAAACCTAGTACAAACATATCTCCCATTTATAAATTTCCCAGTGCTTTTATTACAGTACAAATACACAGCATCAACGCAGATACGAGGAGCATTAAATACCTGATAGAGTCTGTGGTCACTCAAACTGGCTGCGGCAGTAGCAATGCTGTCACCAAGTTTCTCTACATACATGATGGCAACTGAAGCCAGAACCACCCCCCAAAAAAAACAAATGACTGACACACCTGTGTTTTTGCCACCACTCCCTATTATCTCCCCTAAATGGTACCTACCTATCAATCAATCAATCTGCGTTTAAATACTCACTGTGATAGGCATCGCAAAGGTACCTTGGTGCATGGGCAGTGCGATAGTCTGCCGATAATCGCTTAATTGTGTGTACTTTGGCATTGTGTACAAATCAGACTCAGGCTCCTTGATCAACCATTGCTAATTGTGTAATTTTCCTGTGTGCTCTGTAAACACAGCAGAAACAGGCATCACATTTCCTGCATGTAAACCAAGCTGCATCCTAGGATACAGCATCGTATCATCTGCAACATGATCGGCTGGTTGCGTGACCTATGGGGTTATACAAGCCAGCTGCCACAGATGTAACAAGGTGATCAAGAAATGGAGATCCTGGCCTCGGCACTCCACCACAACTGCGGTGACACACCTCAGTTTTGGGAAACTGGTCTGGTGAATGTGCAAAGTACCAAACATCAGTACTTTGCGGCATGCACCGCAGTAACATCAGGACCTGAATCAGGTCCACTCTGCAACTTTCAGGCATCAGCTACATCCTGGCCAGACTGCCTGATGTTTTAAAGTGCAATAATTTAAAAGGCAAAAACAACCTGCTTTTGCCTCTTAAATGATTGCCACTTTAAACAACGGCCAGACTCACTGATGCCTGCAAGTTGTAGGCTACTACATTTACCCCTATATGGTTAAAAATATATGGACAACCATACAGCACACCCTTATGTGTTTTTGGAAAGCATCAATTTTCAAAAACATGGACACTAATATAAAATTGGTCCTCCCTTTGCTGCAATGCCACCACTCATCTAGGAAGGAGTCCCACAAAATTTTGGAACATGGCTATGGGAATTTGTATCTAATCGGCCACAAGAACATAATGGAATTTGGTTCCTACTCTGACTAGTCTTCCTAGGTCCACTGTTTGACATGCGACAGCAGAGGGTGTTTCTTCCAATGGACAAGCTATAAAATAAGATTTTAAACCTACCGGTAAATCTTTTTCTCCTAGTCCGTAGAGGATACTGGGGACTCCGTAAGGACCATGGGGTATAGACGGGCTCCACAGGAGACATGGGCACCTAAAAGAACTTTCTAGTATGGTGTGCACTGGCTCCTCCCTCTATGCCCCTCCTCCAGACCTCAGTTAGAGAACTGTGCCCAGAGGAGATGGACAATACGATGAAAGGATTTTGTTAATCTAAGGGCAAGATTCATACCAGCCCACACCAATCATACCATATAACCTGGAATACACATAACCAGTTAACAGTATGAACAAACGACAGTATCGGTCCAAGACCGATTCTAACTGTAACATAACCCTTATGTAAGCAATAAACTATATAGAAGTCTTGCAGATTTTCCGCACTGGGACGGGCGCCCAGCATCCTCTACGGACTAGGAGAAAAAGATTTACCGGTAGGTTTAAAATCTTATTTTCTCTTACGTCCTAGAGGATGCTGGGGACTCTGTAAGGACCATGGGGTTTATACCAAAGCTCCCAATCGGGCGGGAGAGTGCGGATGACTCTGAAGCACCGACTGAGCAAATGCTAGGTCCTCATCAGCCAGGGTATCAAACATGTAGAATTTTGCAAAAGTGTTTGAACCCGACCAAGTCGCTGCTCGGCAAAGCTGTAATGCCGAGACGTCCCGGGCAGCCGCCCAAGAAGAGCCCACCTTCCTAGTGGAATGGGCCTTTACTGAATGCGGTAACGGCAATCCAGCCGTAACATAAGCCTGCTGAGTCGTGTTACAGATCCAGCGCGCAATAGTCTGCTTCGAAGCAGGCGTGCCAATCTTGTTGGCAGCATACAGGACAAACAATGCTTCTGTTTTCCGAATTCTAGCCGTCCTGGCTACATAATCTTTAAGGCCCCGACTACATCCAGGGACCTGGAATCCTCCAAGTCACTCGTAGCCACAGGCACCACTATAGGTTGTTTCATATGAAATGAAGACACCACATTAGGTAAAAATTGAGGACGAGTCCTCACTTCTGCTCTATCCACATGAAAAATCAAGTAAAGGCTCTTGTGAGACAAGGCCCCCAATTCTGACACACGCCTTGCAGATGCCAAGGCTAACAACATGACCACCTTCCAGGTGAGAACTTCAACTCCACCGTTTGAAGGGGTTCAAACCAGTGTGATTTAAGGAACTGTAACACCACGTTCAGGTCCCATGGTGTCCCTGGGGGCACAAAAGGAGGCAAAAATCTGGACTTCTGGAAGAGAAGCCAATTCCTTCTGAAAGAATATCGACAGGGCCAAAATCTGTACTTTAACAGATCCTAACTTTAGGCCCATATCCACTCCTGTCTGTAGGAAGAGGAGAAAAACGACCCAGATGGAAATCTTCCGTAGGAGCATTCTTGGTTTCACACCAAGAGGCATATTTCCGCCAGATACGGTGATAATGTTTTGCCGTCACCTCCTTCCTAGCCTTTATTAGAGTAGGTATGACCTCCTCCGGAATACCCTTCTCAGCTAGGATCCGACGTTCAACCACCCTGCCATCAAACGTAACCGCGGTAAGTCTTAGAACAGACAGGGCCCCTGCTGTAACAGGTCCTCTCTCAGAGGAAGAGGCCCAGGATCTTCTGTGAGCATCTCCTGAAGATCTGAGTACCAGGCCCTTCGAGGCCAGTCTGGAACAATGAGAATTGTCTGTACTCTTTTACGTTTTATGATCCTCAACACTTTTGTGATGAGAGGAAGAGGAGGAAACACATAGACCAACTGGAATACCCATGGTGTTACCAGAGCGTCTACTGCTGTTGCCTGAGGGTCCCGGGACCTGGCAGAATACCTCTGCAGCTTCTTGTTGAGGCATGATGCCATCATGTCTATTTGAGGAACTCCCCCGAGACCCGTTATCTCTGCTTGATGAAGTCTTCACTCTCCTGGATGGAGATCGTGTCTGCTGAGGAAGTCTGCTCCGGAATGCTGACAGAGCGCTTACGTGATTTTCCGCCCAGCGAAGAATCCTGGTGGCTTCCATCATTGCGACTGTGCTTTTTGTCCCGCCTTGGCGGTTCACATGAGCCACTGCTGTAACATTGTCCGATTTAATCAGAACCGGTAGGTTGCGAAGAAGACCCTCCGCTTGTCGAAGGCCATTGTATATGGCCCTTAGTTCCAACACGTTGATGTGTAGACAGGACTCCTGGTCTGACCACAGTCCGTGAAAATTTCTTCCTAGGGTTACTGCTCCCCATCCTCGGAGGCTCGCGTCCGTGGTTACCAGGATTCAGTCCTGAATGCCGAACCTGCGACCCTCTAGAAGGTGAGCACTTTGCAGCCACCATAGAAGAGACACCCTGGCCCTGGGGGACAGTGTTATTTTTTGATAATTGTAGATGGGACTCGGACTATTTGTCCAGAAGATCCCATTGAAACGTCCTTGCATGGAACCTGCCGAAGGGAATGGCCTCGTAAGTTGCCACCATTTTCCCCAGAACCCGAGTGCATTGATGAACTGACACTCTTTTCGGCTTTAGCAGGTCTCGGACCATGCTCTGGAGGTCCTGGACTTTTCCCCACGTGAGGAAAACTTTCTTTTGTTCCATGTCCAGTATCATGCCTAGGAACGTCAGTCGAGTTGTCGGAACCAACTGTGACTTTGGCAGATTGAGAATCCAACTCTGTTGCTGAAGCACTCTCTGAGAGAGTGACACGTTCTCCAGTAGTTGTCTTGACCTCGCTTTTATCAGGAGATCGTCCAAGTATGGGACAATCGTGACTCCTTGCTTGCGCAGGATCACCATCATTTTCTGAAACTGATAATGACCATCCTGTACCGCGAATCTCAGGTACTCCTGATGAGAGGGATATATGGGGACATGAAGGTAAGCATCCTTTATGTCCAGTGACACCATAAAATCCCCCCCTTCCAGGCAGGCTATCACCGCTCGGAGCGATTCCATCTTGAATTTGAATCTTTTCAAGTACAGGTCTAGGGATTTTAGATTTAAAAATAAGAATTTACTTACCGATAATTCTATTTCTCGTAGTCCGTAGTGGATGCTGGGGACTCCGTCAGGACCATGGGGAACAGCGGCTCCGCAGGAGACAGGGCACAAAAATAAAGCTTTAGGATCAGGTGGTGTGTACTGGCTCCTCCCCCTATGACCCTCCTCCAAGCCTCAGTTAGGATACTGTGCCCGGACGAGCGTACACAATAAGGAAGGATATTGAACCCCGGGTAAGACTCATACCAGCCACACCAATCACACCGTATAACTTGTGATCTGAACCCAGTTAACAGTATGACAAACTTAGGAGCCTCTGAACAGACGGCTCACAACAAATAACAACCCGATTTTTTTGTAACAATAACTATGTACAAGTATTGCAGACAATCCGCACTTGGGATGGGCGCCCAGCATCCACTACGGACTACGAGAAATAGAATTATCGGTAAGTAAATTCTTATTTTCTCTAACGTCCTAAGTGGATGCTGGGGACTCCGTCAGGACCATGGGGATTATACCAAAGCTCCCAAACGGGCGGGAGAGTGCGGATGACTCTGCAGCACCGAATGAGAGAACTCAAGGTCCTCCTCAGCCAGGGTATCAAATTTGTAGAATTTTGCAAACGTATTTGTCCCTGACCAAGTAGCAGCTCGGCAGAGTTGTAATGCCGAGACTCCCCGGGCAGCCGCCCAGGATGAGCCCACTTTCCTTGTGGAATGGGCCTTGACAGATTTAGGTTGTGGCAAGCCTGCCACAGAATGTGCAAGTTGAATTGTGCTACAAATCCAACGAGCAATCGTCTGCTTAGAAGCAGGAGCACCCATCTTGTTGGGTGCATACAATATAAGCAGTGAGTCAGACTTTCTGACTCCCGCCGTTCTTGAAATATATATTTTCAATGCCCGGACCACGTCCAACAACTTGGAATCCTCCAACTCGTTAGTAGCCGCAGGCACCACAATAGGCTGGTTCAGGTGAAACGCTGACACCACCTTAGGCAGAAAATGAGGACGCGTCCGCAGTTCTGCCCTGTCCGTATGGAAAATCAGATATGGGCTCTTATATGATAAAGCCGCCAATTCTGATACTCTCCTGGCTGAAGCCAGGGCCAGTAGCATGGTTACTTTCCATGTGAGATACTTCAGCTCCACCGATTTGAGCGGCTCAAACCAATGGGATTTGAGAAAATCCAAGACTACATTAAGATCCCACGGTGCCACTGGGGGCACAACCGGGGGCTGTATATGTAGTACTCCTTTTACAAAAGTCTGGACTTCAGGAACTGAAGCCAATTCTTTCTGGAAGAAAATCGACAGGGCCGAAATTTGAACCTTAATGGACCCCAATTTGAGGCCCATAGACAATCCTGTTTGCAGGAAATGTAGGAATCGACCCAGTTGAAATTCCTCCGTGGGGGCCTTCCTGGCCTCACACCACGCAACATATTTCCTCCAAATGCGGTGATAATGTTGTGCAGTCACCTCCTTCCTGGCCTTTACCAGTGTAGGAATGACCACTTCCGGAATGCCTTTTTCCTTTAGAATTCGGCGTTCAACCGCCATGCCGTCAAACGCAGCCGCGGTAAGTCTTGGAATAGACACGGTCCCTGCTGAAGCAGGTCCCGTCTTAGAGGTAGAGGCCACGGATCCTCCGTGAGCATCTCTTGAAGTTCCGGGTACCAAGTTCTTCTTGGCCAATCCGGAGCCACTAGTATCGTTCTTACTCCCCTTTGCCGTATAATTCTCAGTACTTTTGGTATGAGAGGCAGAGGAGGGAACACATACACTGACTGGAACACCCACGGTGTTACCAGAGCGTCCACAGCTATTGCCTGAGGATCTCTTGACCTGGCGCAATACCTGTCCAGTTTTTTGTTGAGGCGGGACGCCATCATATCCACCATTGGTTTTTCCCAACGGTTCACAATCATGTGGAAGACTTCTGGATGAAGTCCCCACTCTCCCGGGTGTAAATCGTGTCTGCTGAGGAAGTCTGCTTCCCAGTTGTCCACTCCCGGAATGAATACTGCTGACAGTGCTATCACATGATCTTCCGCCCAGCGAAGAATCCTTGCAGCTTCTGCCATTGCCCTCCTGCTTCTTGTGCCGCCCTGTCTGTTTACGTGGGCGACTGCCGTGATGTTGTCCGACTGGATCAACACCGGCTGACCCTGAAGCAGGGGTTTTGCCAGACTTAGAGCATTGTAAATCGCTCTTAGCTCCAGTATATTTATGTGAAGAGACATCTCCAGGCTTGACCATACTCCCTGGAAGTTTCTTCCTTGTGTGACCGCTCCCCAGCCTCTCAGACTGGCATCCGTGGTCACCAGGACCCAGTCCTGTAAGCCGAATCTGCGGCCCTCTAACAGATGAGCACTCTGCAACCACCACAGAAGAGACACCCTTGTCCGTGGCGATAAGGTTATCCGCTGATGCATCTGCAGATGCGATCCGGACCATTTGTCCAGCAGATCCCACTGAAAAGTTCGTGCGTGGAATCTGCCGAATGGAATCGCTTCGTAAGAAGCCACCATCTTTCCCAGGACTCTTGTGCATTGATGCACAGACACTGTCCCTGGTTTTAGGAGGTTCCTGACAAGTTCGGATAACTCCCTGGCTTTCTCCTCCGGAAGAAACACCTTTTTCTGAACCGTGTCCAGAATCATTCCCAGGAATAGCAGACGTGTCGTCGGGGTCAACTGAGATTTTGGAAAATTCAGAATCCACCCGTGTTGTTGCAGCACTAGTTGGGTTAGTGCTACTCCGTCTTCCAGCTGTTCTCTGGATCTTGCCCTTATCAGGAGATCGTCCAAGTAAGGGATAATTACGCCTCTTCTTCGTAGAAGGATCATCATTTCGGCCATTACCTTGGTAAAGACCCGAGGTGCCGTGGACAATCCAAACGGCAGCGTCTGAAACTGATAATGACAGTTTTGCACCACGAACCTGAGGTACCCTTGATGTGAAGGGCAAATTGGGACATGCAGGTAAGCGTCCTTTATGTCCAGGGACACCATAAAGTCCCCTTCTTCCAGATTCGCTATCACTGCTCTGAGTGACTCCATCTTGAACTTGAATTTTTGTATGTACAGGTTCAAAGATGTGAGATTTAGAATAGGTCTTACCGAGCCGTCCGGCTTCGGTACCACAAATAGCGTGGAGTAATACCCCTTTCCCTGTTGTAGGAGGGGTACCTTGACTATCACCTGCTGAGCAAACAGCTTGTGAATGGCTTCCAATACCGTCGCCCTGTCTGAGGGAGACGTTGGCAAAGCAGACTTTAGGAACCGGCGAGGGGGAGACTTCTCGAATTCCAACCTGTAACCCTGAGATACTACCTGCAGAATCCAGGGGTCCACCTGTGAGCAAGCCCACTGTGCGCTGAAATTCTTGAGTCGACCCCCCACCGTTCCTGAGTCCGCTTGTAAGGCCCCAGCGTCATGCTGAGGGCTTTGCAGAACCCTGGGAGGGCTTCTGTTCCTGGGCAGGGGCTGCTTGCTGCCCTCTCGTACCCTTTCCTCTGCCCCGAGGCAGATATGACTGTCCTTTTGTCCGCTTGTTCTTATAGGAACGAAAGGACTGCGGCTGAAAAGACGGTGTCTTTTTCTGTTGGGAGGGGGTCTGAGGTAAAAAAGTGGATTTTCCGGCAGTTGCCGTAGCCACCAGATCCGATAGACCGACGCCAAATAATTCCTCCCCTTTATACGGCAATACTTCCATATGTCGTTTGGAATCCGCATCACCTGACCACTGTCGCGTCCATAAACTCCTTCTGGCAGATATGGACATCGCATTTACTCTCGATGCCAGAGTGCAAATATCTCTCTGCGCATCTCGCACATAAAGGAAAGCATCCTTTAATTGCTCTATAGTCAATAAAATACTGTCCCTATCCAGGGTATCAATATTTTCAGTCAGGGAATCCAACCAGACGACCCCAGCACTGCACATCCAGGCTGAGGCGATGGCTGGTCGCAGTATAACCCCAGTATGTGTGTATATACTTTTTAAGGTAGTTTCCAGCCTCCTATCTGCTGGATCCTTGAGGGCGGCCGTATCAGGAGACGGTAACGCCACTTGTTTTGATAAGCGTGTGAGCGCCTTATCCACCCTAGGGGGTGTTTCCCAGCGCGCCCTAACCTCTGGCGGGAAATGGTATAATGCTAATAACTTTTTTGAAATTAGCATTTTTCTATCTGGGTTAACCCACGCTTCATCACATACATCATTTAATTCCTCTGATTCAGGAAAAACTACAGGTAGTTTTTTCACCCCCCACATAATACCCCTTTTTGTGGTACTTGTAGTATCAGAGATATGCAAAGCCTCCTTCATTGCCGTGATCATATAACGTGTGGCCCTACTTGAAAATACGTTTGTTTCATCACCGTCGACACTAGATTCAGTGTCTGTGTCTGGGTCTGTGTCGACCGACTGAGGTAAAGGGCGCTTTACAGCCCCTGACGGTGTCTGAGACGCCTGGGCAGGTACTAACTGGTTTGCCGGCCGTCTCATGTCGTCAACTGATTTTTGTAATGTGCTGACATTATCACGTAATTCCATAAACAAAGCCATCCATTCCGGTGTCGACTCCCTGGGGGGTGACATCACCATTATCGGCAATTGCTCTGCCTCCACGCCAACATCGTCCTCATACATGTCGACACACACGTACCGACACACAGCAGACACACAGGGAATGCTCTTATCGAAGACAGGACCCCACTAGCCCTTTGGGGAGACAGAGGGAGAGTTTGCCAGCACACACCCAAGCGCTATAATATATATGGGAACAACCCTATATAAGTGTTGTTCCTTATAGCCGCTTAAATATATAAAAATATCGCCAAAATATGCCCCCCCTCTCTGTTTTACCCTGTTTCTGTAGTGCAGTGCAGGGGAGAGTCCTGGGAGCCTTCCTCACAGCGGAGCTGAGCAGGAAAATGGCGCTGTGTGCTGAGGAGAATAAGCCCCGCCCCCTATTCCGGCGGGCTTTTCTCCCGGAGTTTTAGACATTTGGCATGGGTTAAATACATACATATAGCCTCAATGGCTATATGTGATGTATTCTTTTGCCATAAAAGGTATTATATATTGCGGCCCAGGGCGCCCCCAGCAGCGCCCTGCACCCTCCGTGACCGTCTGGTGTGAAGTGTGTGACAACAATGGCGCACAGCTGCAGTGCTGTGCGCTACCTTCATGAAGACTGAAGAGCCTTCTGCCGCCTGTTTCCGGACCTTCAATCTTCAGCATCTGTAAGGGGGGTCGGCGGCGCGGCTCCGGGACGAACCCCAGGGCGAGACCTGTGTTCCGACTCCCTCTGGAGCTAATGGTGTCCAGTAGCCTAAGAATCCAATCCATCCTGCACGCAGGTGAGTTGAAATTCTCTCCCCTAAGTCCCTCGATGCAGTGAGCCTGTTGCCAGCAGGACTCACTGAAAATAAAAAACCTAAAAAACTTTTTCTAAGCAGCTCTTTAGGAGAGCCACCTAGATTGCACCCTGCTCGGACGGGCACAAAAACCTAACTGAGGCTTGGAGGAGGGTCATAGGGGGAGGAGCCAGTACACACCACCTGATCCTAAAGCTTTATTTTTGTGCCCTGTCTCCTGCGGAGCCGCTATTCCCCATGGTCCTGACGGAGTCCCCAGCATCCACTTAGGACGTTAGAGAAATGGGCCTGACCGAACCATCCGGCTTCGGGACCACAAATAGGGTTGAATAATACCCTTTTCCCTGTTGGCTCAGGGGAACCCTGATAATCACTCGCTGTTGACACAGCATTTGAATTGCAGCCAGCACTACTTCCCGTTCTGGGGTAGAAGCTGGTAAGGTCGACTTGAAAAATCGACGTGGGGCACCTCTTCGAATTCCAGCTTGTAACCCTGGGAGACTATTTCTATCACCCAAGGGTCCACGTCTGACTGAACCCAGACTTGGCTGAATAGTCGAAGGCGTGCTCTCACCTGTGCGGACTCCCGCAGGGGAGCCCCAGCGTCATGCGGTGGACTTAGCGGAAGCCGGGGAGGACTTCTGCTCTTGGGAACTAGCCGCAGCAGGTGTCCTCTTGCCTCTACCCTTACCTCTGGCGAGGAAAGAGGAGCCCCGACCTCTTCTGGATCTGTGCGACCGAAAGGACTGCATCTGATATTGTGGGGGTTTCTTTTGCTGTTGGGGAACAAAAAGTAAAAAGGTAGACTTACCCACGGTAGCTGTGGAGACCAGGTCCGCGAGGCCGTCCCCAAACAATACATCACCTTTGTAAGGTAAAACCTCCATATGCCTTTTTGATTCTGCATCCCCCGTCCATTGGCGGATCCATAAGGCTCTTCTTGCCGAAATAGCCATAGCATTGGCTCTCGAACCCAGTAATCCAATGCCTCTTTGAGCGTCCCTCATATATAAGACTGCGTCCTTAATATGAGCTAATGTTAACATCATTGTATCCCTATCAAGGGTATTAAGGTCAGCTGACAGGGTATCTGTCCACGCTGCTACTGCACTACATACCCATGCCGACGCAATTGCCGGTCTAAGCAAAGTACTAGTATGTGTGTAAATAGACTTTAATGTAGTCTCCTGCCTGCGGTCCGCAGGGTCCTTGAGGGCCGCTGTGTCAGGGGACGGTAGCGCCTCTTGGAAGGGCGTGTTAAGGCTTTGTCCACTGTGAGAGAGGATTCCCAATGTACCCTGTCCTGTGTAGGGAAAGGATAAGCCATAAGAACCCTTTTGGGACTCTGCAGCTTCTTATCTGGAGTTTCCCAAGCTTTTTCACATAACTCATTTAGTTCATGGGAAGGAGGAAAATTGATAACCTGTTTCTTCCCTTAAACATGTGTATCCTCGTGTCGGGCACCGAGGGCTCATCAGTGATATGTAACACATCTTTTATTGCAATAATCATGCACTGAATACTTTTTGTCACCCTGGGGTGCAATCTTGCTTCATCATAGTCGACACTGGAATCAGAGTCCGTGTCGGTATCTGTGTCCCCTATTTGTGAGAAGGGACGTTTCTGAGACCCCGACGGGTCCTGTGAGTCTGTGCCATCCGTAGATAGAACACCTGTCGACACCCTGGACTCTGCTTTGTCCAGCCTTTTATGTAGTGAAGCTACACTTGCATTTAACATATGACACATATCCATCCAATCCTGAGTCGGCACTGCCGACTGTGACACTCCACTCATCTGTTCCACCTCCTCTTTGGATAAGCCTTCCGCTTCAGACATGCCGACACACACGTACCGACACCCCACATACACTGGGATATAACTATAAGGGGACAATTCCCTAAAGAAGTCCCTTTGGAGAGACAGAGAGAGAGTATGCCAGCACACACCAGCGCCAAACTGACCCAGGAAAACCCAGACAGCGCTTTTATATATATATATAAATTGATTTCCCCCACTCACTGCGCCAATTATGTGCCCCCCTCTCTTTTTTCAGCCCTCTGAGCTCTTCAGCAGGGGAGAGTGCGGGGAGCCAGCGTTCTCTGCAGCTTCTGTGGAGAAAATGGCGCTGGTTAGTGCTGAGGGATCAAGCTCCGCCCCCTCCAGCGGCGGGCTTTGGTCCCGTTCTGTATCTGAAAATAATGGCAGGGAATCGTTTATTTACTGCCTCAGCAGCCTAATAACATCCTTTTGTGCCAAAACGAGGTTTATTGCTGCCCAGGGCGCCCCCCTGCGCCCTGCACCCATCAGTGCCATGTGTGTGTGTGTTATGTGGGAGCAATGGCGCGCAGCTTACTGCTGCGCGCTTACCTCAGGAAGATCTGAAGTCTTCTGCCGTCTGACGTCTTCTTTCTTTTCTAATACTCACCCGGCTTCTTTTTTCAGGCATCTGTGAGGAGGATGACGGCGCGGCCCCGGGACGAACCCCAGGGTGAGACCTGTGTTCCGACTCCCTCTGGAGCTAATGGTGTCCAGTAGCCTAAGAAGCAGAGACCTTAAACTCTTAAGAAGTGGGTCTGCTTCTCTCCCCTCAGTCCCACGATGCAGGGAGTCTGTTGCCAGCAGAGCTCCCTGAAAATAAAAAACCTAACAAAATTCTTTTCACAGAAAACTCAGGAGAGCTCCCTGTAATGCACCCTATCTCCTCTGGGCACAAGATCTAACTGAGGTCTGGAGGAGGGGCATAGAGGGAGGAGCCAGTGCACACCATACTAGAAAGTTCTTTTAGGTGCCCATGTCTCCTGCGGAGCCTGTCTATACCCCATGGTCCTTACGGAGTCCCCAGCATCCTCTAGGACGTAAGAGAAATAAAGATACACAATGCAAAATACAATGTGGTACCTAACTGCGCTCGAACCCCTACTGACTGAATGTCATTAAGGAGAACTATAACACCCAAGTGGTCAGCGGATAACAGAAGAAATTCGGAGCACCGGCGACGAACATGCTGCTGCTACACAGCAGGATCGGGGAGTGAGCGCAGGCAGACGGGCAGCAAGGAGGGTGAATGCAGGTGAGGCTCGGCTAGTAGACTGGTTATTCTCGCTGTGGAATCCCGGACAGGTTGGCGCTCCCCCCCTATGTAAGACAGGGGCAGTGCGCGCAGAAAATATATAGGGGCGTGGCCACAAAATAATACCAATTCATACTACGATGCACAGTAGTCTCCATTATTCAAATTATGCTGCACAGTAGCACCACTACACCAGGTAGAGACCCTTTTTACACATTACAGCAGACAGCGTCCCCCTTTTTACATATTATGGCAGACAGCGTCCCCTTTTTACACTTTACGGCAGACAGTCCTCCTTTTTACACATTACGGCAGACAGCGTCCCCTTTTTTACACATTACGACAGACAGCGTCACCCTCTTTACACATTATGGCAGACAGCGTCCTCTTATTACACATTACGGCAGACAGTGTCCCCCTTATTATACATTACGGCAGACAGTGTCCCCTTTTTACACGTTACAGCAGACAGTCCCCTTTTTACACATTACGGCAGACAGTCCCCCTTTTTACACATTACGGCAGACAGAGTCCCCTTTTTTACACATTACGGCAGACAGCGTCCCCTTTTTACACATTTTACGGCAGACAGCGTCCTCTTATTACACATTACGGCAGACAGTGTCCCCCTTATTACACATTACAGCAGACAGCATCCCCCTTTTTACACTTTACGGCAGACAACGTCCCTCTTTTTACACATTATGGAAGACAGCGTCCCCTTTTTAAACATTACGGCAGACAGCATCCCCTTTTTACACATTACGGCAGACAGCATCCCCCTTTTTACACAATACGGCAGACAGTCCCCCTTTTTACACATTACGGCAGACAGCGTCCCCCATTTTACACATTACGGTAGACAGCGTCTTCCTTTTTACACGTTACGGCAGACAGCATCCCTTTTTACACGTTACGGCAGACAGGTCCCCTTTTTACACATTACGGCAGACAGCGTCCCCTTTTTTACACATTACGGCAGACAGCATCCCCCTTTTTACACATTACGGCAGACAGCGTCCTCTTATTACACATTACGGCAGACAGCGTCCCCCTTATTACACATTACGGCAGCCAGCGTCCCCCTTTTTACACATTACGGCAGACAACCTCTCCCTTTTTACATATTACGGCAGACAGCGTCCCCGTTTTACACTTTACGGCAGACAGTCCTCCTTTTTACACATTACGGCAGACAGAGTCCCCCTCTTTACACATTATGGCAGACAGCGTCCTCTTGTTACACATTACGGCAGACAGTGTCCCCCTTATTATACATTACGGCAGACAGCGTCCCCTTTTTACACGTTACGACAGACAGTCCCCCTTTTTACACATTACGGCAGACAGTCCCCCTTTTTACACATTACGGCAGACAGAGTCCTCTTATTACACATTACGGAAGAGAGTGTCCCTCTTATTACACATTACGGCAGACAGCATCCCCCTTTTTACACTTTACGGCGGACACCGTCCCCCTTTTTACACATTATGGAAGACAGCGTCCCCTTTTTAAACATTACGGCAGACAGCGTCCCCCATTTTACACATTACCGCAGACAGCATCCCCTTTTTACACATTACGGCAGACAGCGTCCCCCTTTTTACACAATACGGCAGACAGTCCCCCTTTTTACACATTACGGCAGACAGCGTCCCCCTTTTTACACATTACGGCAGACAGCGTCCCCCTTTTTACACATTACGGCAGACAGCGTCTTCCTTTTTACACGTTACGGCAGACAGCATCTCTTTTTACACATTACAGCAGACAGTTCCCCTTTTTACACATTACGGCAGACAGCGTCCCCTTTTTTACACATTACGGCAGACAGCATCCCCCTTTTTACACATTACGGCAGACAGCGTCCTCTTATTACACATTACGGCAGACAGCATCCCCCTTATTACACATTACAGCAGCCAGCGCCCCCCTTTTTACACATTACGGCAGAGAGCCTCTCCCTTTTTACACATTATGGCAAACAGCGTCCTCTTATACACATTACGGCAGACAGCGTCCCCCTTTTTACACATTACGGAAGACAGCATCCCCCTTTTTACACATTATGGCAGACAGCATCCCCCTTTTTACACATTACGGCAGACAGCGTCCACCTTTTTAGACATTACGGCAGCCAGTCCCCCTTTTTACACATTGTGGCAGAAGAGAGAAAGAGAGAGAGAGAAAGAGAGAAAGAAAGAAAGAAGGAAAGAAAGAAAGAAAGAGAGAGAGAGAGAGAGAGAGAGATACTTACCATCACTCCCCGCTGGCAGTCAGGCTCCTCATGCTGGCAGAGATCCCGGGCAGCCGCGGGGTAGAAGGAGGAGGAGGGAGGGGGACTGGAGCCGCAGCAGCGCTATGTCATTGGTAGTAGCGCCGCTGCAGCAGCCCCCTCTCCTTCCGCATTGGCTGCCCGCCGCTGTGAATGCTGGGATGAAGGAACCACATCCCAGCATTCACAGCAGCGCCGGATAGCCAATACGGAAGGAGAGGGGAGTGCTGCAGCGGCGCTACTACCAATGACATAGCGCTGCTGCAGCTCCAGTCCCCCTCCCTCCTCCTCCTTCTATGCCTCCGGCGCTGCTGCTCTCCTCCAGCGCGGCACACGGCAAAAAACTGGCGGCTTGTAATGGGTCAATTTGACTCATTACAAGCCACTGGCCGTGCGCCCTCAGGGTAACTGTGCTGTGTGCCAGGCACACCTGGCACACAGGTAGTTACGGCGCTGGTTTAACAGTCACACCAAGGTCTGTGGTCCCTGGCAGAAGGCAAGCTTCAAGTTAATGTCCTAATGGGGGTGCCCCTCAGGAGCCATACTTACATTCGCCTCCTATGTGCCTTCACATGACTTGATGTTACACATGTCGGTACAGAGGAAGCGCTGAGACACTATGGGGTAAATTTACTAAGATGGGAGATCTATTTAAGATGGGATGTTGCCCATAGCAACCAATCAGATTCTACTTCACATTTATCTAGAACCTTCTAGAAGATAATACCTGGAATCTGATTGGTTGCTATGGGCAACATTCCATCTTAACTAGAACTCACATCTTAGTACATGTACCCCTATTTTGGGATAGCTTGATAGCAGCAACTGCACCTGATTAGACTCACAGCAGCAGCAGCCAGCACAGTGTAAAAGGAGGCCGCATATAGAGATATCCTTCAGTTTTTTGCTAGATGAATTCAGTGGCGCCCTCCAGGGGCCTGCGCCTCTAGGCAGCCGCCTAATGGTAGAGCCGGCCTTGTCTGCTTGCCTTCTTTCCATAGTGCATCTCTTCCCTAGGTAATGCACCCAGCCATCCATTTGATGAAAATGAAAACGTAATTCCTCAGACCAGGCTATTTTCTTCCATTGTTCCATGATGCACTTCTGAAGCTCACGTGCCCACTGTAGGCCCTTTTCGGTGGTGGACAGGGGTCAGCTTAGGCAAGTCTGTGGCTATGTAGCCTTAGACACAGCAAGCTACAATGCACTCTGTCTTGTGACAGCTGTCTATCATAGCTAGCAATAACTTTTTCAGCAATTTGTGCTACAGTAGTTATTAAGTTGGATCGGAACAAATGGGTAAGCCTTTGTTCCCCACATGCATCAATGTGCCTTGGGCGCCCATGACCATATCACTGGTTGTCCTTCCTTGGGCACCTTTTGGTAGGCACTAACGACTGCATACCTAGAACATCCCACAAGACCAGATTCCCGTTATGGACATACTCTGACCCAGTCACCTAGACATCACAGTTTGGCTCTTGTGCTCTTGTCAAAGTCTCTCTAATTGTTACATGTGACCATTTTTCCTGCTTCCACATCAACTGTATGCACTGGCTGTTCACCTTCTGCCTAATATATCCCACCCAATGACAGGTACCATTGTAACAAGATAATCAATGTTATTCACTTCACCTGTTAGTAGTTATAATGTAATGACTGCTAGGTTTACGTCATGTACGGCACTATTCATTAATCACTGAATTAATAGAACATTTCTAACAAAGATTAATGGGCATGATAAAGGTAAGGAAGAGAGGGCAGAAGCTTTATTGAAAGACAGACAAATACATGGGAAGGGTGCCCCACGTTTAAATTTCTTACAATGCAAAAGCACATTCTACCAGATAGGCGAGTGCCTTGTGGTCGGTGTAGTGTCTCAGCTGAGCAGCTGTCAGTACGTCACATTGTAGCTGTTTGATATGTGAAAGATTATGTTGCTCCCCCCCCCCCCCATCATTGTGATTCAGAGAAAATGATTTAACGTAGGTACAAAAATATAGGATTTTAATTACCTACCAGTAAATCCTTTTCTCATAGTCCGTAGCGGATACTGGGGTCCATTTAGTACCATGGGGTATAGATTGGTCCACTAGGAGCCATGGGCACTTTAAGAATTTGATAGTGTGGGCTGGCTCCTCCCTCTATGCCCCTCCTACCAGACTCAGTCTAGGAAACTGTGCCCGAGGAGACAGACATACTTTGAGAGAAGGATAGATAAGGATAGTGGTGAGATTCCGAACCAGCACACACAACAAGAGGAAAGCCAAGCTAACCAAACTTGAAACAGGAACAGCAACGGCTGAACCAACATTACTTAACCAAGTAACAGTGCAGGACGAACGAAGCACTCGGTGGGCACCCATAAATCCTCTACGGACTACGAGAAAAGGATTTGCCGGTAGGTAATTAAAATCCTATTTTCTCTTATGTCCTAGAGGATACTGGGGTCTATTTAGTACCATGGGGATGTACCAAAGCTCCCAAACCGGGTGGGAGAGTGCTGAGGTTCCTGCATAACTGACTGACCAAACTGAAGGTACTCAGAGGCCAAAGTATCGAACTTGTAGAGCAACTTAGAAAGCGTTTTCGAACCTGACCAAGTAGCTGCTCGGCAGAGCTGTAAAGCAGAGACATCCCAGGCAGCCGCCCAGGAAGAACCCACCGACCTAGTCGAGTGGGCTTGTACAGATTTTGGACATGGCAAACTTTCCGTGGACTAAGCATGCTGGATAGTAAGTCTGATCCAGCGAGCAATTGACTGCTTTGAAGCAGGACACCCAATCTTATTGGGATCATAAAGAACAACCAGCGAGTCTGTCTTTCTGTGACGAGCTGTTCTTTTCACATACACCTTCAAAGCCCTCACAACATCCAAAGACTTTGAAGTAGCAGAGGTGTCGGTGACAACCGGAACCACTATAGATTGGTTGATGTGAAATGCGGACACCACTTTAGGAAGAAAGTGCTGACGAGTTCTGAGTTCAGTTCTGTCTTCATAAAAATTTAAATAGGGACTCTTGTGAGACAAAGCCCCCAGCACCGACACACGTCTTGCTGAAGCCAAGGCCAACAGTGTGACGGTCTTCCACGTAACAAATTTTACGTCCACCTCTTGTAACAGTTCAAACCAGTCCGATTGGAGGAACTGCAGAACCACATTGAGATCCCAAGGTGACGTGGGGGGCACAAAGGGAGATTGGATGTGCAGAACACCCTTCAAGAACGTCTAGACATCAGGGAGAGAAGCCAATTGTTTGTTTTTTTAAATGGACCAGACCGAAATCTGGACTTTTATGGAGCCCAGACGCAGGCCCACATCTACGCCTGCCTGCAGAAAAAGCAGGAAACGTCCCAGATGAAATTCCACTGCAGAATTTCTGCTCTCACACCAAGAGAAGTATTTCTTCCAAATACGATGGTAATGCTTAGTCGTTACCCCCTTCCTGGCTTGGATCATAGTCGGGATAACCTTGTTAGGGATCCCTCTCTTGGCCAGAATCAGCCGTTCAACTTCCATGCCGTCAAACGTAGCAGCGGTAAGTCCTGATAGACGAACGGGCCTTGTTACAGAAGATCCTCGGGAAGAGATAAAGGCCACGGAACTTCGAGGAGCATCTCAAGAAGGTCCACATACCAGGCCCTTCTTGGCCAGTCCGGAGCAATTAGTATTGCTTGAACCTTTTCCCTTTTCATTCGTTTTAGAATTCTTGGGATCAGGGGAAGTGGTGGAAACATGTTCACCATCTGATAGACCCATGGAGTCGTCAGGGCGTCTATCGCCACCACCTGTGGGTCTCTTGACCTGGAACAATACCGCCTGAGTTTCTTGTTGAGACGAGAGGCCATCATGTCGATCTGTGGATATCCCCATCGACTTGTCAAGCACCTGAACACTTCTGGGTGAAGACCCCACTCCCCCGGGTGCAGGTCGTATCTGCTAAGAAAGTCTGCTTCCCAGTTGTCTAATCCCGGAATGAAGACCGCTGACAGCGCCACAGCGTTTCTTTCTGCCCAGAGAATTCTTGAAACGTCTGACATTGCTGCTCTGCTTTTCGTTCCGCCCTGTCAGTTTATGTACGTTACTGCCGTCACATTGTCTGACTGGACCTGAACTGCCTGATCTTGAAGAAGATGCGAGACCTGCAGAAGGGCGTTGTATATAGCCTGAGTTCCAGAATGTTGATTGGAAGGATGACTTCCTGACTTGACCATCTTCCCTGAAACTGCACCCCTGAGTGACTGCTCCCCAACCTCTGAGGCTTGCATCTGTGGTTAACAGAACGCAGTTCTGATTTCTTAACCTCCGTCCTGCGACGAGGTGAGAAGACTGAAGCCACCACAGTAGGGAGATCCTGGCCTTTGGTGACAGACGGATCCTCTGGTACATGTAAAGATGGGATCCGGACCATTTGTCCAACAGATTGAGCTGGAAGGGTCTTGTGTGAAACCTTCCGTATTGAAGTGCCTCGTAAGAGGCCATCATTTTCCCCAGAAGGCGAATGCACAGATGCACCAACACCCGGGTTGGCTTCAGGACATCCCGAACCATCGACTGGATTACCAATGCCTTTTCCAAGGAAGGAACACCTTTTGTGACTTCGTGTCCAGTATCATTCTGAGGAATGGGAGCCTCCATGTTGGCTCTAGGTGAGATTTTGGAAGGTTCAAAATCTACCCATGATCCTTGAGGAGTTTGGTTGAGAGAGCAATGCTGTCCAGCAACTTCTCCCTGAACGGTGCTTTTATTAGGAGATCGTCCAAGTACAGAATTATGTTCATTCCCTGTTTGCGGAGTAGAAACATCATCTCTTCCATCAGCTTGGTGAACACCCTCAGTGCCGTGGAGAGACCAAATGGCAGGGCCTGGAGCTGGTAGTGACAGCCCTGCAGTGCAAACCGTAGATAAGCCTGATGAGGCGGCCAGATCGTAATATGAAGGTACGCATCCTTGATATCCAGAGACACTAGGAATTCCCCCTCCCCCAGATCTGAGATCGCCACTTTCAGAGACTCCATCTTGGATTTGAACACTCGTAAGTACAGGTTCAAAGACTCGAGGTACAGAATCGGTCTTACCAAACCGTCCGGCTTCAGTACTACGAACAAGTTGGAATAGTACCCCTTGTTTAGTAGATGAGGTGGAACTGGAACAATGACCTGAGTCTGTACCAGTTTTTAGATGGCCTGCTTTAAAGTTATACTTGCCTCTTGAGAAATAGGCAAGCCTGATTTGAAGAATCTGTGAGGTGGGAGCTTTTGGAACTCCAGTCAGTAGCCCTGGGAAATAAGATCTATGACCCAGGGATTCTGGCACGAATTTGACCAGATCTGACTGAAGAATTGTAGTCAGTTTCCCACCTGACAGCCTTCCAGGCATTTTGGTCCACCATCATGCTGAAGTCTTTGAGGAAGCAGAGCCTGAGCTGTTCCTGAGCACCTGCAGTTGCTGGTTTGCGTGGTTTACCACTTGCACCGCTGAAGGACGCAGAAGCACATCTGGATTTGCCCTTGAACTTGGCCATCCAAAAGGACTGTAACTTAGAAGCCCGAATAAGTCTTCTTGGTCGTGGGGGCTGCGGAAGGTAGATACATAGACTTATCCGCAGTAGCTGTGGAGATCCATTTGTCTAGTTCATCTCCAAACAAGGCCTCTCCTGTGAATGGTAGGCCTTCCACGCCTTCCCTGGAGTCTGCGTCAGCAGTCCACTGGCGTAGCCACAAGCCCCAGCGTGCCGACACTACCATAGCGGTGGTGCGTGTGTTAAGCATGCCTATTTCCTTTATGGCTTCCAGCATAAAGTACGCAGAATCTAATCCCTTAATTAGGTTACCTGACCATTTCGCAATAGCTTTAGTGATCCACGCACATGCAATAGTGGGTCTTTGGGTCACCCCAGCAGCTGTGTACAATGATTTGAGTGTAGTCTCAATTTTACGATCAGCCGTGTCTTTTAGGGAGGCTGCACCAGGAACAGACAATACAATTTTACGTGACAGCCTAGAGACTGATGCGTTCACTATCGGTGGATTTTCCCATTTTTTCCTATCCTCCAGAGGAAAGGGAAAAGATGAGAGCAACCTTTTAGGGATCTGAAACTTCTCATCAGGATTAACCTATGGTTCTTCAAACAGGGTATTCAATTCCTTTGACACAGGAAAAGTAACTGAGGACGTCTTCTTTACATTAAAATAAGATTCCTCACTCTCCTCTGACACCTTATCAGGAATATGCAGAACATCTCTGATAGCCTCCATTCCCTGTGAAGAGCCACATCCCCCCCTCTACCTCACCCTCCTCCAAGTCTGACCCATCAGCGTCAGATTGCAGGATATGGACTAAATGGACCCCAGTATCCTCTAGGACGTAAGAGAAATATTTTAATATCTCAATATCCTTTAATATGAATAATATATATTACCTGTAACATAGATAGTATATATTAGTATTTGGTCCTAATTAAAAAGCACTATCTACACTTTAAAAAACCTCAACAAAATGCCCTAAAAAACTCAATAGGGGAAAAAAAGGAGGGGGGAAGGGAGGAAAAAAGAACTGAAAAGCCAGGGATTCCACATCTTCCACATCCAATGGAATGAGGGAAAATATTTAAATAGGATTTTGGTTACCTACCGGTAAATCCTTTTCTCGTAGTCCGTAGAGGATGCTGGGGTCCAGATTAGTACCATGGGGTATAGACGGGTCCACCAGGAGCCATTGCCATTTTAAGAGTTTGAGAGTGTCGGCTGGCTCCTCCCTCTATGCCCCTCCCACCAGACTCAGTCTAGAAACTGTGCTCGAGGAGACGACATACTTTGAGAGAAGGATTATATACAGATAGTGGTGAGATTCATACCAGCTCACACATACAAGGCACGTCAAGTCAACTAACTTGAACTACTCAGCAACAGCTGATACATTACTTACCAAGTAACAATGCAGTACTCAACTAAAACGAAGTTGTACTAAACCAAATAACATTTGCAGGAGAACGAAGCGCTGGGCAGGCGCCCAGCATCCTCTACGGACTACGAGAAAAGGATTTACCGGTAGGTAACCAAAATCCTATTTTCTCTTCCTGCAGAACTGATTGACTGAAGTTCAGATTATCAGAGGCCAAAGTATCGAACTTGTAAAACTTTGCAAACGTGTTCGACCCAGACCAAGTTGCAACTCGGCAAAGTTGCACTGCCGAGACACCCCGGGAAGCCGCCCAGGAAGATCCCACCTTACGAGTAGAGTGGGCCTTAACAGATTTTGGACACGGCAGCCTTCCGTAGAATAAGCGTGCTGGCTAGTGAACCTAATCCAGCGAGAAATAGTCTGTTTAGAAGCAGGACACACAATTTTCTTGTGATCATAGAGGACAAACAGAGAGTCCGACTTTCTGTGACGAGAAGTTCTCTTTACATATATCTTCAGAGCCCTTACAACATCCAAGGACTTTGATGTAATTGAGGAGTCAGGAACCACTGGCACCACAATAGGTTGGTTGATATGAAATTGCGACACAACCTTCGGAAGAAACTGCGGACGAGTCCGAAGCTCAGCTCTATCTTCGTGGAAGATCAAGTAAGGGCTTTTACAGGATAAAGCCCCCAGCTCGGACACACATCTAGCAGAAGCCAAGGCCAACAATGTGACTGCCTTGCATGTAAGAAATTTGATCTCTACCTCCTGTAGAGGTTCAAACCAATCTGACCGGAGGATCTGCAACACCACGTTAAGGTCCCAAGGCGCTGTAGGCGGTACAAAGGGAGGTTGGATATGCAGAACTCCCTTCAAAAAGGTCTGTATCTCAGGGAGGGCAGCCAATTGTTTCTGAAAGAAAATGGATAGGGCTGAAATCTGGACCTTCACAGAACCCAAACTCAAGCCCATATCCACTCCTGCTTGCAGGAAGAGGAGGAAACGTCCCAGTTGAAACTCCACTATAGGAAACTTCTTGGACTCGCACCAAGAGACATATTTTTTCCAAATACAATGGTAATGTTTAGACGTTACCCCTTTCCTAGCCTGTATGAGGGTAGGAATAACCTTCTTCGGAATGCCCTTCCGAGCAAGAGTTAGGCGCTCAACTTCCATGCCGTCAAACGTAGCCACAGTAAGTCTTGATAGGCGAACGGCCCCTGCTGCAGCAGGTCCCCCCGAAGAGGAAGAGGCCTCGGCTCTTCTTGCAGTAGATTCAGAAGGTCTGCGTACCAAGCCCTTCTTGGCCAGTCTGGGGCAATGAGGATTGCTTGAACCCTTGTTCTCCTTATGAGCTTTAGGATTCTTGGGATGAGTGGCAGTGGTGGAAACACGTACACTGACTGGAACACCTACGGAGACACCAGAGCGTTCACTGCCACTGCCTATGGGTCCCTCGACCTGGAACAATAACGTCGAAGCTTCTTGTTGAGACGAGAGGCCATCATGTCTATTTGGGGTAAACCCCAAAGATCTGTTATTTCCTTGAACACCTCTGGATGGAGTCCCCACTCTCCTGGATGGAGAGGAAGTCTGCTTCCCAGTTGTCTACTCCCGGAATGAAGATGGCTGACAGCGCTAATGCGTGCTTTTCTGTCCAGAGAAGTATTCTTGTCACCTCTGACATTGCCGCTCTGCTCTTCATTCCACCTTGTCAGTTTATGTAAGCCACTGTTGTTACGTTGTCCAACTGCACTTGAATGGGACGATTTCTCAGAAGAGGGGCCGCCTGAAGAAGACCGCTGTAGACGGCTCTTAGTTTCAGGATGTTGATGGGCAGGCCGGCTTCCAGGCTTGACCACCGTCCTCGGAAGGTTACTCCTTGAGTGACTGATCCCCAGCCCCGAAGGCTCGCATCTGTGGTTAGAAGGACCCAGGCCTGAATACCGAATCTGCGTTCCTCCAGAAGGTGAGGCAATTGGAGCCACCAGAGGAGTGAAATTCTGGCCTTTGGCGACAGACGAATTCTCTGGTGGATGTGGAGGTGAGATCCCGACCACTTGTCCAGGAGATCCAGTTGGAAGGTCCGAGCGTGGAACCTCCCGTACTGGAGAGCCTTGTATGAGGCCACCATCTTTCCCAATAGGCGAATGCATTGATGAACCGACACCCGGGGTGGCTTCAGGACATCCTGGACTATGGCTTGTATCACCAACGCCTTTTCCTGCGGAAGAAACACCCTCTGCACTTCCGTATCCAGGATCATTCCCAGAAATGACAACCTCTAGGTTGGTTCCAAATGTGACTTTGGAAAGTTCAGATTTCAACCGTGACTCTGGAGCAGTCGCGTTGTGAGAACAATGGACTGCCGCAGCGTCTCCTTGGACGATGCCTTTATCAGCAGGTCATCCAGATATGGAATGATGTTCACACCCTGCTTGCGGAGGAGAATCATCCTTTCCGCCATCACCTTGGTAAACACCCTCGGTGCTGTGGAGAGGCTGAATGGCAGTGCCTGGAACTGGAAATGACAAGCGGAGATAAGCCTGATGCGGCAGCCAGATCGGACTGTGGAGGTACGCATCCTTGATATCCAGGGATACCAGGAATTCCCCTTCTTCCAGACGTGATATCACCGCCCTGAGAGACTCCATCTTGAACTTGAACTCCTTTAGAAAGGGGTTCATTGATTTTAGGTTCAGAATGGGCCTGACCAAACCATCCGGTTTTGGTACCACAAAAAGGTTCGAATAGTAACCATTGTTCAGCATGTGAGGTGGTACTGGCACAATGACCTGTGCCTCTAACAGCTTTTGGACAGCGTCTTGTAATACAGTGCTGTCCTCCAACAGAGTTGGCAAGCCTGACTTGAAAAAGCAATGAGGAGGGAGACTTTGAAAGTCCAGCCTGTATCCCTGAGACACAACATCTACCACCCAGGGATCCAGGCCGGACGATACCCAGACATGACTGAAGTGTCTGAGTCTTGCTATGACTGGCCCCACCACCGGGGCGTGCAGTCCACCGTCATGCGGAGGACTTTGGCGTACCCGAAGCAGGCTTTTGTTCCTGGGAACCTGCAGCGGCAGGTTTATTGGACTTAACCCGAGCTCCCCTAAAGAAGGTATTGGAAGTTCTGGCCTTTCTAGGCTTGTTAAGCCGAAAGGACTGCGTTGCAGATGAAGAGAAAGATTTCTTTGGAGCAGGTGTTGCTGAGGGAAGAAACGGAGACTTACCCGCTGGAGCAGTGGATATCCACGCATGTAGAGCTTCCCCAAAGAGAGCCTGACCTGTATAGGGTAGAGAATCCACACTTCTTCTGGATTCCGCGTCGGCCGACCACTGGCACAGCCACAGTCCCCGACGAGCTGAAACAGACATGGAAGATATTCCCACTGCCATGGAACCCAGGCCTTTCATGGATTCTACCATAAAACCTGCAGAATCATGTATGTTGCGTAAATACAATGCAACGTCATCCCTATCCATCGTATCCAAATCCTCTAGTAAGGTAGCCGACCACTTTATGATTGCCTTTGCAATCCATGCAGTAGCAATAGTGGGATGTAATATGGCTCCTGAAGCAGTATACATTGATTTAAGCGTGTTATCAATTTTCCTATCAGCCGGCTGCTTTAAGGCGGTAGATCCTGGAACAGGTAAACCCACCTTCTTTGAGAGTCTGGACACAGAGGCGTCAACAATCGGCAGGTTTTCCCATTTTTTCCTATCCTCCACAGGGAAAGGAAACGCCACCTGGACCCTTTTAGGGATCTGGAATTTTTTCTCAGGGTTTACCAATGCTTTTTCAAATATAGCATTCAATTCCTTTGACGCAGGGAAGGTTAGCGAGGATTTTTTATTTTCAGTGAAAAAAAGGCTCCTCAACCTGCTCAGGTGTGGTATCATTAACATTTAACACATCCCTGATAGCCTCTATCAACAATTGCACCCCCTTTGCAAGAGATGCGGACCCCCGCAACACATCCCCATCACCATCTGTGGTGTCAGAATCGGTATCCATGTCGTCTTGTGTGACATGCACAAGCGCACGTTTGTGGGGGTATATAACGGGGCGTCCTGAGGTACCAGAACCAGGCCATACTGCCATAGAGCTCTGTAATACCTGGGTTGCAGATTCATTACTTGCAACCCTGTCAGAAATCTGAGAAATCCAAGATTTGATAGAGGGAAACCACTCTGGTTCCCTTGCTGGAATCTGTGCAAAACCAGTGCTATCCTGATTACATGGAATGGGATCATCCTGGGAGGACATATCCTCCGCAGCATATGACACAGTGTCCCTAGACATAGCTAAAGGAGACCATCAAATACTCCACACACACACAGGTGGGGGCAGACAGAGTTCCCCCCCAAGAATGGCAAGAGAGACACAGAGATCGGAGCCAATCCAACCACAGCGCTTTCAGCAAAGGGAGACCCCTTGTCAGCGCAGACTGTGTCCCTTAATAGGAGACACAGTCGGTTTACAGCCTCCCCTCCCCCTTCTACAGCCCCCTGGTACCGTGTACTGACAGTTGGAGCTGCTGTGGAGGGACCTGTTCTTCCATCCAGCGCTGTGCAGTCAGGAAAATGGCGCTGGAACACTGCTGGTTCCGCTCTGAGGAGAAGCTCCACCCCCTTAATGGTGCTGTCTTCCCGCTCTTCATAGATTATACTAGCCTGAGGTAAAACTTGCTGAATGAGATCCGCGGACCCCGACAGCCTTGTGGACCAGTGTAGGGGTAAGCGCTGGCTCAGGGTGCCCCTCTCAGCGCCGCACCATGTGCCTCTGAACCTTCACAGGAGTGCAGTTAATACTGCGCTCCCTCCCCATTGCCGCCATCTTCACACCGGCCCCCCGCTTGCTACGGGGGGTCGGTGTCTCACTCACCACTCTTCAGCACTGTAAGGGGTTGGCGACATGCTGCTGGGGTGAGCGGTCCCCTGTGGCGGAGAACGATCCTACCCCTCTGGAGCTCAGTGTCCAGTCAGCGGAGACAGTGGCTCAGACCCCGCAGGGTGGACACTGCTCCCCCTCTTAGTCCCTCGTTGCAGGCAGGCTGTTGCCAACAGCCTCCTGTAAAAAAATAAACTCTAAAAATAACTTTAACTATAAAAGCTCTGTAGAGCTCCACTAGCTGTGACCGGCTCCTCCGGGCACATTTTCTAAACTGAGTCTGGTGTGAGGGGCATAGGGGGAGGAGCCAGCCCACACTCTCAAACTCTAAAAGTGCCAATGGCTCCTGGTGGACCCGTCTATACCCCATGGTACTAACGTGGACCCCAGCATCCTCTAGGACGTAAGAGAAAGCAAAAAATAAGTACAGAAACAAGTGAAAAACATATGACTCAGAAACCCTGGCTTTTCCGTTCTTTTTTTCCTCCCTCCCCCCTCTTCTTTTTCCCATTGAGTTTTTTTAGGGCATTTTGTTGAAGTTTTTTTAAAGTTTAGATAGTGCTTTTTAATTAGCACCACATACTCATATATACTATCTATGTTACAGGTAATAATAAGAATTTACTTACCGATAATTCTATTTCTCATAGTCCGTAGTGGATGCTGGGGACTCCGTAAGGACCATGGGGAATAGCGGCTCCGCAGGAGACTGGGCACATCTAAAGAAAGCTTTAGGACTATCTGGTGTGCACTGGCTCCTCCCCCTATGACCCTCCTCCAAGCCTCAGTTAGGATACTGTGCCCGGACGAGCGTACACAATAAGGAAGGATTTTGAATCCCGGGTAAGACTCATACCAGCCACACCAATCACACCGTATAACCTGTGATCTGAACCCAGTTAACAGCATGATAACAGAGGAGCCTCTGAAAGATGGCTCACAACAATAATAACCCGATTTTTGTAACAATAACTATGTACAAGTATTGCAGACAATCCGCACTTGGGATGGGCGCCCAGCATCCACTACGGACTATGAGAAATAGAATTATCGGTAAGTAAATTCTTATTTTCTCTAACGTCCTAAGTGGATGCTGGGAACTCCGTAAGGACCATGGGGATTATACCAAAGCTCCCAAACGGGCGGGAGAGTGCGGATGACTCTGCAGCACCAAATGAGAGAACTCCAGGTCCTCCTCAGCCAGGATATCAATTTTGTAGAATTTTACAAACGTATTTGCTCCTGACCAAGTAGCTGCTCGGCAAAGTTGTAATGCCGAGACCCCTCGGGCAGCCGCCCAAGATGAGCCCACCTTCCTTGTGGAGTGGGCATTTACAGATTTTTGGCTGTGGCAGGCCTGCCACAGAATGTGCAAGCTGAATTGTACTACAAATCCAACGAGCAATAGTCTGCATAGAAGCAGGAGCACCCAGCTTGTTGGGCGCATACAGGATAAACAGCGAGTCAGATTTCCTGACTCCAGCCGTCCTGGAAACATATATTTTCAGGGCCCTGACAACGTCTAGCAACTTGGAGTCCTCCAAGTCCCTAGTAGCCGCAGGCACCACAAATAGGTTGGTTCAGGTGAAACGCTGAAACCACCTTAGGGAAAAACTGAGGACGAGTCCTCAATTCCGCCCTGTCCGAATGGAACATCAGATAAGGGCTTTTTCAGGATAAAGCCGCCAATTCTGACACGCGCCTGGCCCAGGCCAGGGCCAACAGCATGACCACTTTCTATGTGAGATATTTTAACTCCACAGATTTAAGTGGTTCAAACCAATGTGACTTTTGGAACCCAAAACTACATTGAGATCCCAAAGTGCCACTGGAGGCACAAAAGGAGGCTGTATATGCAGTACCCCTTTTACAAACGTCTGAACTTCAGGGACTGAAGCTAGCTCTTTTTGGAAGAAAATTGACAGGGCCGAAATTTGAACCTTAATGGACCCCAATTTCAGGCCCATAGACACTCCTGTTTGCAGGAAATGTAGGAATCGACCCAGTTGAATTGCCACCGTCGGGCCTTACTGGCCTCGCACCACGCAACATATTTTCGCCAATTGCGGTGATAATGTTTTTGCGGTAACATCCTTCCTGGCTTTGATCAGGATAGGGATGACTTCATCCGGAATGCCTTTTTTCCTTCAGGATCCGGCGTTCAACCGCCATGCCGTCAAACGCAGCTGCAGTAAATCTTGGAACAGACAGGGTCCTTGCTGGAGCAGGTCCCTTCTTAGAGGTAGAGGCCACGGATCCTCCGTGAGCATCTCTTGAAGTTCCGGTTACCAAATCCTTCTTGGCCAATCCGGAGCCACGAATATGGTGCTTACTCCTCTCCATCTTATCAATCTCAGTACCTTGGGTATGAGAGGCAGAGGAGGGAACACATACCCTGACTGGTACACCCACGGTGTTACCAGAGCGTCTACAGCTATTGCCTGAGGGTCCCTGGACCTGGCGCAATACCTGTCGAGTTTTTCCCAACGGTTTATAATCATGTGGAAGACTTCTGGGTGAAGTCCCCACTCTCCCGGGTGGAGGTCGTGCTGAGGAAGTCTGCTTCCCAGTTGTCCACTCCCGGAATAAATACTGCTGACAGTGCTATCACATGATTTTCCGCCCAGCGAAGAATCCTTGCAGCTTCTGCCATTGCCCTCCTGCTTCTTGTGCCACCCTGTTTATGTGGGTGACTGCCGTGATGTTGTCCGACTGGATCAACACCGGCTGACCTTGAAGCAGAGGTCTTGCTAAGCTTAGAGCATTGTAAATGTCCCTTAGCTTCAGGATATTTATGAAGTGATGTCTCCAGGCTTGACCATAAGTCCTGGATATTCCTTCCCTGTGTGACTGCTCCCCAGCCTCGCAGGCTGGCATCCGTGGTTACCAGGACCCAGTCCTGAATGCCGAATCTGCGGCCCTCTAGAAGATGAGCACTCTGCAACCACCACAGGAGGGACACCCTTGTCCTTGGTGACAGGGTTATCCGCTGATGCATCTGAAGATGCGACCCGGACCATTTGTCCAGCAGGTCCCACTGGAAAGTTCTTGCGTGGAATCTGCCGAATGGGATTGCTTCGTAGGAAGCCACCATTTTACCCAGAACCCTTGTGCATTGATGCACTGAGACTTGGCTCGGTTTTAGGAGGTTCTCCTGACTAGCTCGGATAACTCCCTGGCTTTCTCCTCCGGGAGAAACACCTTTTTCTGGACTGTGTCCAGGATCATCCCTAGGAACAGAAGACAAGTCGTCGGAACCAGCTGCGATTTTGGAATATTGAGAATCCAACCGTGCTGCAGCAACACTACCTGAGATAGTGCTACACCGACCTCCAACTGTTCCCTGGATCTTACCCTTATCAGGGAATTGTCCAAGTAAGGGATAACTAAAATTCCCTTCCTTTGAAGGAATATCATCATTTCGGCCATTACCTTGGTAAAGACCGGGGGTGCCGTGGACCATCCATACGGCAGCGTCTGAACTGATAGTGACAGTTCTGTACCATAAACCTGAGGTACCCTTGGTGAGAAGGGTAAATTTTAACATGAAGGTAAGTATCCTTGATGTCCCGAGACATCATGTAGTCCTTCTTCCAGGTTCGCAATCACTGCTCTGAGTGACTCAATCTTGAATTTGAACCTCTGTATGTAAGTGTTCAAAGATTTTAGATTTAGAATCGGTCTCACCGAGCCGTCCGGCTTCGGTACCACAACAGTGTGGAATAATACCCCGTTCCCTGTTGCAGGAGGGGTATCTTGATTATCACCTGCTGGGAATACAGCTTGTGAATGGCTTCCAAAACTGTCTCCCTGTCAGAAGGAGACATCGGTAAAGCCGACTTTAGGAAACGGCGAGGGGGAGACGTCTCAAATTCTAATTTGTACCCCTGAGATATCACCTGAAGGATCCAGGGGTCTACTTGCGAGTGAGCCCACTGCGCGCTGAAATTCATTGAGACGGGCCCCCCACCGTGCCTGATTCTGCGTGTAAAGCCCCAGCGTATACTGAGGGCTTGGCAGAGGCGGGAGAGGGTTTCTGTTCCTGGGAACTGGCTGATTTCTGCAGCCTTTTTCCTCTCCCTCTGTCACGGGGCAGAAATGAGGAACCTTTTGGCCGCTTATCCACGAAAAGACTGCGCCTGATAATACGGCGTCTTCTCATGTTGAGAGGCGACCTGGGGTACAAACGTGGATTTCCCAGCTGTTGCCGTGGCCACCAGGTCTGAAAGACCGACCCCAAATAACTCCTCCCCTTAATAAGGCAATACTTCCAAATGCCGTTTGGAATACGCATCACCTGACCACTGACGTGTCCATAACCCTCTACTGGTAGAAATGGACAACGCACTTAGACTTGATGCCAGTCGGCAAATATTCCGCTGTGCATCACGCATATATAGAAATGCATCTTTTAAATGCTCTATAGGCAAAAATATACTGTCCCTATCTAGGGTATCAATATTTTCAGTCAGGGAATCCGACCATGCCAACCCAGCACTGCACATCCAGGCTGAGGCGATTGCTGGTCGCAGTATAACACCAGTATGTGTGTAAATACATTTTAGGATACCCTCCTGCTTTCTATCAGCAGGATCCTTAAGGGCGGCCATCTCAGGAGAGGATAGAGCCCTTACAAGCGTGTGAGTGCTTTATCCACCCTAGGGGGTGTTTCCCAACGCACCCTAACCTCTGGCGGGAAAGGATATAATGCCAATAACATTTTAGAAATTATCAGTTGTTATCGGGGGAAACCCACGCATCATCACACACCTCATTTAATTTCTCAGATTCAGGAAAACTACAGGTAGTTTTTCCTCACCGAACATAATACCCCTTTTTGGTGGTACTCGTATTATCAGAAATGTGTAAAACATTTTTCATTGCCTCAATCATGTAACGTGTGGCCCTACTGGAAGTCACATTTGTCTCTTCACCGTCGACACTGGAGTCAGTATCCGTGTCAGCGTCTATATCTGCCATCTGAGGTAACGGGCGCTTTATAGCCCCTGACGGCCTATGAGACGTCTGGACAGGCACAAGCTGAGTAGCCGGCTGTCTCATGTCAACCACTGTCTTTTATACAGAGCTGACACTGTCACGTAATTTCTTCCAACAGTTCATCCACTCAGGTGTCGACCCCCTAGGGGGTGACATTACTATTACAGGCAATCTGCTCCGTCTCCACATCATTTTTCTCCTCATACATGTCGACACAAAAGTACCGACATACAGCACACACACAGGGAATGCTCTGATAGAGGACAGGACCCCACTAGCCCTTTGGGGAGACAGAGGGAGAGTTTGCCAGCACACACCAGAGCGCTATATATATACAGGGATAACCTTATTTAAGTGTTTTTCCCCTTATAGCTGCTGTATAGTTAATACTGCGCCTAATTTGTGCCCCCCTCTCTTTTTTAACCCTTTCTGTAGTGTAGTGACTGCAGGGGAGAGCCAGGGAGCTTCCCTCCAACGGAGCTGTGAGGGAAAATGGCGCCAGTGTGCTGAGGAGATAGGCTCCTTATCTCCCGTTTTTTTATGTATTTTGGCAGGGGTTAAATGCATCCATATAGCCCAGGAGCTATATGTGATGCATTTTTTGCCATCCAAGGTGTTTATTATTGCGTCTCAGGGCGCCCCCCCCAGCGCCCTGCACCCTCAGTGACCGGAGTGTGAAGTGTGCTGAGAGCAATGGCGCACAGCTGCAGTGCTGTGCGCTACCTTGTTAAAAACAGGACGTCTTCTGCCGCCGATTTTCCGGACCTCTTCTGCCTTCTGGCTCTGTAAGGGGGCCGGCGGCGCGGCTCTGGGACCCATCCAAGCTGGGCCTGTGATCGTCCCTCTGGAGCTAATGTCCAGTAGCCTAAGAAGCCCAATCCACTCTGCACGCAGGTGAGTTCGCTTCTTCTCCCCTTAGTCCCTCGATGCAGTGAGCCTGTTGCCAGCAGGTCTCACTGAAAATAAAAAACCTAAACTAAAACTTTCACTAAGAAGCTCAGGAGAGCCCCTAGTGTGCACCCTTCTCGTTCGGGCACAGAGATCTAACTGAGGCTTGGAGGAGGGTCATAGGGGGAGGAGCCAGTGCACACCAGATAGTCCTAAAGCTTTCTTTAGATGTGCCCAGTCTCCTGCGGAGCCGCTATTCCCCATGGTCCTTACGGAGTCCCCAGCATCCACTTAGGACGTTAGAGAAATATATTATTCATATTAAAGGATAGTGAGATATTAATATTATATATTTTTCATATGGATACCTAAATGCAGTCTATATTTATATTAATACCATGTTAGGGTGTTTAAAGATGGCGGTTGTAATACACATATATAGTGTTTTATTTTGGGTATTTAAAGACCTGAACCCCATAGAACCAGACTTGCCTACCCTCCCGGATTCAGCGGGAGGCTCCCGATTTTTCAATGAGCCTCCCGCTGCCCCGCAAACCTTGCCTGCCCTCCCGCTTTTTAAACGAGCTCCCTGTTAAGCCGGACTGCGCATGCGCGAGTCCGGAAATGCGGGGGGCGGGGCCTGCACGTAAGAGGTCACAGCCGTCCGTGGTGGCCGTCCTGACTCCTGCTGTCCAGTGTGCACACAGAGCCGGCAGCCTGAGCGGAACAGCAGAGCAGCTGGTCTGCTGACATCCAATGCTCTGCTTCACTGCTGCTGGCCCCGCCCACCACACTCAGTGCTGCGTGTAACACACAACCCATCTCCTCCTCATGTTCCTGCACAGTGCTGCTGCCTCCCTCCACCACACTGTCCCGGCCCCTGCTCTAAGTTCATAGGAAGGAGCAGCCATAGCCAGGTGGGTGCTGTATGTGCTGGGGGTGTTTATGAGAAAGGGGGGATGTGTATAGTGTGGTCAGGGGAAGGGAGTGTGTACTGTGCATTATGTAATGTTACATGGTACTTTCTGTAATAAGGGGGAGGGCGGGCAGTGTGATATGTAATGTGCTACCGGGTGTAATATTACATACCCTCCAACTGTACCTTTTTAATAGGTACAGTACCTTTTTTTCATGGTCTGTACCGATTTTTGGCCTCCAAACTTCCATTGAAAGTATAGGAAAAGGGTTGGTTCTATATCGGAGGGGCTGAAGGGACCTTGTGACGTATTGAGGGGAGGAGCTACGTCACCAGGGGGAGGAGCTACGGGCGAACAGGGTACTCGAAAAGTACCCTCGCGGGCTCGCTTCGCTCGCCACGCTTCGGGCACGGTGGCTCGCTCCGCTCCGCTTCGCTCCGCTTCGCTCACCACCTAATTACTAAAGGTAATAGTTGGTGGCGTGGATAGTAGAGGAACTATCACGCTGGCCTAGCTCCTCCCCCTTGCGTCGTAACTCCTCCCCCTTACGGAAAAGGTCCCTTAGCCCACTTGATTCTAGCATCTACCATAGGAAAAGGGGTGCGACCACGCCCCCTTTACCCCGTGGCAACGCCCCCTTTTCTGATTTGTACCGATTTTTCAGTGTAAAATGTTGGAGGGTATGTTTTTAGGGGGGGGGGGGTTGTGCTGTGTATAATATAATGTAGTATGGTGCTGTGTACTATCTGTGATAGGGGGGGGGGGGGGAGCTGTGTGATATGTAATGTGCTACCGGGTGTAATATTAGGGGAAGGGGGGGGGGGTTGTGCGGTGTATAATATAATGTAATATGGTGCTGTGTACTATCTGTGATGGGGGGGGGCTGTGTGAAATGTAATGTGCTGCTCGGTGTAATATTGTGGGGACTGTGTCACCTCTAATTGCAGGCGGAACCAGTTCCGTCTCCGCCCAGCCACAGCATCAGGTCCCTGCTGCATTGTAATGGTGGCAGCGGCCGCCAGCCAATCCCGGCTCGCGGACCGGCTGCAGCACCAATCAAAAATAGGGGCGGCTTTTTAAAATCTGGCGTGAGCCAATCACGGCTCGCAGACCGCCAGCCAATGAGAAGCTGCCAAGTGGCAGCTTCTCATTAGCTGGCGGTCCGGGAGCCGTAAAATGGAGTTCTGCCTGCAGTAATCTGCAAAAGGGAGCTCTGTGGCCACGCCACTTCCCCATGAAGCCACGCCCCTACATTTTTGGCACACACGCGCCTACGGCACACACTTGCCCAGTTTTTTTTATAGGGTGGTACCGATGCTGTTTCTTGCACACAGTGCTAAAAAAAAATGTCTATTTAAGGCACTGACTGGGGCTATGTATAATGTAATGTTATGTGGTACCGGGTGTACTGGCTGTAATATGGGGGAGTGAGGCTGTATATAGGCCCTCATTCCGAGTTGTTCGCTCGGTAGTTTTCATCGCATCGCAATGAAAATTCGCTTAGTACGCATGCGCAATGTTCGCACTGCGACTGCGCCAAGTAACTTTGCTATGTTGAAAGTAATTTTACTCACGGCTTTTTCATCGCTCCGGCGAACGTAATGTGATTGACAGGAAATGGGTGTTACTGGGCGGAAACACGGCGTTTCAGGGGCGTGTGGCTGAAAACGCTACCGTTTCCGGAAAAAACGCAGGAGTGGCCGGAGAAACGGTGGGAGTGCCTGGGCGAACGCTGGGTGTGTTTGTGACGTCAACCAGGAACGACAAGCACTGAACTGATCGCACAGGCAGAGTAAGTCTGGAGCTACTCTGAAACTGCTAAGTAGTTAGTAATCGCAATATTGCGAATACATCGGTCGCAATTTTAAGAAGCTAAGATTCACTCCCAGTAGGCGTAGGCTTAGCGTGTGTAACTCTGCTAAATTCGCCTTGCGACCGATCAACTCGGAATGAGGGCCATAATGTAATGTAATATGGTACTGGGTACAATATGGGGAGGGGGGCTGTGTATAATATAATGTATTATATGCTGTGTGTACTGGGTGTAATATACTGTCCGTTTCTTCTCAGAAATGTACACGGTATCATAATTTAGTGCACCTGTATTATTACTCTAGTGTACCTATAGTATTACCCTATTTTTATTTTTTATTTTTTGCTGCTTTTAGTACAAATTTTCACCTGTCATTGCAGGACACACCCCTGAGCAGTGGCGTAACTACTGCCCCCGCAGCCCTCGCGGTGGCTTGGAGGCGCAGGGCTGCGGGGGGCGCCGCCACTGATTTAGAGCAGATAGACATGCGGACAAGCCGTCTGCATGTCAGTCTGCTGTCTCCATCCTTTCCTAGCCGCTGCTGTGAAGGAGGGACACGGAGGGCACAGCGCGCGCCTCTCCTGTGTCCCTCCTGCGTCTCCGGCGGGTCTATTAAATGAAGTGCCCGTTCGTGAGCTCTGATTGGCTCACGAACCGGCACTTCATTCAACAGACACGCCGGAGACGCAGGAGAGACACAGAAGAGGCGCGCGCTGTGCTCTCCGTGTCCCTCCTTCACAAATCAGCGGGGGGGGGGGGGGGGGGAGCTGTACCTGGCACTGGGGAGGGGGAACTTATTTGGCACTTGGGGGGCATATGTGGCACTGAGGGGGCATATGTGACACTGAGGGGTATATGTGTACCTGGCCCTTGGGGGGGGGCATATTTGGCATTGGGGGCATGTGTGTACCTGGCACTTGGGGCGTATGTGGCACTGGGAACACAGCCCTAGCAACAACCATTACCCCCTAGCAACGAGCATGACACCCAGTGCATGAAACCCCTGGCAACGAGCATGGAACCAAGAGCATGAAACCCCTGGCAACGAGCATGACCCCCAGTGCATGAAACCCCTGGCAACGAGCATGACACCCTGAGCATGAAAACCCCTGGCACCGTGCATGGAACCAAGAGCATGAAACCCCTGGCAACGACCAGGTAATTTAAAATAAGATTTTACTCACCGGTAAATCTATTTCTCGTAGTCCGTAGTGGATGCTGGGAACTCCGAAAGGACCATGGGGAATAGCGGCTCCGCAGGAGACTGGGCACAACTAAAGAAAGCTTTTAGGTCACCTGGTGTGCACTGGCTCCTCCCACTATGACCCTCCTCCAAGCCTCAGTTAGGACACTGTGCCCGGACGAGCTGACATAATAAGGAAGGATTTTGAATCCCGGGTAAGACTCCTACCAGCCACACCAATCACACCGTATAACTCGTGATACTATACCCAGTTTAACAGTATGAAAACAACTGAGCCTCTCAACAGATGGCTCAACAATAACCCTTTAGTTAACAATAACTATGTACAAGTATTGCAGACAATCCGCACTTGGGATGGGCGCCCAGCATCCACTACGAACTACGAGAAATAGATTTACCGGTGAGTAAAATCTTATTTTCTCTGACGTCCTAGTGGATGCTGGGAACTCCGAAAGGACCATGGGGATTATACCAAAGCTCCCAAACGGGCGGGAGAGTGCGGATGACTCTGCAGCACCGAATGAGAGAACTCAAGGTCCTCCTCAGCCAGGGTATCAAATTTGTAGAATTTTGCAAACGTGTTTGCCCCTGACCAAGTAGCAGCTCGGCAAAGTTGTAAAGCCGAGACCCCTCGGGCAGCCGCCCAAGATGAGCCCACCTTCCTTGTGGAATGGGCTTTTACTGATTTAGGATGCGGCAGTCCAGCCGCAGAATGCGCCAGCTGAATTGTGCTACAAATCCAGCGAGCAATAGTCTGCTTAGAAGCAGGAGCACCCAGTTTGTTGGGTGCATACAGGATAAATAGCGAGTCAGTTTTCCTGACTCTAGCCGTCCTGGAAACATAAATTTTCAAGGCCCTGACTACGTCTAGTAACCTGGAATCCTCCAAGTCCCTAGTAGCCGCAGGCACCACAATAGGTTGGTTCAAGTGAAAAGCTGATACCACCTTAGGGAGAAACTGGGGACGAGTCCTCAATTCCGCCCTATCCATATGGAAAATCAGATAAGGGCTGTTACATGACAAAGCTGCCAATTCTGACACACGCCTGGCTGAAGCCAAGGCCAATAACATGACCACTTTCCACGTGAGATATTTTAGATCCACGGTTTCAAGTGGCTCAAACCAATGTGATTTTAAAAAACTCAACACCACGTTGAGATCCTAAGGTGCCACTGGAGGCACAAACGGGTGCTGAATATGCAGCACTCCTTTCACAAACGTCTGAACTTCAGGTAGTGAAGCTAGTTCTTTCTGGAAGAAAATCGACAGCCGAGATCTGTACCTTAATGGAGCCTAATTTCAGGCCCATAGTCACTCCTGCTTGTAGGAAATGCAGAAATCGACCTAGTTGAAATTCCTCTGTCGGGGCCTTTTTGGCCTCACACCAAGCAACATATTTCCGCCATATGCGGTGATAATGCTTTGCAGTTACATCTTTCCTGGCTTTAATCAGCGTAGGAATGACTTCCTCCGGAATGCCCTTTTCCTTCAGGATCCGGCGTTCAACCGCCATGCCGTCAAACGCAGCCGCGGTAAGTCTTGGAACAGACAGGGCCCCTGCTGCAGCAGGTCCTGTCTGAGCGGCAGAGGCCATGGGTCCTCTGAGATCATCTCTTGAAGTTCCGGGTACCACGCTCGTCTTGGCCAATCCGGAACCACGAGTATTGTTCTTACTCCTCGTTTTCTTATTATTCTCAGTACCCTTGGTATGAGAGGCAGAGGAGGGAACACATAAACTGACTGGTACACCCACGGTGTCACTAGAGCGTCCACAGCTATCGCCTGAGGGTCCCTTGACCTGGCGCAGTATCTCTCTAGTTTTTTGTTTAGGCGGGACGCCATCATGTCCACCTGTGGCCGTTCCCATCGATTTACAATCAGCGTGAAGACTTCTGGATGAAGTCCCCACTCTCCCGGGTGGAGGTCGTGCCTGCTGAGAAAGTCTGCTTCCCAGTTGTCCACTCCCGGAATGAACACTGCTGACAGTGCTAGTACGTGATTTTCCGCCCATCGGAGAATCCTTGTGGCTTCTGCCATTGCCATCCTGCTTCTTGTGCCGCCCTGTCGATTTACATGGGCGACTGCCGTGATGTTGTCTGACTGGATCAGTACCGGCTGGTGTAGAAGCAGGGATTTTGCCTGACTTAGGGCATTGTAAATGGCCCTTAGTTCCAGAATATTTATGTGTAGGGAAGTCTCCTGACTCGACCATAGTCCTTGGAAGTTTCTTCCCTGTGTGACTGCCCCCCAGCCTCGAAGGCTGGCATCCGTGGTCACCAGGACCCAGTCCTGTATGCCGAATCTGCGGCCCTCTAGAAGATGAGCACTCTGCAGCCACCACAGCAGAGACACCCTGGTTCTTGGAGACAGGGTTATTAGGCGATGCATCTGAAGATGCGATCCGGACCATTGGTCCAACAGGTCCCACTGAAAGATTCTGGCATGGAACCTGCCGAAAGGAATTGCTTCGTAAGAAGCCACCATCTTTCCCAGGACCCACGTGCAGTGATGCACCGATACCTGTTTTGGTTTCAGGAGGTCTCTGACTAGAGATGACAGCTCCTTGGCTTTCTCCTCCGGGAGAAACACTTTTTTCTGGACTGTATCCAGAATCATACCCAGGAACAGTAGACGTGTCGTCGGAACCAGCTGTGATTTTGGAATATTCAGAATCCAACCGTGCTGGTGTAGCACCTCCTGAGATAGTGCTACTCCCACCAACAACTGCTCCTTGGACCTCGCCTTTATTAGGAGATCGTCCAAGTACGGGATAATTAAAACTCCCTTTCTTCGAAGGAGTATCATCATTTCCGCCATTACCTTGGTAAACACCCTCGGTGCCGTGGAGAGTCCAAACGGCAGCGTCTGGAATTGGTAATGGCAATCCTGTACCACAAATCTGAGGTACTCCTGGTGAGGATAGTAAATGGGGACATGCAGGTAAGCATCCTTGATGTCCAGGGATACCATGTAATCCCCCTCGTCCAGGCTTGCAATAACCGCCCTGAGCGATTCCATCTTGAACTTGAATTTTTTTTATGTATGTGTTCAAGGATTTCAAATTTAAAATGGGTCTCACCGAACCGTCCGGTTTCGGTACCACAAACAGTGTGGAATAGTAACCCCGTCCTTGTTGAAGTAGGGGCACCTTGATTATCACCTGCTGGGAATACAGCTTGTGAATTGCCGCTAGCACAGCCTCCCTGTCTGAAGGAGTAATCGGCAAGGCAGATTTTAGGAACCGGTGGGGTGGAGACGCCTCGAATTCCAGTTTGTACCCTTGAGATACTATTTGCAGGATCCAGGGATCCACCTGTGAGCGAGCCCACTGATTGCTGAAATTTTTGAGGCGGCCCCCCACCGTACCTGGCTCCGCCTGTGGAGCCCCACCGTCATGCGGCGGACTTTTTTAGGCTGTGAGGGAACATGGGGTAAAAATGCTGACTTCCCAGCAGTTGCTGTGGAAACTAGGTCCGAGAGACCATCCCCAAATAACTCCTCACCCTTATAAGGCAAAACTTCCATGTGCCTTTTTGAATCTGCATCCCCTGTCCACTGGCGAGTCCATAAGCCTCTCCTAGCAGAAATGGACAATGCACTTATTTTAGATGCCAGCCGGCAGATCTCCCTCTGTGCATCTCTCATGTATAAGACTGAGTCTTTTATATGCTCTATGGTTAGCAGAATAGTGTCCCTGTCTAGGGTGTCAATATTTTCTGACAGGGAATCTGACCACGCAGCGGCAGCACTGCACATCCATGCTGACGCAATAGCTGGTCTAAGTATAATGCCTGAGTGTGTATATACAGACTTCAGGATCGCCTCCTGCTTTCTATCAGCAGGTTCCTTGAGGGCGGCCGTATCCGGAGACGGTAGTGCCACCTTTTTAGACAAACGTGTGAGCGCTTTATCCACCCTAGGGGGTGTCTCCCAACGTGACCTATCCTCTGGCGGGAAAAGGAACGCCATTAGTAACTTCTTAGAGATTACCAATCTTTTATCAGGGAAAGGCCACGCTTCTTCACACACTTCATTTAATTCTTCTGATGGGGGAAAAACTACGGGTAGTTTTTTCTCCCCAAACATAATACCCTTTTTAGTGGTACCTGGGTTTATATCAGAAATTTGTAACACCTCTTTCATTGCTTCAATCATGCAACGAATGGCCTTAGTGTACATTAGACTAGACTCATCGTCGTCGACACTGGTGTCAGTATCCGTGTCGACATCCGCGTCTGCCATCTGAGGTAGCGGGCGTTTTAGAGCCCCCGATGGCCTTTGAGACGCCTGGACAGGCACGAGCTGAGAAGCCGGCTGTCCCGCATTTGGCATGTCGTCAAATTTTTTGTGTAAGGAGTCGACACGTGCACGCAATTCCTTCCATAAGTCCATCCACTCAGGTGTCTGCCCCGCAGGGGGTGACATCCCTTCTATAGGCATCTGCTCCGCCTCCACATCATTATCCTCATCAAACATGTCGACACAGCCGTACCGACACACCGCACACACACAGGGAATGCTCTAACAGAGGACAGGACCCACAAAAGCCCTTTAGGGAGACAGAGTGAGAGTATGCCAGCACACACCAGAGCGCTATATAATGCAGGGACTAACTGAATTATGTCCCCTATAGCTGCTGTTATATATACTGCGCCTAAATTTAGTGCCACCCCTCTCTTTTTTACCCTTTTCTGTAGTGTAGACTGCAGGGGAGAGCCAGGGAGCTTCCTTCCAGCGGAGCTGTGAGGGAGAAATGGCGCCAGTGTGCTGAAGGAGATAGCTCCGCCCCTTTTTCGCGGACTATTCTCCCGCTTTTTTATGGATTCTGGCAGGGGTAATTATCACATATATAGCCTCTGGGGCTATATATTGTGGTATTTTTGCCAGCCAAGGTGTTTTTATTGCTGCTCATGGCGCCCCCCCCTAGCGCCCTGCACCCTCAGTGACCGGAGTGTGAAGTGTGTATGAGGAGCAATGGCGCACAGCTGCAGTGCTGTGCGCTACCTTGGTGAAGACTGATGTCTTCTGCCGCCGATTTTCCGGACCTCTTCTTGCTTCTGGCTCTGTAAGGGGGACGGCGGTGCGGCTCCGGGACCGAACACCAAGGCCAGTTCCATGCGGTCGATCCCTCTGGAGCTAATGGTGTCCAGTAGCCTAAGAAGCCCAAGCTAGCTGCAAGCAGGTAGGTTCGCTTCTTCTCCCCTTAGTCCCTCGCTGCAGTGAGCCTGTTGCCAGCAGGTCTCACTGTAAAATAAAAAACCTAATTATATACTTTCTTTTTAGAAGCTCAGGAGAGCCCCTAGTGTGCATCCAACCTCGGCCGGGCACAAAATCTAACTGAGGCTTGGAGGAGGGTCATAGTGGGAGGAGCCAGTGCACACCAGGTGACCTAAAAGCTTTCTTTAGTTGTGCCCAGTCTCCTGCGGAGCCGCTATTCCCCATGGTCCTTTCGGAGTTCCCAGCATCCACTAGGACGTCAGAGAAAAGTAATTAGAAGCCTTACTGTAGGACTTAATGTGTAATGGGCATTGCGGTGTGTGTCATAATGTGTCACAGGCATTACGGTGTGTGTCATACTATATCACGGGCATTGTTGTATGTGGTATAATGTCTCAGGGGCATTGCAGTGTGGTATAATGTATAACGGGCATTGCAGTGTGTGGCATAGGGTATAACGGGCATTGCGGTATGTGTCACAGGCATTACGGTGTGTGGTATTCTATATCACGGGCATTGTGGTATGTGGTATAATGTCTCAGGGGCATTGCAGTGTGGCATAATGTATAACGGGCATTGCGGTGTGTGGCATAGGGTGTAACGGGCATTGCGGTATATGTCACAGGCATTACGGTGTGTTGTATACTATATCACGGGCATTGTGGTATGTGGTATAATGTCTCAGGGTCATTGCAGTGTGTGGCATAATGTATCACGGACATTGCGGTGTGTGTCATAATGTGTCAGGCATTACGGTGTGTGGTATACTATATCACGGGCATTGTGGTATAATGTCTCAGGGTCATTGCGGTGTGTGTCATAATGTGTCACAGGCATTGTATGTGCTATAATGTATCAGGGGCATTGCAGTGTGTAGCATAATGTATAACGGGCATTGCGATTCCTGTCATAATGTGTCACAGGCATTACGGTGTGTGGCATAATGTGTCACAGGCATTACGGTGTGTGGCATAATGTGTCGGGGGCATTATGGTGTGTGCATATTGTGTCATGTGCATTATTGTGTGTGGCATAATGTCTAAGGGCCATTGCAGTATGTGGCATAATGTATACTGGGCATTACTATAAGGAGGAAAAATGACAAATAATGTAAGGGGCATGAATCAGGATTATTTTTCTTTCCTGTGGTGGCCAACGTCTGGGCGTGCAGGTTGCAAAACTGGGGTATAAGGTAGTATTTTCCTGCAATGCCACGCCCCTTTATGAGAAACCACGCCCATTTCAACAAAGCCACGCCCCTTTTGTCTTGGGGGAGGAAAATTACTAGTTATGCCACTGCCCCTGAGTGTCAATAAATACGCTAATAGGTAGTCCTCAACACGCACTTTGGGCGAAGCATGCCACTACCCCCTTCCCCCCCTCAAAGGCGCGCCACGCTTTGCGTGGCGTATTCTGCTGCCTGGAATCTCCCTGAAACTAGTTTTCAAAAGTAGGCAAGCATGCATAGAACATATGTGGTTTTGTTTGAAAAAACTGTTACATCTTAGGCGTTCATCCAATAAAAGAGAATTGAGGCTATAATTGTCTCATGGCACCACATTACAAAAGAAGGAAGAGCTCCAAACATTGGTTGGCTCAATGCCACGTCGCTGTGCTGCTGTCTTGAAAAATAAAGGATACCCAACTAAATACTAACTCAGGCATGTCCAAACTGCGGCCCTCCAGTTGTTGAGAAACTACACATCCCAGCATGCCCTACACAGCTTAAGCATTCGCTGATAGCAAAACTGTGTCAGGGTATGCTGGGATATGTAGTTTCACAACAGCTGGAGGGCTGCAGTTTGGACATGCCTGTACTAACTGATAAGACAGTGACATCATAAGTACACAGGGATTTTCACCCTAAGTGTTGTTTTCACTGCATAACTTCCCTTGTAATGCAAATATTTGACCTTTGTTTATGGGCCCTCATTCCGAGTTGTTCGCTCGGTATTTTTCATCGCATCGCAGTGAAAATCCGCTTAGTACGCATGCGCAATGTTCGCACTGCGACTGCGCCAAGTAACTTTACTATGAAGAAAGTATTGTTACTCACGGCTTTTTCTTCGCTCCGGCGATCGTAATGTGATTGACAGGAAATGGGTGTTACTGGGCGGAAACACGGCGTTTCAGGGGCGTGTGGCTGAAAACGCTACCGTTTCCGGAAAAAACGCAGGAGTGGCCGGAGAAACGGTGGGAGTGCCTGGGCGAACGCTGGGTGTGTTTGTGACGTCAAACAGGAACGACAAGCACTGAACTGATCGCACAGGCAGAGTAAGTCTGGAGCTACTCTGAAACTGCTAAGTAGTTAGTAATCGCAATATTGCGAATACATCGGTCGCAATTTTAAGAAGCTAAGATTCACTCCCAGTAGGCGGCGGCTTAGCGTGTGTAACTCTGCTAAATTCGCCTTGCGACCGATCAACTCGGAATGAGGGCCATTGTGTTGAATTTAGCGTTAAATTTCCTTTCATTTGATATATGAATCATTGCACTGCATGAAGTGTAACAGTTTTTATAAGCATTCGAAATTGAAAGAAATTCAAATTTCAAAAAGTGTCTGCAATTTTGGACACCACTGTACATAGGGAAGCGCATACTAGTGTACAAACAGGGAAGTGATATTCCCACTGATCAGAGGCACCGCAGGGGAAATCTGAGATCTCTGACGTAACCCCTGAATGGGGGAGAGCAATGAAAATCTCTGTAATCACTGAGCTTTTCACTCCTACATGAACAGATCCTTAAATCTCAGCCATTAGTATATAGGGGGTAATTCCAAGTTGATTGCAGCAGGATTTTTTTTAGCAGTTGGGCAAAACCATGTGCACTGCAGGGGAGGCAGATATAACATGTGCAGAAAGAGTTAGATTTGGGTGGGTTATTTTATTTCTGTGCAGGGTAAATACTGGCTGCTTTATTTTTACACTGCAATTTAGATTTCAGTTTGAACACACCCCACCCAAATCTAACTCTCTCTGCACATGTTAAATCTGCCTCCCCTGCAGTGCACATGGTTTTGCCCAACTGCTAAAAAATTTCCTGCTGCGATCAACTTGGAATTACCCCCATAGACCCTTACATCACCACAGAGACGTAACTAGACTTTTTGGTGGCCCCTCTTTTTTCCCAATAGGGACATAAGGCGCTTGCCTCATGGGGAAGGGACATGACAAGATTGATCCCAGAGAAAGCCCATGCTATGATGCCCCTTCCCACATATAAATATATATATGTAATGTATATATATATATATATATATATATATATATGTATATATACAGATGGGTCCATGTTTATCTTGACCTTTAATAGGATTAATTGAGACTGGACATTCGGACTTAATCCCCTGCTGTAATGACTTAATCCCCTGCTGAATTGTTCTCTGTATTGTATTGCAACTGAGAACAATAGATGAAGGGTTCATGTTAATAAACCATGTTGAGCCTAGGCGCAGCAAACTAGCCAAAATAACGTGGACCCATCTGTATATACGAACAAAAGGGAAAGAGAAAGTGATCTGTTTGGGTGCACTTTAAATTAAAATATAACGTTTATTTATACACTTAAAAGTGGATGGTATATGACACTATACAAAACAACACTTATGCGAAATATTGGTAAAAAACATATATATTTGTGATAAGATACAGACAATGTGAGACTTAAAGAGAAAAATAAAGATATAGCTTGTTTTAAAAAAAATACGGCCTTAGCGTCTTTATTGTGTCTACTTTCTATGTACAGAAATACCGTATTTGCCGGCGTATAAGACGACTTTTTCGCCCTGAAAAACATGCCTCCAAGCGGGGGGTCGTCTTATACGCCGGGGGTCGTCTTATACGCCGGGCGGGAAGTCGTCTTATACACCCGGTGCGGGAAGTCGCGAAACAGGGGCGTGGCCTAGCATAAGGGGGCGTGGCCTCACGGGCGGACCCCCGTTTTCAGCAATCCAGGGGGTTAAGAAGATGATGTTGGCTGCCCCCCCCACTTCCCCTGTGAAGTGCCTCTATCTCACCTGTGTGAGTGTACGGTGAGTGTACGGCGCTGCCGGCGGGTGAAGCTGTGTGAAGTCCGGCTCCTACACAGGGACAGGAGCCAGGTGCTGCACGTATTGTTACAGTGCAGCACCCGGCTCATGTCACTGAGCAGGAGCCGACATTCATCAGTGACAGGCGGTTAGGCAGGGAGGACAGCGGACAGCGGCAGCACTGACATGTCTCTTACAGTATAAGAGATTTGGAGTATCAAGGTATGCATAAGAAGGGGGGGGGGGGGACAGCGGCTTAGGCAGGGGGGACAGCGGCAGCACTGCAGGGAAGCTGCAGGTGAGGGGGGCTTACAACTTTATGTGGTGGGTTAATACTGGTACTACAGGTATCCATAATATGGATTCAAGGGCGGACCAGACAGCTGCTAGTGACAGGGAGACGGCAGGGGTAGTCTTATATGGCGAGTACATAACAAACTCTATGTTTTGAGTGGAAATGTTGGGGGGTCGTCTTATACGCCCAGTCGTCTTATACGCCGGCAAATACGGTAATAGGATTTTAATACATCCTTTTCTCTTAGTCCGTAGAGGATGCTGGGGATGCTTCAAGAACCATGGGGTATAGACGGGATCCGCAGGAGACATGGGCACTTTAAGACTTTAAAAGTGGTGTGAACTGGCTCCTCCCTCTATGCCCCTCCTCCAGACTCCAGTTATAGGAACTGTGCCCAGGGAGATGGACATTTCGAGGAAAAGGATTTATTTAATTTTTAAACTAAGGTGAGATACATACCAGCTCACACCTCAAACACGCCGTACAACATGGCATTCAACAACAACGCATGCAACGGCATGACCAACATCACCCACAGACTGACTATACTTAACTCAACATGAGTGTAACCAAAACCAAACTGCAGATACAGCCGGCACTGGGACGCGCGCCCAGCATCCTCTACGGACTAAGAGAAAAGAATTTACCGGTAGGTATTAAAATCCTATTTTCTCATACATCCTAGAGGATGCTGGGGATGCTTCAAGAACCATGGGGTTTATACCAAAGCTCTAGAACGGGCGGGAGAGTGCGGATGACTCTGCAGCACCAACCGACAAAATTTTTATTGAGACATGATGGACATCACAGTATAGGATAAAACGTACATAGAAATAAATTTAATAATACAAGGGGGTTATGACTGGAAGTTGTACATCAAATTCCTTGTTTTCTAACAATAAAGACTTTAGCATTGTGAGTAATCAATCATTCAGTACATTGATGATATTATACAAAGTATAGGTGACCGTGAGGGAAGCCGCCACAATCGTCCGTTCTTAGACCAAAGATATAGGTTGGTCCTGTAGCCAATCTAGTTAGGTATCATGTTGTGTTCTTGAGACTGTTATGAATGTGTAGTCGCGTATTAAGGGGCAAAGTGGAGATATAGGATTCCCAGAGATTAAAAAATCGATCCACTTGTTTACCTCTATCTACAATAGCCTCCACCCAGTCCATCCTGAAAATATGATGTAGTTTATTCAAAAATAATGGTATCTGTGGTGGCATACTATCTATCCATCCCTGTAGTATCGTCTTTTTTCCTGCCGCACTTAAGGCTATCAGCATTTTTCTCTAACGTCCTAAGTGGATGCTGGGGACTCCGTAAGGACCATGGGGAATAGCGGCTCCGCAGGAGACTGGGCACATCTAAAGAAAGCTTTAGGACTATCTGGTGTGCACTGGCTCCTCCCCCTATGACCCTCCTCCAAGCCTCAGTTAGATCTCTGTGCCCGAACGAGAAGGGTGCACACTAGGGGCTCTCCTGAGCTTCTTAGTGAAAGTTTTAGTTTAGGTTTTTTATTTTCAGTGAGACCTGCTGGCAACAGGCTCACTGCATCGAGGGACTAAGGGGAGAAGAAGCGAACTCACCTGCGTGCAGAGTGGATTGGGCTTCTTAGGCTACTGGACATTAGCTCCAGAGGGACGATCACAGGCCCAGCCATGGATGGGTCCCAGAGCCGCGCCGCCGGCCCCCTTACAGAGCCAGAAGACAGAAGAGGTCCGGAAAATCGGCGGCAGAAGACATCCTGTCTTCACCAAGGTAGCGCACAGCACTGCAGCTGTGCGCCATTGCTCCTCAGCACACTTCACACTTCGGTCACTGAGGGTGCAGGGCGCTAGGGGGGGGCGCCCTGAGCAGCAATAAAAACACCTTGGCTGGCGAAAATACATCACATATAGCCCCCAGGGCTATATGGATGAATTTTAACCCCTGCCAGAATCCATAAAAAAGCAGGAGAAAAGTCTGTGAAAAAGGGGCGGAGCCTATCTCCTCAGCACACTGGCGCCATTTTCCCTCACAGCTCAGTTGGAGGGAAGCTCCCTTGGCTCTCCCCTGCAGTCACTACACTACAGAAAGGGTTAAAAAAGAGAGGGGGGCACTAATTAGGCGCAGTATTAACAATACAGCAGCTATAAGGGGAAAAACACTTATATAAGGTTATCCCTGTATCATACTTGCCTACCTGACCCTCTCCATGAGGGAGAAAATGCTCTGTTCCTGGACTTTCCAGGTAATGTATGATTGCCATCACCTGTGGCGAGCTAGTTAATTGATAAGAAAGGTGTTTCACCACAGGTGATGGCAATCATACATTACCAGAAAGTCCAGGAACATAGCATTTTCTCCCTCATGGAGAGGGTCAGGTAGGCAAGTATGCCCTGTATATATATAGCGCTTTGGTGTGTGCTGGCAAACTCTCCCTCTGTCTCCCCAAAGGGCTAGTGAGGTCCTGTCCTCTATCAGAGCATTCCCTGTGTGTGTGCTGTATGTCGGTACGTTTGTGTCGACATGTATGAGGAGAAAAATGATGTGGAGACGGAGCAGATTGCCTGTAATAGTGATGTCACCCCCTAGGGGGTCGACACCTGAGTGGATGAACTGTTGGAAGGAATTACGTGACAGTGTCAGCTCTGTATAAAAGACAGTGGTTGACATGAGACAGCCGGCTACTCAGCTTGTGCCTGTCCAGACGTCTCATAGGCCGTCAGGGGCTCTAAAGCGCCCGTTACCTCAGATGGCAGATATAGACGCCGACACGGATACTGACTCCAGTGTCGACGGTGAAGAGACAAATGTGACTTCCAGTAGGGCCACACGTTACATGATTGAGGCAATGAAAAATGTTTTACACATTTCTGATAATACGAGTACCACCAAAAAGGGGTATTATGTTCGGTGAGGACAAACTACCTGTAGTTTTCCTGAATCTGAGAAATTAAATGAGGTGTGTGATGATGCGTGGTTTTCCCCCGATAACAACTGATAATTTCTAAAATGTTATTGGCATTATATCCTTTCCCGCCAGAGGTTAGGGTGCGTTGGGAAACACCCCCTAGGGTGGATAAAGCGCTCACACGCTTGTAAGGGCTCTACCCTCTCCTGAGATGGCCGCCCTTAAGGATCCTGCTGATAGAAAGCAGGAGGGTATCCTAAAATGTATTTACACACATACTGGTGTTATACTGCGACCAGCAATCGCCTTAGCCTGGATGTGCAGTGCTGGGTTGGCGTGGTCGGATTCCCTGACTGAAAATATTGATACCCTAGATAGGGACAGTATATTTTTGCCTATAGAGCATTTAAAAGATGCATTTCTATATATGCGTGATGCACAGCGGAATATTTGCCGACTGGCATCAAGTCTAAGTGCGTTGTCCATTTCTACCAGTAGAGGGTTATGGACACGTCAGTGGTCAGGTGATGCGTATTCCAAACGGCATTTGGAAGTATTGCCTTAATAAGGGGAGGAGTTATTTGGGGTCGGTCTTTCAGACCTGGTGGCCACGGCAACAGCTGGGAAATCCACGTTTGTACCCCAGGTCGCCTCTCAACATGAGAAGACGCCGTATTATCAGGCGCAGTCTTTTCGTGGACAAGCGGGCAAAATGTTCCTCATTTCTGCCCCGTGACAGAGGGAGAGGAAAAAGGCTGCAGAAATCAGCCAGTTCCCAGGAACAGAAACCCTCTCCCGCCTCTGCCAAGCCCTCAGTATGACGCTGGGGCTTTACAAGCAGAATCAGGCACGGTGGGGGGCCCGTCTCAATGAATTTCAGCGCGCAGTGAGCTCACTCGCAAGTAGACCCCTGGATCCTTCAGGTGATATCTCAGGGGTACAAATTAGAATTCGAGACGTCTCCCCCTCGCCGTTTTCCTAAAGTCGGCTTTACCGATGTCTCCTTCTGACAGGGAGACAGTTTTGGAAGCCATTCACAAGCTGTATTCCCAGCAGGTGATAATCAAGGTACCCCTCCTGCAACAGGGAACGGGGTATTATTCCACACTGTTGTGGTACCGAAGCCGGACGGCTCGGTGAGACCGATTCTAAATCTAAAATCTTTGAACACTTACATACAGAGGTTTAAATTCAAGATTGAGTCACTCAGAGCAGTGATTGCGAACCTGGAAGAAGGGGACTACATGATGTCTCGGGACATCAAGGATGCTTACCTTCATGTCAAAATTTACCCTTCTCACCAAGGGTACCTCAGGTTTATGGTACAGAACTGTCACTATCAGTTCAGACGCTGCCGTATGGATGGTCCACGGCACCCCGGGTCTTTACCAAGGTAATGGCCGAAATGATGATATTCCTTCGAAGGAAGGGAATTTTAGTTATCCCTTACTTGGACGATTCCCTGATAAGGGTAAGATCCAGGGAACAGTTGGAGGTCAGTGTAGCACTATCTCAGGTAGTGTTGCGGCAGCACGATTGGATTCTCAATATTCCAAAATCGCAGCTGGTTCCGACGACTTGTCTTCGGTTCCTAGGGATGATCCTGGACACAGTCCAGAAAAAGGTGTTTCTCCCGGAGGGGAAAGACAGGGAGTTATCCGAGCTAGTCAGGAACCTCCTAAAACCGAGCCAAGTCTCAGTGCATCAATGCACAAGGGTTCTGGGTAAAATGGTGGCTTCCTACGAAGCAATCCCATTCGGCAGATTCCACGCAAGAACTTTCCAGTGGGACCTGCTGGACAAATGGTCCGGGTCGCATCTTCAGATGCATCAGCGGATAACCCTGTCACCAAGGACAAGGGTGTCCCTCCTGTGGTGGTTGCAGAGTGCTCATCTTCTAGAGGGCCGCAGATTCGGCATTCAGGACTGGGTCCTGGTGACCACGGATGCCAGCCTGCGAGGCTGGGGAGCAGTCACACAGGGAAGGAATATCCAGGGCTTATGGTCAAGCCTGGAGACATCACTTCACATAAATATCCTGAAGCTAAGGGCCATTTACAATGCTCTAAGCTTAGCAAGACCTCTGCTTCAAGGTCAGCCGGTGTTGATCCAGTCGGACAACATCACGGCAGTCACCCACGTAAACAGACAGGGTGGCACAAGAAGCAGGAGGGCAATGGCAGAAGCTGCAAAGATTCTTCGCTGGGCGGAAAATCATGTGATAGCACTGTCAGCAGTATTCATTCCGGGAGTGGACAACTGGGAAGCAGACTTCCTCAGCACGACCTCCACCCGGGAGAGTGGGGACTTCACCCAGAAGTCTTCCACATGATTATAAACCGTTGGGAAAAACTCGACAGGTATTGCGCCAGGTCAAGGGACCCTCAGGCAATAGCTGTAGACGCTCTGGTAACACCGTGGGTGTACCAGTCAGTGTATTCCCTCCTCTGCCTCTCATACCCAAGGTACTGAGATTGATAAGATGGAGAGGAGTAAGCACTATATTCGTGGCTCCGGATTGGCCAAGAAGGACTTGGTAACCGGAACTTCAAGAGATGCTCACGGAGGATCCGTGGCCTCTACCTCTAAGAAGGGACCTGCTCCAACAAGGACCCTGTCTGTTCCAAGACTTACCGCGGCTGCGTTTGACGGCATGGCGGTTGAACGCCGGATCCTGAAGGAAAAAAAGGCATTCCGGATGAAGTCATCCCTATCCTGATCAAAGCCAGGAAGGATGTAACCGCAAAACATTATCACCGCATTTGGCGAAAATATGTTGCGTGGTGCGAGGCCAGTAAGGCCCGACGGAGGAAATTCAACTGGGTCGATTCCTACATTTCCTGCAAACAGGAGTGTCTATGGGCCTGAAATTGGGGTCCATTAAGGTTCAAATTTCGGCCCTGTCAATTTTCTTCCAAAAAGAACTAGCTTCAGTCCCTGAAGTTCAGACGTTTGTAAAAGGGGTACTGCATATACAGCCTCCTTTTGTGCCTCCAGTGGCACTTTGGGATCTCAATGTAGTTTTTTGGGTTCCAAAAGTCACATTGGTTTGAACCACTTAAATCTGTGGAGTTAAAATATCTCACATGGAAAGTGGTCATGCTGTTGGCCCTGGCCTGGGCCAGGCGCGTGTCAGAATTGGCGGCTTTATCCTGTAAAAGCCCTTATCTGATTTTCCATTCGGACAGGGCGGAATTGAGGACTCGTCCTCAGTTTCTCCCTAAGGTGGTTTCAGCGTTTCACCTGAACCAACCTATTGTGGTGCCTGCGGCTACTAGGGACTTGGAGGACTCCAAGTTGCTAGACGTTGTCAGGGCCCTGAAAATATATGTTTCCAGGACGGCTGGAGTCAGAAAATCTGACTCACTGTTTATCCTGTATGCACCCAACAAGCTGGGTGCTCCTGCTTCTAAGCAGACTATTGCTCGTTGGATTTGTAGTACAATTCAGCTTGCACATTCTGTGGCAGGCCTGCCACAGCCAAAAATCTGTAAATGCCCACTCCACAAGGAAGGTGGGCTCATCTTGGGCGGCTGCCCGAGGGGTCTCGGCTTTACAACTTTGCCGAGCAGCTACTTGGTCAGGAGCAAATACGTTTGTAAAATTCTACAAAATTGATACCCTGGCTGAGGAGGACCTGGAGTTCTCTCAATTGGTGCTGCAGAGTCATCCGCACTCTCCCGCCCGTTTGGGAGCTTTGGTATAATCCCCATGGTCCTTACGGAGTCCCCAGCATCCACTTAGGACGTTAGAGAAAATAAGAATTTACTTACCGATAATTCTATTTCTCGTAGTCCGTAGTGGATGCTGGGCGCCCATCCCAAGTGCGGATTGTCTGCAATACTGGTACATAGTTATTGTTACCAAAAAATCGGGTTATTGCTGTAGTGAGCCATCTTTTCTAGAGGCTCCTCTGTTATCATGCTGTTAACTGGGTTCAGATCACAAGTTGTACAGTGTGATTGGTGTGGCTGGTATGAGTCTTACCCGGGATTCAAAATCCTTCCTTATTGTGTACGCTCGTCCGGGCACAGTATCCTAACTGAGGCTTGGAGGAGGGTCATAGGGGGAGGAGCCAGTGCACACCAGATAGTCCTAAAGCTTTCTTTAGATGTGCCCAGTCTCCTGCGGAGCCGCTATTCCCCATGGTCCTTACGGAGTCCCCAGCATCCACTACGGACTACGAGAAATAGAATTATCGGTAAGTAAATTCTTATTTTTTACATTCTGATTTCATGCGAAGAGTAGGATCAATGATACCCAAAACTGCCCATTCGGGGGTAAAGGGCACATAGGTTATTAAGTTAGCCTCCGCGTATCTCCTAATGAGATGCCAAAAATATTGCACAATCGGACATGCCCACAAGCAATGGAAAGTATCAGCCTCACTCTGGTGGCATTTTGGGCAAGAATGTATTTCCGTCGCTCCCATATGGAAGCGTCGCAACGGGGATAGATAAGTGTTAAGATACACATTAAGAAATAATTCAGTATACATGCTTGCTGGGAGGACCTTTCAGGATTAAAGTAGTGCTTTTTCCATAGTTGGTATGGTCAGTTCAGGAAAGTGAGCTAACCATGTGGACATGCCACCTGTCACAGTAGCGTGATCTAATATTTTTCTCAAGAAAGTATAGTGTATGGAAATGGCCTTGTGGCTCGGTACAGGTTGTAGTAAGAGGCTATCTAGAGGGTTGGTCCAGTCCCCTTCCGCAAAATGTGTAAGAACATGCCTGACGTAGAATTGTGTTTGCAGAAATGGAAGGGGAGACGAAGCGACCATTGCATGTCTCGTTGAAACTTCTGAAAGAGTGAGCAGACGGTGGTCTTATACAGATACCAGTAAATGAATCGATGTTATACCATCCTCCCTCCCCATTTTGAAGGGGTGGGCAGCCATGCCGTCTAAAAATTCTTGATTTTTAATTAGGGGTAGGTGTAAGGAGTGGTATGGATTCAATTTCGCACCATGACGCAGTATGTGCCACATTTTCCTAGTAGACCACAGGAGAGGGTTAGACCTAACATGGTCAGGTATTTCCCAGTCATGTTGGTGAAGCAAACATGTCAAAGCTACAGTCGATAGGAAGCCCTGTTCGAGGGATGTATTCGTATAGATAGAACTGTTTTGCAGCCAATCTCTTAAATGTCTCAGAAGTGCAGCATGATTATAGACTACTACATCTGGAAAGTTGATACCTCCATTAGATTTAGGCTGAGCAAGTTTACGCAAAGCAATACGTGCTCGGCCCCCCTTCCATATAAAGGTTCTAATAAGTTTGTTAATCAGTTGTGCGTCCTGCTTGGTCAGCAGTATGGGAAGCGTTTGCAATGGGTATAGTATGCGTGGTATAGCCACCATTTTTAGCAGGTTAGCCCTGCCTAGATATGACAGTGGAAGACGTTCCCATCTCTTAATATCATCAGTTAAAGTATGTATGGCCTTATTTACGTTGAGTTTATATAGTTCAGAAATATAGCGTGGCACCATAATACCCAAATATATAATATATGTGGACACCCAGTGTAGGGGAAAGTGTGAGGTCCAGCTTGGACACGTCACATTGCCATAAAGCAATAAAGCTTTAGATTTGTCCATATGAATACTAAAACCCGAAATGTGGCCAAATAATTGGATCTTGTCTAGGATCAAAGTAAGGGAATGTTCGGGGTCAGATATATAAAGGAGGATATCGTTAGCGAAAGCAGATAATTTGATTTCCTGACCACCCACTTTTATACCCCTAAAAACAGACCAATCCTGTAGTGTCCTAAGCAACGGGTCGAGGGCCAAATTAAATAGCAGCGGCGATAGAGGGCATCCTTGACGGGTGCCCCTTTCTAAAAAGAACCATTGGCCCCTGATCCCATTAATTAACAGAGAGGCAGATGGATTGTTGTAGATATATCGTATATAGTTAATAAAGCCTGTGTCAAACCCCCTTCTCTCCAACACAGCAAACAAATGTGGCCACAAGACCATATCATAGGCCTTATTGGCATCGAGGCTAAGAAGCATATTTGAGTCTGTACATGGAGACTGGGACGCCGCCACCGCCGCTAGTGCCATGCGGATTGCTTTAACCGCATGTCTGCCAGTCACAAAACCCATTTGTGTCATGGTGAGGATATCAGGGAGAATGGATTGAAGCCGCGTCGCCATTATCTTGGCCAATAGTTTATAGTCGACATTTAAGAGACTAATTGGTCTGTATGAGGAAAGAAAATTGGTGTCCCTACCAGGTTTAGGGATAAGTGTAATAAATGCTTCATTAAAGAGAGGAGATGGAGAACTCCTCTCATGTATGGCATGAAACAATTCCAATAAGGCGGGGACAATATGGGCCTGTAACATGCGGTAGTAATCTCCCGACAGGCCATCTGGACCTGGAGACTTACCATGAGGTAAATTGGAGATAGCAGTGTTCATTTCCTCCGCCATTATGTGTCCCACAAGGGCTTCTCTCTGGTCCCTAGTCAGGGGGGGCAGTACCTCATCTGTGAGCAACTGTGTTTGTATATCAGTATCTATTTGTGCCGATCGAAACAAGGATTGAAAATAGGATTGAAATTGTTCCACTATTTCTTGAGATTTAGTGATAACATGACCGGACCTGGGGTGGTGTATAGCGGTTATAACGTGCTGTTTTTTGGGAGGTCGGGAAACGACTGCCAGTAATCTGCCAGCCTTATTGCCCCATCTATAGAATTTATTTTTGGTAAAGTCTAAGGAGTGTTTCGCCTGGGTAGCTAAATAAGTTTCAAGCAGGCGCCTAGTCTGTTTGTATTCAGTGAGGGTAGTCTCCGTTGGATTAGAAGTATATGTTCGAAAGGCCATGGACATGGTTGCTTTTAACTCAGTGTATTCCATTTTGGAATCCCTTTTTTTCCGGGTGACATAACTAATAATGTGACCCCTCATCACTGCCTTAGAGGCATTCCAAAAAATGTCGGGTCTATCCCAGTAATCTATATTTTCGTCAACGTAATTGGTCCAATGGTATGTGAGATATAGTTTAAAGTCCTCTGAGTCTGCCAGGTATTGTGGGAATCGCCAAATACGATCTGTCGAATGCATATGGGGATGGGTTAGTGCCAGAGTGACGGGGCATGATCAGAGATCAATATGTCAAGTATATCCACCCCAGCAATCTGGGACATCAAGTCATCGGCGATTAAGAACTTGTCAATACGAGACAATATTCCATGTGCCAGCGACAAATGGGTGTGCGTCATGTCAGTTGGGTGTAGCAATCTCCATGGGTCAGAGAGGTCTAAGGAGTCTCGAAATGCCAACAAGTGTCTGCTCTGGGAGTCAGTGGTTCTTGACATAGTCAGCGATCTGTCAACTGTAGGGTCGTCCACCATGTTATAGTCTCCACCCACTATCAGGGAATAGTTAGTTCTGCCTAGAAGAATGTGGGTGATGTCCTGAATAAATGTGTGTATTAATATTCGGGGTATATAAGTTGACAAGGGTGAATTTAGAATGAAAAAGCTCTATATCCATTATGATATATCTGCCTTCGGGATCAATAATTTCTGTCAAAACAGTAACAGGGAGATTTTTTTTGAAAAAGTATGGCTACCCCTCTGGCTTTCGTGCGAAAAGGAGCAGCGATACAAGAACCAAGCCATGGAGCTTTCAATACATTTTCCTCGCCCATCAGCCAGTGTGTTTCCTGTAAGAAAATCACATCCGGGTGAAAGCGTTTAAGGTGCGTGACCACACGTCGTCGCTTGACTGGGGAATTATGCCCTCCTACATTCCAAGAAATGAATTGTATTGGTTTTGGGGGTATTACCTCAGATGAGGAAGAAACTGCTGACGGCATAGCTACCCAAGCCCCACAGGGCAGTGAGATATTTGACAGGTAAGCAATAAATTCAACCGGACAGTGGTGGCTCCCCTCCTAACCCAAGGTCCCCAGGATAGCATTGGTTTCAACAGCATAAACACCAGTGTAACATGAAATGCATAGCACCATCTTAGTATTTGAGATATCAATAGTGAACCATAATGACTCATAACTCTATTTTCTAACATTTTCCTAACAACCAAAACCACTGTGGGCACCAACTAGGTCTAGTGGTGCTCACACTGAACACTAACAAAATAGTTACAAAATTAGTAAGACTGGATACTTATAGTAAATTACAGTATCAACTAGAATAAAAAAAAATAAGATTTTAAACCTACCGGTAAATCTATTTCTCCTAGTCCGTAGAAGATGCTGGGGACTCCGTAAGGACAATGGGGTATAGAAGGGCTCCGCAGAAACATGGGCACCTAAAAAGAACTTTTTCTATGGGTGTGCATTGGCTCCTCCCTCTATGCCCCTCCTCCAGACCTCAGTTAGAGAACTGTGCCCAGAGGAGATGGACAATACAAGGCAGGATTTAAAAATCCAAGGGCAAGATTCATACCAGCCCACACCAATCACACCATGTAACCTGGAACATACATAACCAGTTAACCGTATGAACAACAACAGTGACGGTCCAAGACCGATTCCAACTGTAATATAACCCTTATGTAGGCAAAAACTATATACAAGTCTTGAAGAGTTTCCGCACTGGGACGGGCGCCCAGCATCCTCTACGGACTAGGAGAAATAGATTTATCGGTAGGTTTAAAATCTTATTTTCTCTTACGTCCTAGAGGATGCTGGGGACTCCGTAAGGACCATGGGGTTTATACCAAAGCTCCCAATCGGGCGGGAGAGTGCGAATGACTCTGCAGCACCGACTGAACAAAAGCTAGGTCCTCATCAGCCAGGGTATCAAACTTGTAGAATTTAGCAAAGGTGTTTGACCCCGACCAAGTCGCCGCGCGGCAAAGCTGTAATGCCGAGACGCCTCGGGCAGCCGCCCAAGAAGAGCCCACCTTCCTAGTGGAATGGGCCTTAACCGAATTTGGAACCGGCAATCCAGCCGTAGAATGAGCCTGCTGAATCGTATTAGATCCAGCGAGCAATAGTCTGCTTCGAAGCAGGTGCGCCAATCTTATTAGCAGCATACAGGACATACAGTGCTTCTGTTTTCCTAAGTCTAGCCGTTCTGGCTACATAAATCTTCAAAGCCCTGACTACGTCCAGGGACCTGGAATCCTCCAAGTCACTCGGAGCCACAGGCACCACGATAGGTTGGTTCAGATGGAATGAAGAAACCACCTTAGGCAAAAATTGAGGGCGTGTCCTCAATTCCGCTCTATCCACATGAAAAATCAAGTAGGGGCTCTTGTGAGACAAGGCCGCCAATTCTGACACTCGCCTTGTCTATGCCAAGGCCAACAACATGACCACCTTCCAGGTAAGAAATTTCAACTCAACCTTGTTAAGTGGTTCAAACCAGTGTGATTTTAGGAACTGCAACACCACGTTCAGGTCCCACGGTGCCACTGGAGGCACATAAGGAGGCTGGATGTGCAGCACTCCCTTTACAAACGTCTGGACTTCTGGAAGAGAAGCCAATTCCTTCTGAAAGAAAATCGAAAGGGCCGAAATTTGTACCTTAACAGAACCTAATTTCAGTCCCATATCCACTCCTGTCTGCAGGAAGTGGAGAAAACGCCCCAGATGAAAATCTTGCGTAGGCGCGTTCTTGGTTTCACACCAAGACACATACTTTCGCCAGATACGGTGATAATGTTTTACCGTCACCTCCTTCCTAGCCTTTATTAAAGTAGGGATGACCTCCTCCGGAATCCCCTTCTCCGCTAGGATTCGGCGTTCAACCGCCATGCCGTCAAACGTAACCGCGGTAAGTCTTGGAATATACAGGGCTCCTGTTGCAACAAGTCCTCCCTCAGAGGGAGAGGCCAGGAATCTCCTGTGAGCATCTCTTGAAAATCTGAGTACCAGGCCCTTCGAGGCCAGTCTGGAACAACAAGTATCGTCTGTACTCTTCTTCGCCTTATGATCCTCAACACTTTTGTGATGAGAGGAAGAGGAGGAAACACGTAGACCGAGTGGAACACCCACGGCGTTACCAGGGCGTCTACTGCTACTGCCTGAGGGTCCCGAGACCTGGCACAATACCTCCGAAGCTTTATGTTGAGGCGTGACGCCATCATGTCTATTTGAGGAATTCCCCAAAGACGTGTTATGTCTGCAAAGACTTCTTGATGAAGTCCCCACTCTCCTGGATGGAGATCGTGTCTGCTGAGGAAGTCTGCTTCCCAGTTGTCCACTCCCGGAATGAAGACCGCCGACAGAGCGCTTACGTGATTTTCCGCCCAGCGAAGAATCCTTGTGGCCTCCGCCATCGCGACTCTGCTTCTTGTCCCGCCTTGGCGGTTCACATGAGCCACTGCTGTGACATTGTCTGATTGAATCAGAACTGGTAGGTTTCGAAGAAGACTCTCCGCTTGTTGAAGGCCATTGTATATGGCTCTGAGTTCCAACACATTGATGTGTAGACAGGACTCCTGGTCTGACCACAGTCCCTGAAAATGTCTTCCTTGGGTGACTGCTCCCCACCCTCGGAGGCTCGCGTCCGTGGTTACCAGGATCCAGTCCTGAATTCCGAACCTGCGACCCTCCAGCAGGTGAGCACTTTGCAGCCACCATAGGAGAGACACCCTGGACCCTGGGGACAGAGTTATTTTCCGATGTAAGTGCAGAAGCGACCCGGACCATTTGTCCAGAAGGTCCCATTGAAACGTCCTCGCATGGAACCTGCCGAAGGGGATGGCCTCGTAGGCCGCCACCATTTTTCCCAGAACTCGAGTGCATTGATGAACTGACACCCTTTTCGGTTTTAGCAGGTCTCTGACCATGGCCCTCATTCCGAGTTGATCGGTCGCAAGGCGAATTTAGCAGAGTTACACACGCTAAGCCGCCGCCTACTGGGAGTGAATCTTAGCTTCTTAAAATTGCGAACGATGTATTCGCAATATTGCGATTACTAACTACTTAGCAGTTTCAGAGTAGCTCCAGACTTACTCTGCCTGTGCGATCAGTTCAGTGCTTGTCGTTCCTGGTTGACGTCACAAACACACCCAGCGTTCGCCCAGGCACTCCCACCGTTTCTCCGGCCACTCCTGCGTTTTTTCCGGAAACGGTAGCGTTTTCAGCCACACGCCCCTGAAACGCCGTGTTTCCGCCCAGTAACACCCATTTCCTGTCAATCACATTACGATCGCCGGAGCGAAGAAAAAGCCGTGAGTAAAAATACTTTCTTCATAGTAAAGTTACTTGGCGCAGTCGCAGTGCGAACATTGCGCATGCGCACTAAGCGGATTTTCACTGCGATGCGATGAAAAATACCGAGCGAACAACTCGGAATGAGGGCCCATGTTCTGGATGTCCTGGGCTTTTTCCAACGGGAGAAAAACCTTAATTTGTTCCGTATCCAGTATCATACCTAGGAACGTTAGTTGAGTTGTCGGAATCAACTGTGACTTCGGTAGATTCAGAATCCAACCGTGTTGCTGGAGCACTCTCAGAGAGAGCGTTACACTGCTCAGCAATTTCTCTCTTGATCTCACCTTTATCAGGAGATCGTCCAAGTATGGGATAATTGTGACTCCATGCTTGCGCAGGACCACCATCATTTCCGCCATTATCTTGGTGAAAATCCTTGGGGCGGTGGAAAGCCCAAACGGCAACGTCTGAAATTGGTAATGACAATCCTGTACAGCGAATCTCAGGTACTCCTGACGGGAGGGATATATGGGGACATGAAGGTACGCATCCTTTATGTCCAGTGATACCGTAAACTCCCCCTCCTTCTCTATACTGGCTATAATCGCCCTGAGCGATTCCATCTTGAATTTGAATCTTTTCATGTACAGGTTTAGGGATTTTAGATTCAAAATAGGTCTTACCGAACCGTCCGGTTTCGGGACCACAAAGAGTGTTGAGTAGTAGCCTCTTCCCTGCAGGTTCAAGGGAACCCTGATAATTACTTGCTGTAGACACAGCGTTTGAATTGCAGCTAACACTACATTCCGATCTGGTGTAGAAGCTGGTAATGCCGACTTGAAAAATCGGCGCGGGGGCACCTCCTCGAATTCCAGTTTGTAACCCTGGGAAACTATTTCCAACACCCAAGGATTCAGGTCTGAGCTGACCCAGGCCTGGCTGAAAAGTCGAAGACGTGCCCCCACCGGTGCGGAGTCCCGCAGGGGAGCCCCAGCGTCATGCCGAGGATTTTGTAGTAGCCGGGGAGGACTTTTGTTCCTGGGCACCGTCCGAAGCGGGTGCTCTTTTCCCTCTAGCCTTACCTCTGGCAAGGAAGGAGGACCCCCGACCTCTTCTGGACTTTTGCGATCGAAAGGACTGCATCTGATACGGTGGTATTTTCTTTTGCTGTTGGGGAATAAATGGTAAAAAATTTGATTTACCTGCGGTAGCTGTGGAAACCAGGTCCGTCAGCCCATCCCCAAACAATATGTCTCCCTTATAGGGTAGGACTTCCATATGCTTTTTTGAATCCGCATCACCCGTCCATTGGCGAGTCCATAAGGATCGTCTCGCTGAGATAGACATGGCATTGGCTCTGGAAGCCAGCAATCCAATATCCCTTTGAGCATCTCTCATAAATAAGACTGCATCTTTAATATGGGCTAGAATTAACAATACAGTATCTCTATCCATGGTACCAAATTCAGCCGTTAGATCATCTGTCCATGCTGAAATTGCGCTACACACCCATGCCGACGCAATTGTCGGTCTTAGCACAGCTCCAGCATGCGAATAAATAGACTTTAAAGTAGTCTCCTGCCTGCGATCCGCAGGATCCTTGAGGGTCGCTGTGCCTGGAGACGGTAGTGCCACTTTCTTGGACAGGCGCGTTAAGGCCTTGTCCACAGTGGGAGGTGATTCCCAACGCACCCTGTCCTGTTTAGGGAAGGGGTATGCCATATAAATTCATTTGGGGATCTGCGGTCTCTTTTCCGGAGTTTCCCAAGCCTTTTCAAAGAACTCATTTAGTTCATGAGATGTGAGAAAATTTATAATCTGTTTCTTTCCCTTAAACATGTGTACCCTCGTGTCTGGAACAGAGGGTTCATCAGCAATATGCAACACATCCCTTATTGCCACAATCATACACTGAATGCTTTTTGTCACCTTAGGGTGCAATTTTACTTCATCATAGTCGACACTGGAATCAGAGACCGTGGGGTAAATTTACTAAGATTCGTATTTTCCCGTTTGAGGTCAAAGTTCAATCACGAATGACATCGCAAGTGTAAATTTGCAACTTTTTGAATTTATTACGGCTAATTTACTAAGCTGTCGTATTCTGCATTTTCCGTTTTACCGATGTCGATGTCATTCGGTTTTTTTTTTGGCAGTGTTTTACGTGAGTGACTTGTAAAACACTGCCGACTTTAATACAATGAATCTCGGCCGGATCTGAGAGATCCGTGCTGGGCTTCATTGTGCACCTTGTAAAAAAAAAAAAAATGTTTAAACTTAAAAATAAGAATTTACTTACCGATAATTCTATTTCTCGGAGTCCGTAGTGGATGCTGGGGTTCCTGAAAGGACCATGGGGAATAGCGGCTCCGCAGGAGACAGGGCACAAAAAGTAAAGCTTTAGGATCAGGTGGTGTGCACTGGCTCCTCCCCCTATGACCCTCCTCCAAGCCAGTTAGGTACTGTGCCCGGACGAGCGTACACAATAAGGGAGGAATTTTGAATCCCGGGTAAGACTCATACCAGCCACACCAATCACACCGTACAACTTGTGATCTAAACCCAGTTAACAGTATGATAACAGCGGAGCCTCTGAAAAGATGGCTCACAACAATAATAACCCGATTTTTGTAACTATGTACAAGTATTGCAGATAATCCGCACTTGGGATGGGCGCCCAGCATCCACTACGGACTCCGAGAAATAGAATTATCGGTAAGTAAATTCTTATTTTCTCTATCGTCCTAGTGGATGCTGGGGTTCCTGAAAGGACCATGGGGATTATACCAAAGCTCCCAAACGGGCGGGAGAGTGCGGATGACTCTGCAGCACCGAATGAGAGAACTCCAGGTCCTCTTTTGCCAGGATATCAAATTTGTAGAATTTTACAAACGTGTTCTCCCCTGACCACGTAGCTGCTCGGCAGAGTTGTAATGCCGAGACCTCTCGGGCAGCCGCCCAAGATGAGCCCACCTTCCTTGTGGAATGGGCCTTAACCGATTTAGACTGTGGCAGGCCTGCCTCAGAATGTGCAAGTTGAATTGTGTTACAAATCCAACGAGCAATCGACTGCTTAGAAGCAGGCGCACCCAACTTGTTGGGTGCATACAGTATAAACAGCGAGTCAGATTTTCTGACTCCAGCTGTCCTGGAATATATTTTCAGGGCCCTGACAACTTCTAGCAACTTGGAGTCCTCCAAGTCCCTAGTAGGTGCAAGGCACCACAATAAGCTGGTTCAGGTGAAACACTGACACCACCTTAGGGAGAGAACTGGGGACGAGTCCGCAGCTCTGCCCTGTCCGAATGGACAAACAGATATGGGCTTTTTTGAGAAAAAACCACCAATTTGACACTCGCCTGGTCCAGGCCAGGGCCAAGAGCATGGTCACTTTTTATGTGAGATGCTGCAAATCCACATATTTGACTGGTTTTAAACCAATGTGATTTGAGAAATCCCAGAACTACGTTGAGATCCCACAGTGCCACTGGAGGCACAAAAAAGGGGTTTGTATATGCAATACTCCCTTGACAAACTTCTGGACTTCAGGAACTGAAGCCAATTCTTTCTGGAAGAAAATTTACAGGGCCGAATTTGAACCTTAATGGACCCCAATTTGAGGCCCATAGACACTCCTGTTTGCAGGAAATGCAGGAAACGACCGAGTTGAAATTTCTTTGTGGGGCCTTCCTGGCCTCACACCACGCAACAAATTTTCGCCACACGTGGTGATAATGTTGTGCGGTCACCTCCTTTCTGGCTTTGACCAGGGTAGGAATGACCTCTTCCGGAATGCCTTTTTTCCCTTAGGATCCGGCTTTCCATCGCCATGCCGACAAACGCAGCTGCGGTAAGTCTTGGAACAGACATGGTACTTGCTGAAGCAAGTCCCTTCTTAGCGGCAGAGGCCATAAGACCTCTGTAAGCATCTCTTGAAGTTCCGGGTACCAAGTCCTTCTTGGCCAATCCGGAGCCATGAGTATAGTTCTTACTCCTCTACGTCTTATAATTCTCAGCACCTTAGGTATGAGAAGCAGAGGAGGGAACACATACACCAACTGGTACACCCACGGTGTTACCAGAACGTCCACATCTATTGCCTGAGGGTCCCTTGACCTGGCGCAATACCTGTCCCGTTTTTTGTTCAGACGGGACGCCATCATGTCCACCTTTGGTATTTCCCAACGGTTTACAATCATGTGGAAAAAACTTCTCAATGAAGTTTCCACTCTCCCGGGTGGAGGTCGTGCTGAGGAAGTCTGCTTCCCAGTTTCCATTCCCGGGATGAAAAACTGCTGACAGTGTTATCACATGATTTTCCGCCCAGCGAAAAGTCCTTGCAGTTTCTGCCATTGCCCTCCTGCTTCTTGTGTCGCCCTGTCTGTTTACGTGGGCGACTGCCGTGATGTTTTTCCCACTGGATCAATACCGGCTGACCTTGAAGCAGAGGTCTTGCTAAGCTTAGAGCATTATAAATTTACCCTTAGCTCCAGTATATTTATGTGGAGAAAAGTCTCCATACTTGATCACACTCCCTGGAAATTTTTCCCTTGTGTGACTGCTCCCCAGCCTCTCAGGCTGGGCTCCGTGGTTACCAGCATCCAATCCTGAATGCCGAATCTGCGGCCCTCTAGAAGATGAGCACTCTATAACCACCACAGGAGAGACACCCTTGTCCTTGGATATTGGGTTATCCGCTGATGCATCTGAAGATGCGATCCGGACCATTTGTCCAGCAGATCCCACTGAAAAGTTCTTACGTGAAATCTGCCGAATGGAATTGCTTCGTAGGAAGCCACCATTTTTACCAGGACCCTTGTGCAATGATGCACTGTTTTTAGGAGGTTCCTGACTTGCTCGGATAACTCCCTGGCTTTCTCTTCCGGGAGAAACACCTTTTTCTGGACTGTGTCCAGAATCATCCCTAGGCACAGCAGACGTGTCGTCGGGATCAGCTGCGATTTTGGAATATTTAGAATCCACCCGTGCTGATTGTAGCAGTATCCGAGATAGTGCTACTCCGACCTCCAACTGTTCCCTGGACTATGCCCCTATCAGGAGATCGTCCAAGTAAGGGATAATTAAGATGCCTTTTCTTCGAAGAAGAATCATCAATTCGGCCATTACCTTGGTAAAGACCCCGGGGTGCCGTGGACAATCCAAACGGCAGCGTCTGAAACTGATAGTGACAGTTCTGCACCACGAACCTGAGGTACCCTTAGTGAGAAGGGCAAATTTGGGACATAGAGGTAAGCATCCCTGATGTCCCGGGACACTATATAGTCCCCTTCTTCCTGGTTCGTTATCACTGCTCTGAGTGACTTCATCTTAATTTGAACCTTTGTAAGTGTTCAAAAAAATTTTTTTAGAATAAGTCTCACCTAGCCTTCTGGCTTCAGTACCACAATATAGTGTGGAATAATACCCCTTTTCTGTAGTAGGAGGGGTAATTTAATTGTCACCTGCTGGGAACACAGCTTGTGAATTTTTTCCCATACTACCTCCTTGTCGGAGGGAGACTTGGTAAAGCAGACTTCAGGAGCCTGCGAAGGGGAAACGTCTCGACATTCCCATCTGTACCCCCGGGATACTACTTGTAGGATCCAGGGGTCCTGTACGGTCTCAGCGCCATGCTGAGAACTTGTCAGACGCGGTGGAACGCTTCTGTTCCTGGGAATAGGCTGCCTGTTGCAGTCTTCTTCCCTTTCCTCTATCCCTGGGCAGATATGATCTTATAGGGACGAGAGGACTGAGGCTGAAAAGACGGTGTCTTTTTCTGCAGAGATGTGACTTAGGGTAAAAACCGGTGGATTTTCCAGCAGTTGCCGTGACCACCAGGTCCGATGGACCGACCCCAAACAAGTCCTCTTCCTTTATACGGCCATACTGTGCCGTTTGGAATCTGCATCACCTGACCACTGTCGTGTCCATAACATCTTCTGGCAGTTATGGACATCGCGTTTATTCATGATGCCAGAGTGCAAATATCCCTCTGTGCATCTCGCATATATAGAAATGCTCTATAGTCAATAAAATACTGTCCCTGTCAAGGGTATCAATATTTTTAGTCAGGGAATCCGACCAAGCCACCCTAGCTCTGCACATCCAGGCTGAGGCGATCGCTGGCCGCAGTATAACACCAGTATGTGTGTATATACTTTTTATTATATTTTCCAGCCTTGTCAGCTGGTCCTTGAGGACGGCCCTATCTATAGACGGTACCGCCACTTGTTTTGATAAGCGTGTGAGCGCCTTATCCACCTTAAGGGGTGTTTCCCAACGCGCCCTAACTTCTGGCGGGAAAGGGTATACCGCCCATAATTTTCTATCGGGGGGAACCCACGCATCATCACACACTTTATTTAATTTATCTGATTCAGGAAAAACTATGGTAGTTTTTTCACATCCCACATAATACCCTCTTTTGTGGTACTTGTAGTATCAGAAATACGTAACACCTCCTTCATTGCCTTTAACGTGTGGCCCTAATAAGGAATACGTTTGTTTATTCACCGTCGACACTGGATTCAGTGTCCCTGTCTGTGTCTGTGTCGACCGACTAAAGTAAACGGGCGTTTTAAAACCCTTGACGGTGTTTTTGAGACGTCTGGACCGTACTAATTGTTTGTCGGCCGTCTCATGTCGTCAACCGACCTTGCAGCGTGTTGACATTATCACGTAATTTCCTAAATAAGCCATCCATTCCGGTGTCGACTCCCTAGAGAGTGACATCACCATTACAGGCAATTGCTCCGCCTCCTCACCAACCTCGTCCTCCTACCTGTCGACACACACGTACCGACACACAGCACACACACAGGGAATGCTCTGATAGAGGACAGGACCCACTAGCCCTTTGGAGAGACAGAGGGAGAGTTTGCCAGCACACACCAAAAACGCTATAATTATATAGGGACAACCTTATATAAGTGTTTTCCCTTATAGCATCTTAATATATATATAAGCATATCGCCAAATTAGTGCCCCCCCTCTCTGTTTTAACCCTGTTTCTGTAGTGCAGTGCAGGGGAGAGCCTGGGAGCCTTCCCTCCAGCCTTTCTGTGAGGGAAAATGGCGCTGTGTGCTGAGGAGATAGGCCCCGCCCCTTTTTCGGCGGCCTCGTCTCCCGCTCTTAACGGATTCTGGCAGGGGTTAAATATCTCCATATAGCCTCCGGAGGCTATATGTGAGGTATTTTTAGCCAAAATAGGTATTCATTTGCCTCCCAGGGCGCCCCCCTCCCAGCGCCCTGCACCCTCAGTGACTGCCGTGTGAAGTGTGCTGAGAGGAAAATGGCGCACAGCTGCAGTGCTGTGCGCTACCTTTAGAAGACTGAGGAGTCTTCTGCCGCCGATTCTGGACCTCTTCTTACTTCAGCATCTGCAAGGGGGCCGGCGGCAAGGCTCCGGTGACCATCCAGGCTGTACCTGTGATCGTCCCTCTGGAGCTGATGTCCAGTAGCCAAGAAGCCAATCCATCCTGCACGCAGGTGAGTTCACTTCTTCTCCCCTAAGTCCCTCGTTGCAGTGATCCTGTTGCCAGCAGGACTCACTGTAAAATAAAAAACCTAAGCTAAACTTTCCTAAGCAGCTCTTTAGGAGAGCCACCTAGATTGCACCCTTCTCGGCCGGGCACAAAATCTAACTGGCTTGGAGGAGGGTCATAGGGGGAGGAGCCAGTGCACACCACCTGATCCTAAAGCTTTACTTTTTGTGCCCTGTCTCCTGCGGAGCCGCTATTCCCCATGGTCCTTTCAGGAACCCCAGCATCCACTAGGACGATAGAGAAAAAAAATTGCATGGGGTCCCCCCTCCTAAGCCAAACCAGCCTCGGGCTCTTTGAGCCGGTCCTGGTTGCAAAAATATGGGGAAAAAATTGACAGGGGTTCCCCCATATTTAAACAACCAGCACCGGGCTCTGCGCCTGGTCCTGGTTCCAAAAATACGGGGGACAAAAAGCGTAGGGGTCCCCCGTATTTTTTAAACCAGCACCGGGCTCCCCTAGCTGGACAGATAATGCCACAGCCGGGGGTCACTTTTATGCAGCGCCCTGCGGCCGTGGCATTAAATACCCAACTAGTCACCCCTGGCTGGGGTACCCTGGAGGAGTGGGAACCCCTTCAATCAAGGGGTCCCCCCCCTCCAGCCACCCAAGGGCCAGGGGTGAAGCCCGAGGCTGTCCCTCCCATCCAAGGGCTGCGGATGGGGGGCTGATAGCCTTTGTTGAAAGTGTTGAATATTGTTTTTAGTAGCAGTACTACAAGTCCCAGCAAGCCTCCCCCGCAAGCTGGTACTTGGAGAACCAGAAGTACCAGCATGCGGCGGAAAACCGGGCCCGCTGGTACCTGTAGTACTACTACTAAAAAAATACCCCAATAAAGACATAAGACACACACCTTGAAAGTATAACTTTAATACATACATCCACACCACCATATACACATACTTACCTTATGTTCACACGAGGGTCGGTCCTCTTCTCCATGTAGAATCCATGGTGTACCGGTTGAAAAAAATTATACTCACAAAATCCAGGGTAGAAGGCTCTTCTGCTTGTAATCCATTTGTAATCCACGTACTTGTCAAAATAAAAAAACGGACACCCGACCTCGAACTGAAAGGGCCCCCATGTTTTCACATGGGACCCCTTTCCCCGAATGCCAGGAACCCCCTCTGACTTGTGTCTAAGTGGGTTCCATCAGCCAATCAGGGAACGCCACGTTGTGGCATCCTCCTGATCGGCTGTGTGCTCCTGTACTGTCTGACAGGCGGCACACGGCAGTGTTACAATGTAGCGCCTATGCGCTCCATTATAACCAATGGTGGGAACTTTGTGGTCAGCGGTGAGGTTACTTTCGGTCAACCGCTGACCACAAAGTTCCCACCATTGGTTACAATGGAGCGCATAGGCGCTACATTGTAACACTGCCGTGTGCCGCCTGTCATACACTACAGGAGCACACAGCCAATCAGGAGGGTGCCACAACGTGGCGCTCCCTGATTGGCTGAAGAAACCCTCTTAGACATAAGTCAGAGGGGGTTTCTGGCATTCGGGGAAAGGGGTCCCATGTGAAAACATGGGGCCCCTTTCAGTGCGAGGTCGGGTGTTCGGTTTTTTATTTTGACAAGTACCTGGATTACAAATGGATTAAAAGAAGAAGAGGCTTCTACACTGGAGTATGTGAGTATAATTTTTTCCACAGGTACACCATGGATTCTACATGGAGAAGAGGACCGACCCTCGTGTGAATATAAGGTAAGTATGTGTATATGGAGGTCTGTATGTATGCATTAAAGTTATACTTTCAAGGTGTGTGTCTTATGTTTTTATTAGGGTATTTTTTTAGTAGTAGTACTACAGGTACCAGCAGGCCCGGTTTTCCTCCGCATGCTGGTACTTGTGGTTCTCCAAGTACCAGCTTGCGGGGGAGGCTTGCTGGGACTTGTAGTACTGCTACTAAAAACAATATAATTTTTTTTACACAATGGCTATCAGCCTCCCATCCGCAGCCCATGGATGGGGGGACAGCCTCGGGCTTCACCCCTGGTCCTTGGGTGGCTGGAGGGGGGGGGGGCCTTGATTGAAGGGGTCCCCACTCCTCCAGGGTACCCCGGCCAGGGGTAACTAGTTGGTTATGTAAAGCCAGGGCCGCCGGGAGCTATATAAAAGTGTCCCCCGGCTGTGGCATTATGTATCTGGCTAGTGGAGCCCGGTGCTGGTTTCAGAAATATGGGGGACCCCTACGCTTTTTGTCCCCCGTATTTTTGGAACCAGGACCAGGCGCAGAGCCCGGTGCTGGTTGTTTAAATATGGGGGAACCCCTGTCAATTTCCCCCCCATATTTTTGCAACCAGGACTGGCTCAAAGAGCCCGAAGCTGGTTTTGCTTAGGAGGGGGGACCCCAGGCAATTTTTTTTTCAAAAAATGAACACTTTCCCATCCCCTTCCCATTGATAAACATGCACGGATCTCATGGATCCCTGCATGCCTATCCAAACACAAGATAAAAAAGCAGGTCTGTTTTTTTTTAGCACTTTTTTACGAATTGTATTTCTGCACGGCAGTGTTTGGCTATTGTCGGCAGTGTTTGTGATTTGCACTTTTTAGTAAATTCCCGATTTCTACCAAATTGCAGGCGTATTTGACCGATGGTGTATTGATTCGTGATTTTTTCCTAGGACTTCCAAAATATTACGAATGCCCTCAGCACTGCCGTGATTTTTGCTTAGTAAATTACCGAGATGACACTTTGAAGAAAAAACGGCATCTCGGTCAAAATCGGGACCTTAGTAAATAAACCCCCGTGTCGGTAGTAGTGTCCACAATTTGTGCCAAGGGACGTTTTTGAGACCCCGACGGGACCTGTGAGTCGGTCCAATCCGAGGATTGACCCCCTGATGCCTCCCCTGATTCAGCCTTATCAAGCCTCTTATGTAAAGAAGCCACACTTGCATTCAACATATGCCACATGTCCATCCATTCCTGAGTCGGCACAACCGACGGGGACACACCACTCATTTGCTCCACCTCCTCCTTGGAGAAGCCTTCCGCCTCAGACATGTTGACACGCACGTATCGACACCCCACACACACAGGGATATACCTATAACGGGACAAATCCCCAACCAGGCCCTTGGAGAGACAGAGAGAGAGTATGCCAGCACACACCCAGCGCTCAAATAACACTGGAAAAACAAACTGACCAGATAGCGCTTTTTTATATACTATCCAAATTCCAACTCACTGCGTTACCAATGTGCCCCCCCCTCCTCTTTTTCCAGCCTGTGAAGTGTTCAGCAGGGGCGAGACCGGGGAGCCAGCGTTCTCATGCAGCTTCTGTGGAGAAAATGGCGCTGGTTAGTGCTGAGGATCAAGCTCCGCCCCCTCAACGGCGGGCTTCGGTCCCAGTGCAATTGTAATAAAATGGCGGGGGATCTGTGATTTACTGCCTCCGCAGCCTAATCATACTCTATTGTGCCCAAAATTGAGGATTATTGCTGCCCAGGGCGCCCCCCCCCTGCGCCCTGCACCCATCAGTGCTGCCTCTGTGTGTTGTGTCTGGGAGCAATGGCGCGCAGCGTACCGCTGCGCGCCTTACCTCACGAAGATCTGAAGTCTTCTGCCGCCTGAGATGTCTTCTATCTTCTGATACTCACCCGGCTTCTATCTTCCGGCATCTGTGAGGAGGACGGCGGCGCGGCTCCGGGACGAACCCCAGGGTGAGACCTGTGTTCCGACTCCCTCTGGAGCTAATGGTGTCCAGTAGCCTAAGAAGCAGAGCCTATCAGTTAAGTAGGTCTGCTTCTCTCCCCTCGGTCCCACGATGCAGGGAGCCTGTTGCCAACAGGACTCCCTGAAAATAAAAAACCTAACAAAATTATTTTTCTACAGAAAACTCAGGAGAGCTCTCTGCAGTGTACCCTTTCTCCTCTGGGCACAGAATCTAACAGAAGTCTGGAGGAGGGGCATAGAGGGAGGAGCCAGTGCACACCCTTAGGAAAAGTTCTTTTTAGGTGCCCATGTCTCCTGCGGAGCCCGTCTATACCCCATGGTCCTTACGGAGTCCCCAGCATCCTCTAGGACGTAAGAGAAAAAGAAATATAAGGCAGGTTAACACACATCCGCCCGAGGCGGGAGTACCCGAACCGAACAACCCATTGCACCCCACCGCCTGATATCCTAATTAATAGGCGACCTTGATGGGGATCTATGAGTCAGAAAGTGAGACCTCGCCACCTCCGGGTCTGTGTAAAACATTTGATTTCCATTCTCTGAGACCCGCAGTTTGGTTGGATACAGCAAGGCGAATCGGATATTTTTACTATGTAAATAGGAACAAACGTCAGAAAATTCCTTTCTTTTCTGAGCCACTGTTGCCGAGAAGTCTCGAAATATCAAGATCTTGTGGCCCTTGACTAACAATTCTCTAGTTTTACGGTAAGCTGTGAGAACTTGTTCCTTGGCCCTGTAGTCTAAGTAGCGGGCGATGACTGGCCGGGAACGCTTCCGTGTCCCGTCCTGCATCGCTCCCAGCCTATGAGCTCTTTCGATATGTGGGAGTTCAATATCATCTATGATTCCCAACGAGGCTGGGAGGTCTACAGAAAGATAGGAGGAGAGGGCTGGGCCCGTCAAGGACTCTGGAATACCTATAAATCTAAGGTTATTCCTATGAGATCTTTTTCCCAGGTCCTCAACTTTATCCTGCAGTTGTTGTATATATTTACATTGGGATGATACTCCCTCCTGACAGGTTTGGACTAAGTCCTCAGTGTCACCCATTCTCATTTCCAACGCGGAAATACGCGTCGCATGAGAGTCTATGCGAGCTAAACCCGTTTCTAAGCGGGCCTGTAGGTCGTCAAATCGCCTTATCACTAGGTAAGCTAGGTGATTCCGACCCATGTCCAGTTGGGGAGGGTGGACCTGATTTAGGGGGAACGTCTTTCCCCTTCCCTGCTTTATAGGAGGTGTTGGATTGTTTCGGGGGCATGGCTTTGTCGAGGTATTTGTCCATACCCCAGGGAATGAGACGTGGAACAGTTAGTGTCACTTTTAGGTACTGATCCCACAGGTATAGGCAATGATAGTAAAACAGAGGTAATTACATATGAAGCTCGGGCGGAAGTGCGAAACCAGATCAAATTATTTAGAACATACTGTAACCTGCGGAAAAGCACTCAGGATGGCCCCGGCAACAAGCCACAGCAGTCCCCAACTGGGGCGTAAACATATATCTGAATACAATTTGAAATGTCAAGCAATACAGAATAGAATTATCGAATGAAAATAACAAACGTTACATACAAGTCTCAGCAAATGAAGGAAAGAAGAAAGTTATATCACACAGAATTCGTCGAAGAAGGAAAATAACAAACGTCACAAAGAAGTTCCCATATGAGAAGAACAGAGATATATCACATAGAAACCTTGGTGTATACAAAATAATAAACGTCACATAAAATTCTCCGCAGGAAGAAATAAATAAAATACGACATTCGATAAAATGTGAAATATAACAAACAGCACAGATAAGTTCCAAAGGGAACCAGCAGATAGTGGGATAAAATTAGGATACGTAATAATGAGTCAGAGACTGCAAATAAGGCCTGTGGTCGGCAGTCAAATAGACAAAGTGGAAAGTCCTCTTCTGAGAATAGGATTTGCCGGAGCAGCAGCAGCCGGTGCCACGCAGTGTTTGTAGAAGGCACCTAAACACACTGTCAGTGCATATGGTAGGTATATAATAGAAGGAGAAAAAGAGGGGAGTAAGCAAGGGTAACTTCCATCAGGGAGGGGAGGAGTATACTGCAAGGGGGGGAAAGGATCACACATAAGGGGGAAAGGAACCAAGTATGGGGTAATGTAAGAGAGGAAAAGGGGAGATTGTTAGTAAAAAGTGGTGGGGGAGACAAACAGTGTTAGTACCTGGAGCGTTGGTAAAGGAGATCCGACTGTCCCAGCCTCAATCAGCCAAGTTCAGAAGATGTCTTGGGGTATCGCTGCGGGCCAGTGAAGGCACAGGGGTCGAGATAGAACAGCTTCCAGGATCTCCCTCGGCAATGTAAGCTGAGCAGTGTCAGGCTGTAAGCTCCAATGTGAGGGATAGAGGAGAGGAGCAGTCACGATCGCTCCCAACGTGCAGCAGTCCAGCTGCGATCATTCTCAGGGCAGAGTTCCCTGTACTCCCTCCACGACGCAGACACTGCGGGTCACCGCCGACCGCGGCCACCACGATCCCGGAGCTGCCTCTCCACCGCCGGTTACGTCCAGCACCTCCTCAGATCCGCGCACCGCAGTGCGCTCACAACGCCAGTCCCGGCCGCTGCGTCTCCGGGTCCAAGTCGCCTCCTCCGTCCCTGCAATGCCGAGCGCAGGCAGGGGGCGAGTAAGGGCCGAAGGGGTGCGCACCGCGCCGCCAGCAGCCGCTCTCCCCGTACCACAGTTGCCACAACCTGGAAGGCAGGAGGTACGGTAATATACAGGCAGGGTGTAAACGGGCCAGGGGGGTAGTATGTGCCGGATAGGTGCGGCAGCTTCAGGAGTTTTCCATCCGCGGCGCCTCAAGCTGCCACGAGGGCCATCAGTAACGGTGGCCGGACTTCGGTGTAATAGAGATGCTCCTAGACAAGAGTGGTCACAAAATGATCCTTGCAGAGAGATCTCTGCACTATAACAGAAAGTTCTTATTCTTCAGCCAAATTGAGCTGGATGGATGCTGATATAGAAGCCACTGCCAGGAGCTCAGTTAAAATGCGGCCATGCTGGATGCCCCGCCCACCGGAAGTCTTCGACATAAATGGATTTTAGTGTATTTTCCTGCTTACGATCCGCAGGATCCTTTAGGGCTGCCGTGTCAGGAGACGGAAGCGCCACCTTTTTGGACAGACGCGATAGAGCTTTGTCCACCGTGGGGGTTTACTCCCACTTTTCCCTGTCCCCAGAAGGAAACGGATATGCCACTGGAATTCTTTTGGGAACCTGTACCTTCTTGTTAGGATTTTCCCAAGCCTTTTCAAAAAGAGCATTCAGTTCATGAGAGGGAGGAAACGTTACCTCCGGTTTCTTACCTTTGTACATACAGACCCTAGTATCAGGAACAGCAGGGTCTTCTGTGATATGTAATACTTCTTTTATCGCCACAATCATGTACTGAATGCTCTTAGCCAGTTTAGGATTTAATCTGGCATCACTATAGTCGACACTGGAATCAGAGTCCGTGTCGGTATCTGTATCTGCTATCTGGGTAAATGTACGTTTCTGTGACCCCGAAGGGGTCTGAGCTTGTGCATCCTCCATGGATTTCCTCCATGTCTGGTTCTTAGACTCAGATTTATCTAATCTCTTAGTCAACCGAGCCACATTTGCATTCAAAACACTCAACATATTTACCCAATCAGCCGTCGGCGGTGCCGACACGGTCACTCCCACAGCCTTTTCTGTCCCCACTCCAGCCTCCTCCTGGGAAGAGCACTCAGCCTCAGACATGTCGACACACGCGTATCGACACCCACAACCACACTGGGGCTATAGGAGACAGACCCACAACACAGCCTGTTAGAGAAACACAGAGGGAGTTCTGCCAGCTCACAACCCTGCGCCTGTCCCGGTTCTGAAGCGAGTAATATACTGCCCAGACCTACTAGCGCTTTTAATTTCAACAAATTAGCACCAAATCTCTTGTGCCTCCCCCCCCCCCCGTTTTACACCCTGTTACTTGTACAGTAGTGTGGTAGGCCAGGCTCAGCGTCTCTGCAGCTTCTGTAAAGAGAAAATGGCGCTGGTCAGAGCTGTGAGGGCTAAGCCACGCCCCCTTAATGGGGCGCTTCAGTCCCACTTCATTTCACATTTTTATACTGGCGGGGGTCTGTAATTAGTGCCCAGGCACTTTATACACTCTTGCCAGTCGCTATTTGAGGATTTATGCTGCTCAGGGCGCCCCCCCCTGCGCCCTGCAGTGCCGTTCTGTATGTGGGAGCATGGCGCGCAGCGCGGCACCTCAAAAGCAGTCTTCTGCCATCACTGAAGTCTTCTGATCTTCTTTTACTCACCCGTCTTCTGTCTCCTGGCTCTGCAAGGGGGTTGACGGCGCGGCTCCGGGAACGAGCATCTAGGCATACCTAGCGATCAGACCCTCTGGAGCTAATGGTGTCCAGTAGCCTAAGAAGCAGAGCCTTGAAACTCACAGAAGTAGGTCTGCTTCTCTCCCCTCAGTCCCACGATGTGGCAACAGGCTCCCTCAAAATAATAAACCTAACAAAAAGTATTTTTTCTGAGAAACTCTGGAGAGCTCCTCAGTGTGCATCCAGTCTCACTGGGCACAGAATGTAACTGGAGTCTGGAGGAGGGACATAGAGGGAGGAGCCAGTTCACACCCCTTTTAAAGTCTTAAAGTGCCCATGTCTCCTGCGGATCCCATCTATACCCCATGGTTCTTGAAGCATCCCCAGCATCCTCTAGGACGTATGAGAAATATATGTAGTAATGACTGTTAAATATTGTATTCAGTATGTGTTACTCTTTATACAAGCATTCGCAACAAATGTTGCTATTGGAACTCAGCTATAATTCTTGGCAGTCAGCCTTTGTAAATATTGTATTCAGTATGGGTTACTCTTTATGCAAGCACTAGCAACAAATGTTGCTATTAGAGCTCAGCTATGATTCTTAAGGGCCGTATTCACGGGCCGATTTGGGGAGAGATGTGTGCTGAGCTGGGTTGAATCCGGGACCATCCCGGGAAGCTGTGCAATGTGAACGGGAATACCGTGTCAAGGCGACCCGGCACCCGTTCTCTGCATAGGAGGAGGCGGTGCTTGGAGAAGATTATCTCCAAGCACCGCCTCCGGTAGAGTCAGCGGTGACGTCACCAACCCGGCAATATGCCGGGACGGGCCGCTAATGTAAAAGGGTCATTCCCGGGAATGTGTCCCGGGACACATTCCCGGGAATGACCCAAGCCTGCGAGTGTAAAAGGGGTATGAATAACAAAGAAATCCCAGGTTGAGATCATGAATGTTCTATAGGTGTTGGTGACAGAAGGGGTCAGGGTAGGAGACAGGGGCAGTCAGGAGATGAACAGCGCCATCGAACCCCCTCCCCTCCCCTCAGGGGCGGATTGGGAACAAAAAGCAGCTCTGGAAAAATTTGTACTAGTGGCCCCACATGGGTAGCACCAGAGGTGTAAGGTCTAGCCATGGGCCATGGCAGCAGCACCCTCCCCCCAAGACTTTCCAGATAGTGGTCATGTCCAGCATCAAGGGGGAAGTTAAAAAGAAATAAAATTAAATATTATGAGCACATTATATGATACACCTTCAGAATTTAGGAAACTACACTGCTCAAAAAAATAAAGGAAACACTAAAATAACACATCCTAGATCTGAATGAATGAAATAATAAGATTTTACTTACCGATAAATCTATTTCTCGGAGTCCGTAGTGGATGCTGGGGTTCCTGAAAGGACCATGGGGAATAGCGGCTCCGCAGGAGACAGGGCACAAAAAGTAAAGCTTTTCCAGATCAGGTGGTGTGCACTGGCTCCTCCCCCTATGACCCTCCTCCAGACTCCAGTTAGGTACTGTGCCCGGACGAGCGTACACAATAAGGGAGGATTTTGAATCCCGGGTAAGACTCATACCAGCCACACCAATCACACCGTACAACTTGTGATCTAAACCCAGTTAACAGTATGATAACAGCGGAGCCTCTGAAAGATGGCTTCCTTCAACAATAACCCGAATTAGTTAACAATAACTATGTACAATTATTGCAGATAATCCGCACTTGGGATGGGCGCCCAGCATCCACTACGGACTCCGAGAAATAGATTTATCGGTAAGTAAAATCTTATTTTCTCTATCGTCCTAGTGGATGCTGGGGTTCCTGAAAGGACCATGGGGATTATACCAAAGCTCCCAAACGGGCGGGAGAGTGCGGATGACTCTGCAGCACCGAATGAGAGAACTCCAGGTCCTCCTTAGCCAGAGTATCAAATTTGTAAAATTTTACAAACGTGTTCTCCCCTGACCACGTAGCTGCTCGGCAAAGTTGTAATGCCGAGACCCCTCGGGCAGCCGCCCAAGATGAGCCCACCTTCCTTGTGGAGTGGGCCTTTACAGATTTAGGCTGTGGCAGGCCTGCCACAGAATGTGCAAGTTGGATTGTGCTACAGATCCAACGAGCAATCGTCTGCTTAGACGCAGGAGCACCCATCTTTGTTGGGTGCATACAATATAAACAACGAGTCAGATTTTCTGACTCCAGCTGTCCTTGCAATATATATTTTTAATGCTCTGACAACGTCCAGTAACTTGGAGTCCTCCAAGTCACTTGTAGCCGCAGGCACTACAATAGGCTGGTTCAGATGAAATGCTGACACCACCTTAGGGAGAAAATGCGGACGAGTCCGCAGTTCTGCCCTGTCCGAATGGAAAATCAGATATGGGCTTTTGTAAGATAAAGCTGCCAGTTCTGACACTCTCCTGGCCGAAGCCAGGGCTAGAAGCATGGTCACTTTCCATGTGAGATATTTCAAATCCACCTTCTTTAGTGGTTCAAACCAATGAGATTTTAGAAAGTCCAAAACCACATTGAGATCCCACGGTGCCACTGGAGGCACCACAGGAGGCTGTATATGTAGCACTCCCTTAACAAAGGTCTGGACTTCAGGGACTGAAGCCAATTCTTTTTGAAAGAAAATCGACAGGGCCGAAATTTGAACCTTAATAGATCCCAATTTGAGACCCATAGACAATCCTGATTGCAGGAAATGTAGGAATCGACCCAGTTGAAATTCCTCCGTCGGAGCACTCCGATCTTCGCACCACGCAACATATTTTCGCCAAATTCGGTGATAATGTTGCACGGTTACTTCCTTCCTTGCTTTAATCAAAGTAGGAATGACTTCTTCCGGCATGCCTTTTTCCTTTAGGATCCGGCGTTCAACCGCCATGCCGTCAAACGCAGCCGCGGTAAGTCTTGAAACAGACAGGGACCCTGCTGAAGCAAGTCCCTCCTTAGAGGTAGAGGCCACGGATCTTCCGTGATCATCTCTTGAAGTTCCGGGTACCAAGTCCTTCTTGGCCAATCCGGAACCACTAGTATCGTCCTTACGCCTCTTTGCCGTATAATTCTCAATACTTTTGGTATGAGAGGCAGAGGAGGAAACACATACACCGACTGGTACACCCAAGGCGTTACCAGCGCGTCCACAGCTATTGCCTGCGGATCTCTTGACCTGGCGCAATACCTGTCCAGTTTTTTGTTGAGGCGAGACGCCATCATGTCCACCATTGGTCTTTCCCAACGGGTTACCAGCAAGTGGAAGACTTCTGGATGAAGTCCCCACTCTCCCGGGTGAAGATCGTGTCTGCTGAGGAAGTCTGCTTCCCAGTTGTCCACTCCCGGGATGAACACTGCTGACAGTGCTATCACATGATTCTCTGCCCAGCGAAGAATCCTTGCAGCTTCTGCCATTGCACTCCTGCTTCTTGTGCCGCCCTGTCTGTTCACATGGGCGACTGCCGTGATGTTGTCCGACTGGATCAACACCGGTTTTCCCTGAAGCAGAGGTTCTGCCTGGCTTAGAGCATTGTATATTGCTCTTAGTTCCAGAATGTTTATGTGAAGAGACGTTTCCAGGCTCGTCCATACTCCCTGGAAGTTTCTTCCTTGTGTGACTGCTCCCCAGCCTCTCAGGCTGGCGTCCATGGTCACCAGGATCCAATCCTGTATGCCGAATCTGCGGCCCTCCAATAGATGAGCACTCTGCAACCACCACAGAAGAGACACCCTTGTCCTTGGAGACAGGGTTATCCGCAGGTGCATCTGAAGATGCGACCCTGACCATTTGTCCAACAGATCCCTTTGGAAAATTCTTGCGTGGAATCTGCCGAATGGAATTGCTTCGTAAGAAGCCACCATTTTTCCCAGGACTCTTGTGCATTGATGTACAGACACTTTTCCTGGTTTTAGGAGGTTCCTGACAAGCTCGGATAACTCCTTGGCTTTTTCCTCCGGGAGAAAAACCTTTTTCTGAACCGTGTCCAGAATCATCCCTAGGAACAGCAGACGAGTTGTCGGCATTAACTGGGATTTTGGAATATTCAGAATCCACCCGTGCTGTTTTAGCACTTCTTGAGACAGTGCTAATCCCATCTCTAGCTGTTCTCTGGACCTTGCCCTTATTAGGAGATCGTCCAAGTATGGGATAATTAATATGCCTTTTCTTCGAAGCAGAATCATCATCTCGGCCATTACCTTTGTAAAGACCCGAGGTGCCGTGGACAATCCGAACGGCAGCGTCTGAAACTGATAGTGACAGTTTTGTACAACGAACCTGAGGTACCCCTGGTGTGAGGGGTAAATTGGAACGTGGAGATACGCATCCTTGATGTCCAAGGATACCATAAAGTCCCCCTCTTCCAGGTTCGCTATCACTGCTCTGAGTGACTCCATCTTGAACTTGAACATCTTTATGTACAGGTTCAAGGACTTCAGATTTAGAATAGGCCTTACCGAGCCATCCGGCTTCGGTACCACAAAAAGAGTGGAATAATACCCCTTCCCTTGTTGTAGAAGAGGTACCTTGACTATCACCTGCTGAGAGTACAGCTTGTGAATGGCTTCCAAAACCGTCTCCCTTTCGGAGGGGGACGTTGGTAAAGCAGACTTCAGGAAACGGCGAGGTGGATCTGTCTCTAATTCCAACCTGTACCCCTGAGATATTATCTGCAGGATCCAGGGATCTACCTGCGAGTGAGCCCACTGCGCGCTGTAATTTTTGAGACGACCACCCACCGTCCCCGAGTCCGCTTGAGAAGCCCCAGCGTCATGCTGAGGCTTTTGTAGAAGCCGGGGAAGGCTTCTGTTCCTGGGAAGGAGCTGCCTGTTGCTGTCTCTTCCCTCGACCTCTGCCTCGTGGCAGATATGAATAGCCCTTTGCTCTCTTATTTTTAAAGGAACGAAAGGGCTGCGGTTGAAAAGTCGGTGCCTTTTTCTGTTGGGGAGTGACTTGAGGTAGAAAGGTGGATTTCCCGGCTGTAGCCGTGGCCACCAAATCTGATAGACCGACTCCAAATAACTCCTCCCCTTTATACGGCAAAACTTCCATATGTCGTTTTGAATCCGCATCGCCTGTCCACTGTCGCGTCCATAAAGCTCTTCTGGCCGAAATGGACATAGCACTTACCCGTGATGCCAGTGTGCAGATATCCCTCTGTGCATCACGCATATAAAGAAATGCATCCTTTATTTGTTCTAACGACAGTAAAATATTGTCCCTGTCCAGGGTATCAATATTTTCAATCAGGGACTCTGACCAAACTACCCCAGCACTGCACATCCAGGCAGTCGCTATAGCTGGTCGTAGTATAACACCTGCATGTGTGTATATACTTTTTTGGATATTTTCCATCCTCCTATCTGATGGATCTTTAAGTGCGGCCGTCTCAGGAGAGGGTAACGCCACTTGTTTAGATAAGCGTGTTAGCGCCTTGTCCACCCTAGGAGGTGTTTCCCAGCGCTCCCTAACCTCTGGCGGGAAAGGGTATAATGCCAATAATTTCTTTGAAATTATCAGCTTTTTATCAGGGGCAACCCACGCTTCATTACACACGTCATTTAATTCTTCTGATTCAGGAAAAACTATAGGTAGTTTTTTCACACCCCACATAATACCCTGTTTAGTGGTACCTGTAGTATCAGCTAAATGTAACGCCTCCTTCATTGCCAAAATCATATAACGTGTGGCCCTACTGGAAAATACGGTTGATTCGTCACCGTCACCACTGGAGTCAGTGCCTGTGTCTGGGTCTGTGTCGACCGACTGAGGCAAAGGGCGTTTCACAGCCCCTGACGGTGTTTGAGTCGCCTGGACAGGCACTAATTGATTGTCCGGCCGTCTCATGTCGTCAAACGACTGCTTTAGCGTGTTGACACTATCCCGTAGTTCCATAAATAAAGGCATCCATTCTGGTGTCGACTCCCTAGGGGGTGACATCCTCATATTTGGCAATTGCTCCGCCTCCACACCAATATCGTCCTCATACATGTCGACACACACGTACCGACACACAGCAGACACACAGGGAATGCTCCTAACGAAGACAGGACCCACTAGCCCTTTGGGGAGACAGAGGGAGAGTTTGCCAGCACACACCAAAAGCGCTATATATAACAGGGATAGCCTTATAATAAGTGCTCCCTTATAGCTGCTTTATATATATCAAAATATCGCCATAAATTTGCCCCCCCTCTCTGTTTTACCCTGTTTCTGTAGTGCAGTGCAGGGGAGAGACCTGGGAGCCGTCCTGACCAGCGGAGCTGTGAGAGGAAATGGCGCCGTGTGCTGAGGAGATAGGCCCCGCCCCTTTTCCGGCGGGCTCGTCTCCCGCTATTTAGTGAATCCAGGCAGGGGTTAAATATCTCCATATAGCCTCTGGGGGCTATATGTGAGGTATTTTTAGCCTTTATATAGGTTACATTTGCCTCCCAGGGCGCCCCCCCCCAGCGCCCTGCACCCTCAGTGACTGCGTGTGAAGTGTGCTGAGAGGAAAATGGCGCACAGCTGCAGTGCTGTGCGCTACCTTTAGAAGACTGCAGGAGTCTTCAGCCGCCGATTCTGGACCTCTTCTGACTTCAGCATCTGCAAGGGGGCCGGCGGCGCGGCTCCGGTGACCATCCAGGCTGTACCTGTGATCGTCCCTCTGGAGCTGATGTCCAGTAGCCAAGAAGCCAATCCATCCTGCACGCAGGTGAGTTCACTTCTTCTCCCCTCAGTCCCTCGTTGCAGTGATCCTGTTGCCAGCAGGACTCACTGTAAAATAAAAAACCTAAGCTAAACTTTTTCTAAGCAGCTCTTTAGGAGAGCCACCTAGATTGCACCCTTCTCGGCCGGGCACAAAAATCTAACTGGAGTCTGGAGGAGGGTCATAGGGGGAGGAGCCAGTGCACACCACCTGATCTGGAAAAGCTTTACTTTTTGTGCCCTGTCTCCTGCGGAGCCGCTATTCCCCATGGTCCTTTCAGGAACCCCAGCATCCACTAGGACGATAGAGAAATTCTTATTAAATACTTTGTTCTTTACATAGTTGAATGTGCTGACAACAAAATCACACAAAAATTATCAATGGAAATCAAATTTATTAACCCATGGAGGTCTGGATTTGGAGTCACCCTCAAAATTAAAGTGGAAAAACACACTACAGGCTGATCCAACTTTGATGTAATGTCCTTAAAACAAGTCAAAATGATGCTCAGTAGTGTCTGTGGCCTCCTCGTGCCTGTATGACCTCCCTACAATGCCTGGGCATGCTCCTGATGAGGTGGCGGATGGTCTCCTGAGGGATCTCCTCCCAGACCTGGACTAAAGCATCCGCCAACTCCTGGACAGTCTGTGGTGCAACGTGGCATTGGTGGATGGAACGAGACATGATGTCCCAGATGTGCTCAATTGGATTCAGGTCTGGGGAACGGGTGGGCCAATCCATAGCATCAATGCCTTCGTCTTGCAGGAACTGCTGACACATTCCAGCCACATGAGGTCTAGCATTGTCTTGCATTAGGAGAAACCCAGGGCCAACCGCACCAGCATATGGTCTGACAAGGGGTCTGAGGATCTCATCTCGGTACCTAATGGCAGTCAGGCTACCTCTGGCGAGCACATGGAGGGCTGTGCGGCCCCCCAAAGAAATGCCACCCCACACCATTACTGACCCACTGCCAAACCTGTCATGCTGGAGGATGTTGCAGGCAGCAGAACGTTCTCCTTGGCGTCTCCAGACTCTGTCACGACTGTCACATGTGCTCAGTGAGAACCTGCATTCATCTGTGAAGAGCACAGGGCGCCAGTGGCGAATTTGCAATCTTGGTGTTCTCTGGCAAATACCAAACGTCCTGCACAGTGTTGGGCTGTAAGCACAACCCCCACCTGTGGGCGTCGGGCCCTCACACCACCCTCATGGAGTCTGTTTCTGATCGTTTGAGTAGACACATGCACATTTGTGGCTTGCTGGAGGTCATTTTGCAGGGCTCTGGCAGTGTTTCTCCTGTTCCTCCTTGCACAAAGGCGGAGGTAGCGGTCCTGCTGCTGGGTTGTTGCCCTCCTACGACCTCCTCCACGTCTCCTGATGTACTGGCCTGTCTCCTGGTAGCGCCTCCATGCTCTGGACACTACGCTGACAGACACAGCAAACCTTCTTTCCACAGCTCGCATTGATGGCATGAGCTGCACTACCTGAGCCACTTGTGTGGGTTGTAGGGAGGTCATACAGGCATGTGGAGGCCACACACACTACTGAGCCTCATTTTGACTTGTTTTAAGGACATTACATCAAAGTTGGATCAGCCTGTAGTGTGTTTTTCCACTTTAATTTTGAGGGTGACTCCAAATCCAGACCTCCATGGGTTAATAAATTTGATTTCCATTGATAATTTTTGTGTGATTTTGTTGTCAGCACATTCAACTATGTAAAGAACAAAGTATTTAATAAGAATATTTCATTCATTCAGATCTAGGATGTGTTATTTTAGTGTTCCCTTTATTTTTTTGAGCAGTGTATATCATTGTTTAGAAAGATATATTTTCTTGCTTATTAGACCATCCGTATCCCAATCACTATTCACTCAATCTTATATGTCAGCCAAGCAGGCAGACAGAGCATACACTAGATCATCTGCAATCACAGGCTAAGTGGCAAAGTAATTTTCATATATGCAAATTATTTTGTATCTTGTTCATTAGGTCTATAAAAAGGACCACATGTCCTCAAACAAAACAGGCCCACCGGGAATCTTCCATGTGAACCCTATGGCCAATCCGCCTCTGCCTCCCCTAGTTACAGCCCTACATCACCGCACGCTCTCCCTATACCACTGTCACTCTGATAGTGAGAGTGGCACCTAACATGCAGGAATTAAAGGGTGACAGCAAAAACAAGTTGCTGAAAAGCAACAAAATCTCCACAGAGAATCCCCCGGGAGCAATCCCAGACTCCGTAGTCGGCGGCCTCTGTTGTGCTTCGCAATGAAATCTGTCATCACCTCCGAATTTAGCAACCAACAAAATGGCTGCGGACGTCTGCGGGCCCCGCCCACTACCACAGAAAGCTCCCCTGCCTCGTGTCCTCCGTTACGTCACATCCTCCCACCAGCCAATAGCTACACAACTTTCATTCTATGGCCGCTGGCTCGAGGACAGTGACCAATCACCATGGGAGGCGTGAGGTGTACTGTGCGCGGACGCGATAGCAGCTTCCGGGCGCAACGGAGTGAGCGGCTCTCAGTCACAGTAGTGCCAGACGCTGCTGCCGGGAACATGGATCCTGCATACGGGGGTAAGAGCGAGTCGCGGCCGCTGTGCTATGGGGAGGGGGACACAGGCCCCGCACATGAACTATTGCTAGCAGGGCATTGTGCAACTTGTATCTCCATCGGCGCAGTAAAGAGACGCAGAGAGCCTGGCCTGCCTGGGGGATAGCACCTGCTCTGGCTCCCCTGGCAATATACTGTACAATCATCCAGAGTGTGGTCCAGGACTTGGCAGGGACTTTTCCACAGTGGTCTTATAGGGGGGCATGGTGTGCACAGCCATATAGTGGCAGGGGATTGGTATGATATACAGCCGCCTGGGCTTCCAAACCACAATACATCAGCATCCTGAGTGGTAGAATGTCGGCAGGGGGCGAGAAGAACAAAGCCACAGGTTCTATTCTCCCTCTGTGGGTGTTGTGGACACCCATAGAGGGGGAATCGCCTACCTCACTGATATTGTGGTTGTATGGTGTCCATGTCGGGATCCCGGCGGTGGTATTATGACAGCGGGGCTCCAGGTGAGCGGTATGCTAACCGCATACCAGTGGCAGGGTATGTACTACCAGTTACTGGCCTCCCATTATTATCCGCTGCATATAAGGCGCTGTAGTCTCTGGCCTCCCATTATCCTCTATGTATAAGTTGCTGTAGTCACTGGCCTCTCTGATGTGGTGCAGCCAGCCAGTGTGGCCTATTCCATCAGGTGCTCCATATAGTCATCTTAAGAGGGTACACCTGGAGAGATTCGTTCTTAAAATCTAAGCAATCTGACCAGATTGCTTAGATTTTAAGCACGAATCTCATGTGTATGCCCGACAGCGATGCGCAGTCCCCCGCGTCCTTGTCGCCGGTGCTAGATTGTCACAATCTAGTATATCGCGCCCCCCCCCCCCCCCCCCTCGCTCACACATCGTGCAGTGCTGAGTGGGGGGGGAGAGATCGCTCGGCACACATCTCTGCCAGTGTGTACCTGGCGTAATGATTGATTTATATCAACCCAGGTAACTACAGTAGGCCAAAGGCCATATTGTAACAGCCATCACTCATGTTTGATGTCTGTGATATATGGTCACTGCGTGAGTATGTGGGAGACCAGGGTAAGCTTAAGGTGCGTACAGATGGTGAGATTCAGACTAACCCCGATTCTCACTAAGCGACAGGGGCTAGGGCGGCATCGCAAGTACATAATGGTTGCTTGCAGTACTGACTGCGATTTTGGTTAAGTGCCAAATTTGACTATCTTTTCTATGAGAGAGTCAGAATTGACTTGCCTGCACAGTCTATCTAGGCTTGCGATGCTGACCGCGCATTGGCATCTAATTGGAGTCGCCTTGCGATCTGCACTAACTTTTCTTACGATTTTGACTATATAGTCAAAATCTTAAGAAAATATCTCACTGATTTTATGTTTTAGGACTCTTATTTTGAAGTCTGCCAGCATGAGAACGGTTACCTTTGTTCGGTTCCGGTATGAATGGTCGACATTGACATGGACACATCGTCGACATGAGTTTTTTAACTTTTTTTGGTGTCGTTTTTGCGTAAAGTGACTGGGAACCCCAATTAGTGCACCGCGTTCACTCGCATGGCTCGCTTCGCTCGCCATGCTTCGGGCATGGTGCCTTCGCCCCGCTACCGCTTCGCTCGGCACAGATTACCGTTCCAATCGTAGTCCACGTGGATGGTAAAGTATGGAAAAGTTCCCCAAAAGAAAGAAAAAGTAAAAAAACTCATGTCGACCTTTTCATGTGTCGACCTTTCATGTGTCGACCATGTGAATGTCGACCAATAGTGGTCGACCTAATGACTGTCGACCATAACATGGTCGACCATGTGAACGGATACCCCTTTGTGCCAACCCTAATGTGGGTCGTTCTCCTTTCATTCGATGTGGTCAGTACTTGCCGTTATCTTAACTTTTTTTTTTTTTCTTCCTCCTTTCAGAGTTTGGGCCGTGGGGGCCGGGGAGGAATCTAGAAAGTGAGTACCACAGGCCGCATTACACTTCCCTACAGTGTTGCTTACCTTATAACTTTATTTTATTTCTTGGGGAATATTGACAAACCTACTAGAAGTGGCCTCAGGGGGGTTCTCTTGGCTAGGTATACAAGGTCCCCAGCATTCCTCACGCTCTAAGGGGTAAATTTACTAAAGCATCTAAAACAGAGAATTGGTGATGTTGCCTATAGCGACCAATCGTATGCGGTCTATCATTTTCTAAAGGCAATAGAGAAATAAGACAGCATCTGATTGTTTTAGAAGCGTTAGTGAATTTACCCCTTTTTTAGGCTGTGATTATTTGTTCTAGTTTTCATTGAAAGCTATTGGTTACCTATTATAGGACCACTTGTCAAAAAAAAAAAAAAGTGATTGGCAATGTATATTATACACACTGATTCACGTTATACAACTTGTGTGTACTGTCTTTTTCTCTGACGTCCTAGTGGATGCTGGGAACTCCATAAGGACCATGGGGATTAGCGGCTCCGCAGGAGACTGGGCACAAAAGTAAAAGCTTTAGGACTACCTGGTGTGCACTGGCTCCTCCCCCTATGACCCTCCTCCAAGCCTCAGTTAGATTTTTGTGCCCGGCCGAGAAGGGTGCACACTAGGGGCTCTCCTGAGCTTCTTAGTGAAAGTTTTAGTTTTAGGTTTTTATTTTCAGTGAGACCTGCTGGCAACAGGCCACTGCCTCGAGGGACTAAAGGGAGAAGAAGCGAACTCACCTGAAGTGCAGAGTGGATTGGGCTTCTTAGGCTACTGGACACCATTAGCTCCAGAGGGACCGAACACAGGCCCAGCCTCGGAGCTCGGTCCCAGAGCCGCGCCGCCAGCCCCCTTACAGAGCCAGAAGCAAGAAGAGGTCCGGAAAAATCGGCGGCAGAAGACTTCGGTCTTCAACAAGGTAGCGCACAGCACTGCAGCTGTGCGCCATTGTTACTCAGGCACACTTCACACTCCGGTCACTGAGGGTGCAGGGCGCTAGGGGGGGGCGCCCTGAGCAGCAATGTAAAACACCTTGGCTGGCATAAATACACCACATATAACCCCCAGGGCTATATGGATGTATTTTAACCCCTGCCAGAACTTGCAAAAAAGCTGGAGAAAAGGCAGCCGAGAAGGGGGCGGAGCCTATCTCCTCAGCACACAGGCGCCATTTTCCATCACAGCTCCGCTGGAAGGACGTCTCCCTGACTCTCCTCTGCAGTCCTGCACTACAGAAAAGGGTAAAAAAGAGAGGGGGGCACTATTTTGGCGCAGTTTTGATAATAACAGCAGCTATAAAGGAAAAGCACATTTTATAGTGGTATTCCTGTTTATATATATAGCGCTCTGGTGTGTGCTGGCATACTCTCCCTCTGTCTCCCCAAAGGGCTAGTGGGGTCCTGTCCTCTATCAGAGCATTCCCTGTGTGTGTGCGGTGTGTCGGTACGATTGTGTCGACATGTTTGAGGAGGAAAATGAGATGGAGGCGGAGCAATTGCCTATTATACAGTTGTCACCCCCTGGGGAGTCGACACCTGAGTGGATGAGCTTATGGAAGGAATTGCGTGACAGTGTCAGCTCGTTACGACAGACAGTTGACGACATGAGACAGCCGGCTACTCAGCTTGTGCCTGTCCAAGGGTCTCAAACGCCATCAGGGGCTTTAAAACGCCCGTTACCTCAAATGGCAGACACGGATACTGACTCCAGTGTCGACGATGATGAGACAAACGTGACTTCCACTAGGGCCACACGTTACATGATTGAAGCAATGAAAAATGTATTGCATATCTCTGATAATACAAGTACCACTAAAAAGGGTATTATGTTTGGTGAGAAAAAACTGCTTGTAGTTTTTCCTGTATCCGAGGAATTAAATGAAGTGTGTGATGAGGCGTGGGTTTCCCCCGATAAAAAACTGATAATTCCTAAAAGGTTATTGGCATCGTACCCTTTCCCGCCAGAGGATAGGGCACGTTGGGAAACACCCCCTAGGGTGGATAAAGCGCTCACACGTTTGTCAAAACAGGTAGCACTACCCTCTCCTGATACGGCCGCCCTAAAGGAACCTGCCGATAGAAAGCTGGAGAATATCCTAAAATGTATATACTCTCACACGGGTGTTATACTGCGACCAGCAATCGCCTCAGCCTGGATGTGCAGTGCGGGCCTCGCGTGGTCGGATTCCCTGACAGAAAATATTGATACCATAGATAGGGACAGTATATTACTGACTATAGAGCATTTGAAGGATGCATTTCTATATATGCGTGATGCACAGAGGGATATTTGCCGACTGGCATCAAGAGTTAGCGCGCTGTCCATTTCTGCTAGAAGAGGTTTATGGACGCGGCAGTGGTCAGGTGATGCGGATTCTAAAAGGCACATGGAAGTATTGCCTTATAAGGGGGAGGAGTTATTTGGGGTAGGTCTATCAGACCTGGTAGCCACGGCAACTGCTGGAAAATCCACATTTTTACCCCAGGTAGCTTCTCAACCTAAGAAGACGCCGTATTATCAGGCGCAGTCCTTTCGGCCCCATAAGGGCAAGCGGGCAAAAGGCGCCTCATTTATACCCCGTGGCAGAGGGAGAGGAAAAAAGGCTGCAACAAACAGCCAGTTCCCAGGAACAAAAGCCCTCTCCCGCCTCCGCAAAGTCCTCAGCATGACGCTGGGGCTTTACAAGCAGACACGGTGGGGGCCCGTCTCAAGAAGTTCAGTGGGCCCACTCGCAAGTGGACCCCTGGATCCTTCAAGTGGTATCTCAGGGGTACAAATTGGAATTCGAGACGTCTCCCCCTCGCCGTTTTCTAAAGTCTGCTTTACCGACGTCTCCCTCAGACAGGGAGGCAGTATTGGATGCCATTCACAAGCTGTATTCCCAGCAGGTGATAATCAAGGTACCCCTCCTACAACAGGGAAAGGGGTACTATTCCACACTATTTGTGGTACCGAAGCCGGACGGCTCGGTGAGACCAATTTTAAACCTGAAATCCTTGAACACTTACATACAAAGGTTCAAATTCAAGATGGAGTCACTCAGAGCAGTGATTGCAAACCTGGAAGAGGGGGACTATATGGTGTCTCTGGACATCAAAGATGCTTACCTACATGTCCCAATTTGCCCTTCTCACCAAGGGTACCTCAGGTTTGTGGTACAGAACTGTCACTATCAGTTTCAGACGCTGCCGTTTGGATTGTCCACGGCACCCCGGGTCTTTACCAAGGTAATGGCCGAAATGATGATACTCCTTCGAAGGAAGGGAGTTTTAGTTATCCCTTACTTGGACGATCTCCTGATAAGGGCAAGATCCAGGGAAAAGTTGGAAGTCGGGGTAGCACTATCTCAGATAGTGCTGCGCCAGCACGGTTGGATTCTCAATATTCCAAAATCTCAGCTGCTCCCGACTACCCAACTCCTATTCCTAGGGATGATCCTGGACACAGTCCAGAAAAAGGTGTTTCTCCCGGAGGAGAAAGCCAGGGAGTTATCCGATCTAGTCAGAAATCTCCTAAAACCAGGCCAAGTCTCAGTGCATCAATGCACAAGGGTCCTGGGAAAGATGGTGGCTTCTTACGAAGCAATCCCATTCGGCAGATTCCACGCAAGAACCTTCCAGTGGGATCTGCTAGACAAATGGTCCGGGTCGCATCTTCAGATGCATCAGCGGATAATCTTGTCACCAAGGACAAGGGTGTCTCTCCTGTGGTGGTTGCAGAGTGCTCATCTTCTAGAGGGCCGCAGATTCGGCATTCAGGACTGGGTCCTGGTGACAACGGATGCCAGCCTGAGAGGCTGGGGAGCAGTCACACAGGGACGAAATTTCCAGGGCTTGTGGTCAAGCCTGGAGACATCACTCCACATAAATATCCTGGAGCTAAGGGCCATCTACAATGCTCTAAGCCTAGCAAGACCTCTGCTACAAGGTCAGCCGGTGCTGATCCAGTCAGACAACATCACGGCAGTCGCCCACGTAAACAGACAGGGCGGCACAAGAAGCAGGAGGGCAATGACGGAAGTTGCAAGGATTCTTCGCTGGGCGGAAAATCATGTGATAGCACTGTCAGCAGTGTTCATTCCGGGAGTGGACAACTGGGAAGCAGACTTCCTCAGCAGACACGACCTCCATCCGGGGGAGTGGGGACTTCACCCAGAAGTCTTCCACATGATTGTGAACCGTTGGGAAAAACCAAAGGTGGACATGATGGCGTCCCGCCTCAACAAAAAACTGGACAGGTATTGCGCCAGGTCAAGGGACCCTCAGGCAATAGCTGTGGACGCTCTGGTAACACCATGGGTGTACCAGTCAGTGTATGTGTTCCCTCCTCTGCCTCTCATACCCAAGGTACTTAGGATCATAAGAAGGAGAGGAGTAAGGACTATACTCGTGGCTCCGGATTGGCCAAGAAGGACTTGGTACCCGGAACTTCAAGAGATGCTCACAGAGAAGTGGCATCTACCTCTAAGAAAGGACCTGCTTCAGCAGGGACCCTGTCTGTTCCAAGACTTACCGCGGCTGCGTTTGACGGCATGGCGGTTGAACGCCGGATCCTGAAGGAAAAAGGCATTCCGGATGAAGTCATCCCTACCCTGATCAAAGCCAGGAAGGATGTAACCGTGCAACATTATCACCGGATTTGGCGTAAATATGTTGCGTGGTGCGAGGCCAGGAAGGCCCCTACAGAGGAATTTCAACTGGGTCGTTTCCTACATTTCCTGCAAACAGGACTGTCTATGGGCCTAAAATTAGGGTCCATTAAGGTTCAAATTTCGGCCCTGTCGATTTTCTTCCAGAAAGAACTGGCTTCAGTTCCTGAAGTTCAGACGTTTGTCAAGGGGTTACTGCATATACAGCCTCCCTTTGTGCCTCCAGTGGCACCTTGGGATCTCAATGTAGTTTTGGGGTTCCTAAAATCACATTGGTTTGAACCACTCTCCACTGTGGATTTAAAATATCTCACTTGGAAAGTGGTAATGCTGTTAGCCCTGGCTTCAGCCAGGCGTGTCTCAGAATTGGCGGCTTTATCCTATAAAAGCCCTTACCTAATTTTTCATACGGACAGGGCAGAATTGAGGACTCGTCCTCAATTTCTCCCTAAGGTGGTGTCAGCATTTCACTTGAACCAGCCTATTGTGGTGCCTGCGGCTACTAGGGACTTGGAGGACTCCAAGTTGCTGGACGTAGTCAGGGCCCTGAAAATGTTTCCAGGACGGCTGGAGTCAGGAAATCTGACTCGCTGTTTATCCTGTATGCACCCAATAAGCTGGGTGCTCCTGCTTCTAAGCAGACTATTGCTCGTTGGATTTGTAGTACAATTCAGCTTGCACATTCTGTGGCAGGCCTGCCACAGCCTAAATCTGTTAAAGCCCATTCCACAAGGAAGGTGGGCTCATCTTGGGCGGCTGCCCGAGGGGTCTCGGCGTTGCAACTTTGCCGAGCAGCTACTTGGTCAGGGGCAAACACGTTTGCTAAATTCTACAAATTTGATACCCTGGCTGAGGAGGACCTGGAGTTCTCTCATTCGGTGCTGCAGAGTCATCCGCACTCTCCCGCCCGTTTGGGAGCTTTGGTATAATCCCCATGGTCCTTACGGAGTTCCCAGCATCCACTAGGACGTCAGAGAAAATAAGAATTTACTTACCGATAATTCTATTTCTCGTAGTCCGTAGTGGATGCTGGGCGCCCATCCCAAGTGCGGATTGTCTGCAATACTTGTACATAGTTATTGTTACAAAAATCGGGTTATTATTGTTGTGAGCCATCTTTTCAGAGGCTCCTCTGTTATCATGCTGTTAACTGGGTTCAGATCACAGGTTGTACGGTGTGATTGGTGTGGCTAGTATGAGTCTTACCCGGGATTCAAAATCCTTCCTTATTGTGTACGCTCGTCCGGGCACAGTATCCTAACTGAGGCTTGGAGGAGGGTCATAGGGGGAGGAGCCAGTGCACACCAGGTAGTCCTAAAGCTTTTACTTTTGTGCCCAGTCTCCTGCGGAGCCGCTAATCCCCATGGTCCTTACGGAGTTCCCAGCATCCACTACGGACTACGAGAAATAGAATTATCGCTAAGTAAATTCTTATTTTGTACATGTTGGCAACTCTTGATATGTCATTTTAAGAAGGCTTTCATTAAAAAAAACAAGTGATCAGTCAAGAGGACTTTGCATCTGAATACATGATGTGTCCAGATAAGTGTCTGTATGTACAGTAGAGTGTTTAGGCTGTAACTGCAGTATCCTAGTTATAACTGACCCTTCAGCCAGACTAAATGGTCCTACAGACTCGGCGACCTGCTGCCCGACTGCCGATTCGGCAGACGGGCAACCCGGCAGAGGTTGGGGGGAGTTTCTTCGCTCCATAGTAATGCATGCTAATATGGACGATATTGTCCATATTGGCCTGCATGTTTAAACGAGCCGGCACCAGCGATGAACGAGCGTGAGTCCGCGCATCGTTCATCGCTGGTGCCTACACACTGAAAGATATGAACAGTATCTTGTTTATTAATGAATGAGATCGTTCATATCTTTCACTGGTATCGACCAGTGTGTAGGGCTCTTCAAGCTGGCCATGCACTTTAGGATTATCCGTCCAACTAATTGGATGGTTGGAATGACAATCTGGTAATGTATGGGAGTAAATGACAATCGACCATTTGCATTCAAACACTGGAAAACAGATAGAAACGGTTGTTCAGATATTAGTTATCTCTCTCCCATGCTTGAGCATCACCCCTTGATTGTGGGTTGTGGTGACATTCTAGGATGTGCACATAGAAGGGTCAGCTTCGTTCAGATACAGTTCATCATTTTCTTACATCTACCCTAGTGTCTGGGTTGCTCATAATTTTGCACACTATTTGGGCTGCCTTACTGCTGGACATGGCTGTAGAAGAGACCAGCTAAAGGTATTGGTTTAACAAATGTAAAAAGAAAAAGTGTATGACCGCTTACGAGTCCAGCTTGAAATGTGCATGGTGTAAAAGGTAAAAGCTTAGGTTGACACTAGATTATTTGTAAACTCCACTTGTTTCCCCCAATAAGGTTCATTTCTGCTGCGGGGTACACTGGGCTCCACAAGTCTGGACAATGGGGTGTAGAGTAGGATCTTGATCCGAGGCACCAACAGGCTTAAAGCTTTGACTGTTCCCAGAATGTACAGCGCCGCCTCCTCTATTACCCCGCCTACCAGCACAGGAGCTCCGTTTGTCAGTTGGTGCTGCAATAAGCAGGCACTTAACAGAGGGGCTGCTCCAGGCAGCCCTAAGAAAAGCTTTTTATGAGGTAAAAAGTGAAGACTTCAAGGGCAGCAGCAGGGGTAAATGTCATCTGACATTCTCTGCTGCAGCTCCAGCTCTCCCCAACGGCGCGGTGCACTCCCGAGCCCTGGTTGCCGGGTACCTACAGCGGAGGCTCCGGTTTACTTCACGTTAGGCATACACGGCTGGGGCTCTCCAGGATCGCGTGGCCGCGCTTCGCGAGGTGGTAAGTGGGTCCCGCTTGCGGGACCCGGTCTTTATCGCGATCCGGCGCGGTCAGTGGGAGGCGGGCCGCGCGCGCTGGTGGTGGACACTGTGGATATAGGCGATCCCACTAGATCACCAGGGCATGGGCGCAGGTCAGGTTTTCTCTTAAAACCGATTTTAATATTGCCCACAGTACCTGGTGGTTTTGCCAGCAAGGGGGATAAGGCTTGGACCTGAAGCCCCTCCCCCAGCCCCAGGGCGCCATTTCCAGCAAGTGTTCCCGCCCTGGAGCTGCATCTCTGTCTTTCCTCACTCCCTGTCAGTGTCTGCGGCGCCATTATCCCTCAGCTCACTGTTCCTGGGACTGCTTGGGCAAATCCTCCTATGTAAAGCCGCCTGGTTGTCAGTGCTGTGCCTTTACATGACACTTAAGTATTCTACCTGCCTTTTTAGTCAGTGTTAGTTAAGAAAGAGTGCATTTAGTCAGGGGTTTATAGTACAATTACCCTGTGATATACATCCAGTTTCTTACTGTGTACTGTTATATCTATTGACTATATAGCTGTGTAAGCTAGTCCAGTGCAGTATTATTGTCTGTAATAACCTCTGCATTGTACAAACTGACTATTTGTGTGTGCATTGATAGCTGAGTGGTGTCCATCTCGTGTCTTTCACTCAACTTGCTATCCCTATATTCTATAACCTCAGGGGGCTTGGTGCGTCAGGTGTTATTTAATATAGGATTTTCACAAAGATATACTGTATTACGTATTTTTCTCTGTGATTTAGTCACCATATCTCTCCTTTATCTCTGCTAGTGCTGACTACACTGCGCAGGGGTTTGGGTTTAGGGATATAGTGCTGCTAATAATTTTACTGTTACCTCATACTGCAAGTTATATCATGTCTGCTTCTGAGGGTAACGGTTCTGGGGTGGAACACACTGCTGGTGTTGCTGAAGCCACAGGCACATATGGAGAGAATATAGCAGCTGTGGGCTCTTGTTCTGGGGGCTCCTGGGGATTGTGGCAACGGAGGCACATACTGACCCTCCGTGGGCCGCTTTTTCCACGGTTCTGCATACGCTAGTTCATAAACTAACACTCCCTATGGGACCCCCAATGCCGGTACAACCGTATGTGGTCCCTGCAGCTAACCCGCCGTGGGCGGACGATTTATCTGCTCAATTAAAGAAGTTGAACCAGTCCCTGACTACTAAAAAGTCTGACCAACGCTCGCCTAAGTCCAAGAGGTCCTCTAAGTGAGCGCTCGTGTCCTCACAATCCACTGCTGTCACTGACACCGCATCTGATGAAGACAGCACATACACTGACACCACAGGTTCTGACTCAGATACGGCTGATGGTGAGGGTAGTTCACATGTGGATGTTCCTGATCTTTTGGAGGCTATTAAGTTAATTCTGCAGATTACGGATGATCCCGAGCCATCCGTTCCTCCTAAAAAACCAAAGCAAAGCCCGGGTACGAAGTTTGTGCCTCATAAGAAGATGCTGGCTCGCTATCCCCTCGCGCCTTCTCCAGTAGACTCTCACATGTGGCTAGGATGGTGGTTTCCTCAGCTCTACCTGTCACTACCGTCACGTCTCTCAAAGAGCCTACGGATAAACGTGTCGAGGGTTGTCTAAAAGCGATTTACACCCTCACGGGTGCTGCACAAAGGCCCACTATTGCAGCTACATGGGCCAGGACTGACGTAGTAGAGGCCTTGGCTGCTAGGATACCGGCATCAGAAGCCGCCTCTTTTAATATAGCGAGAAGCTGTGACAATATATGACGAGCATTGTCTAGCATGGTCAGAGGAGATTTCAGCCTCTAACTCCAAGGCCCATGCTTCAATAGCCTCTGCTTTAAATTCATTAATAATGTGCAACATATGTGTAAGGGGCACTGTGTGTGTCATTATGTGTATAAGGGCATTAATATGAAGGCTGAAATCTCCTCTGACCATGCTAGACAATGCTCGTCATATATTGTCACAGCTTCTCGCTGTATTAAGAGGCGGCTTCTGATGCCGGTATCCTAGCAGCCAAGGCCTCTACTACGTCAGTCCTGGCTCGCAGGATATTGTGGCTGAGATCCTGGTCTGTGGATCTGGACTCTAGAAAAACCCTGGAGGTACTCCCTTTCAAGGGGAATATTCTGTTTGGGGAGGACTTAAATAAGATAGTGGCTGAATTGGCTACTGCCAAAACTGCAGGTCTGCCTAATACAACTCCTTCTGTGTCGAAGGCCAAAGGCATGTCCTTTCGCCCTTCAGGTAAAGCAAAAGGTCAGGCGTACCATAAGCAGGCCCGCATTTCCAAACCTGGTAAGCCGAAGCCCAAAAGAGCCTGGGCTGCCCGTCAGCCAGCAGCCAAGACCGATAAGCCTGCCGCATGACTGGGCGGGCCTCCCCCTGGGGGATCCCAGGGTGGGGGGCCGGCTTCTAGGGTATACCCAGGAATGGTTGAAGACCACTTCAGATGCCTGGGTACGGGAAGTCGTCACTCGAGGTTACGCCATAGCGTTCAAAAACCGACCCCCTCATCGATTTTGCCAGACAGACGTTCCGTCGGACCAGACAAAGGCAAACACTCTGCATTCGGTGGTACAGACCCTCCTGGATACAGGAGTCGTAGTACAGGTGCCTCTTGCTCAGAGGGGCCGGGGGTACTATTCTCCGCTGTTTCTAGTCCCGAAACCGAATGGGTCCTCCCGGCCCATTCTCAACCTCAAGGCACTGAACAAATTTGTGAAGATTTCCAAGTTCCGTATGGAAACCCTTCGCTCTATAGTTCTGGCCTTGGAACCTGGGGACTACATGGTCTCCCTGGACATACAGGATGCTTACCTGCATATTCCTATAGCAGTGTCACATCAACAATACCTGAGGTTCGCTATTGGCAACCTCCATTACCAGTTTCGGGCGTTACCTTTTGGTTTAACAACGGCTCCGCGAGTCTTCACCAAAGTTATGGTGGTGATGACGGTGGTACTCCGCCGTCAAGGGGTCAGGATACTGCCGTATCTGGACAACTTGTTAATCCTGGCAAATTCTCCAAATCTTCTCCTGCGTCATCTGGATATGACGGTCCGGTTTCTACAAGCCCACGTGTGGCTCATCAACTGGAAGAAATCCTCCCTGGTCCCTGCTCAGAGCATGGCGCATCTGGGAGCGCTCTTGGACACTCACAACCAGAGGTGGTTCTTGTCTCAGCAGAAAGTCCTGACACTTCAGGACAGGATTCGTTGCTTCCTTTCTCGTCCGCAAGTGTCGATACATTCGGCAATGCAGGTGCTGGGCCTCATGGTGTCAGCATTCGACATGGTGGAGTATGCTCAATTCCATTCTCGACCCCTCCAGAAGCTGATTCTAGCCAAGTGGGATGGCCTGCCTCACCGGATCAGGTCTCGCATGATCTCTTTGACTCCGGAGGTCCGTCTGTCGCTGCTCTGGTGGCTCCTGGACCGACAATTGTGCAGAGGCCGTCCCTTCTGGATATCCAACTGGGTCCTGTTGACGACAGATGCCAGTCTAAGAGGTTGGGGCGCGGTGCTGGAGCAGCACTCCTTGCAGGGTCGGTGGACCAAGGAGGAATCTCTCCTCTCGATCAACATTCTGGAATTGCGGGCGGTCTTCAATGCGTTGAACCTAGCCCAGCATTTGATTCAGAACCGTCCTTTTCAAGTACAGTCGGACAACGCCACCACAGTGGCTTACATAAATCATCAAGGCGGCACTCGAAGCCGTTTGGTAATGAAGGAAGCCTCACGGATTCTACGTTGGGCAGAACGCCATCTACCGGCAATATCGGCAATATTCATTCCGGGAGTCCTGAATTGGGAAGCGGACTGTCTGTCGTCAGGACGTGCAAGTGTTTCAACTCCTCGTGGAAAGGTGGGGTCTTCCAAATGTGGATCTGATGGCGTCTCGACACAATCCCAAGGTTCCGGTCTTCTGAGCAAGGACAAGGGATCCTCAAGCAGCATTTGTGGATACGCTGGCAGTACCGTGGAGGTTTCGGCTGCCGTACTTGTTCCCTCCGGTGTCACTCCTGCCCAGGGTAATTCGTAAGTTCAAGCAAGAAAAAGAAAATCTGCTTCTCATAGCTCTGGCGTGGCCCAGACGGCACTGGTTCTCAGACCTGCAAGGCCTATCGTCGGAGCGTTTACTTCTACTTCCACAACGCCCAGACCTCCTCGTTCAGGGCCCCTGTGTCTACCAGGACCTGGCCCGGCTGTCTTTGACGGCGTGGCTCTTGAAGCTTCCGTCTTAAGAGCGAAGGGTTTTTCTGAAGAGGTCATTAAAACTATGTTGCGGGCCCGGAAACCGGCCTCTGCTCGGATTTACCATCGGGTCTGGCATTCCTATTTTGTTTGGTGCGCATCTAACCATTATGACGCTTCCAAGTTTAGTACAGCCAACCTTTTGGCTTTTCTACAGCAGGGCCTAGATTTAGGCCTGCGTCTGGCCTCCCTCAAGGTTCATATTTCTGCCTTGTCGGTGTGGTTTCAGAGAAAAATTGCGACTTTACCTGATGTTCATACTTTCACTCAGGGTGTGTTGCGTATCCAACCTCCCTATGTCCCGCCTGTGGCTCCTTGGGACTTGTCGGTGGTTTTGGAGGCGTTGCAGGAGCCTCCATTTGAACCTCTTGGTTCAGCTGACCTTAAGTGGCTTTCCCTTAAGGTGGTGTTCTTGCTGGCTATTGCCTCTGCTAGAAGAGTGTCGGATTTGGGTGCCTTGTCTTGTAGTTCCCCATATCTGATTTTTCACCGTGACCGGGCGGTTCTTAGGGCTCGTCCCGTATATTTAACTAAGGTGGTTTCTTCGTTCCACCTTAATCAGGAGATTGTGGTTCCAGCTTTTGTTTCTCCTGATTTGTCGCCCAAAGAGCGGTCTTTGGATGTGGTATGGGCACTCCATATCTATGTGAAGAGAACTGCTTCTATTCGAAAGTCTGATTCTCTTTGTTTTGTTTGGATTTCACAAACGTGGCTGGCCTGCTTACAAGCAGACCCTGGCCAGGTGGATTAGAATGGTGATTGCGCATGCTTAAGTGAAGGCTGGTCTGTCAGCTCCTGTTCACATTACGGCCCATTCTACTTGGTCTGTTGGACCTTCTTGGGCGGCCCAACGTGGTGCGACCCTTGATCAATTGTGCAAGGCGGCTACGTGGTCCTCCGGGAACACGTTCATAAGGTTCTATGCCTTCGATACTGCCGCTTCCCAGGATGCTTCCTTTGGACGCCGGGTTCTTGTGCCCGCTACAGTTCGTCCCCTCCCATAAGGAACTGCTTTAGGACATTCCCATTGTCCAGACTTGTGGAGCCCAGTGTACTCCGCAGCAGAAAACGAGTTTTATGGTAAGAACTTAACCTTGTTAAAACTCTTTCTGCGAGGTACACTGGGCTCCACAAGGCGCCCACCCTGACGCACTTATCTTCTTTTGGTTGATATGGCATTAGCCGCTGACACTTCTCTTGTCGAGAGAGTGTGGTGTATATGGCTACTAACCGTTGCCCTGGGCAGTATATTAACCACTAAAAAAAGTGACTGGCAAGAGGGGACAAGGTGCCAAACCTCTGTCCAAACCCTCGCCAGTATAAAGATTTTGGAAAAATAGCGGGGCTGAAGCGCGCCATTCTGGGGGCTGGGCTTAGTCCTCACAGCTCACATCAGCGCAATTTTCTCTTCACAGAAGCTGCAGAGACGCTGGTCCTTCCTCACACTGCTGTACAAGTAACGGTGCAAAACGGGGGGGGGGGGGAAGAGGACAGTGATTTCTGGTGCAATATAAGTTATTATAAAAGTGCTGCAGGTCTGGGACATTCTGTAACTGTGTCAGAACCGGGTTTAAGCGCTGGGTTGTGGGCTGGCAAACTCCCTCTGTGTCTCTCTGACAGGCTTTATTGTGGGTCTGTCCGCTATATGCCCAGTGTGTCTGTGTGTGCTGCGTGCACATGTGTCGGCATGTCTGAGGCTGAAGGCTCTTCCCAGGAGGAGACAATGTTAGGGACACAAACGGCTGTGGGAGTGACCCTGTCGGCACCGCCGACACCTGATTGGATGAATGTTTTGAGTGCTCTGAATGCTAATGTGGCTCTGATAAATAAGAGATTGGATAAATCAGAACCAGGCTTGGAAGAAATCTGTAGAGGATGTGTTGTTACGAGTCCAGACCCCCTCGGGGTCACAAAAACGTTAATTTACCCAGCTGGCAGACACGGATACCGACACGGACACTGACTCAAGTGTCGACTATAGTGATGCCAGATTAGATCCAAAATTGGCAAAGAGCATTCAGTGCACGATTGTGGCTATAAAAGACGTATTACATATCACTGAGGACCCTACTGTTCCCGATACTAGGGTCTGTATGTATCAAGGAGAGAAACCTGAGGTAACGTTTCCTCTCTCTCATGAACTGAACACGCTTTGCGAAAAGTTTTGGGAAAATCCTGACAAAGTTTCAGATTCCCAAAAGGATTCCAGGGGCGTATCCGTTTCCCTCTGGGGATAGGGAAAAATGGGAGTCACCTCCCATTGTGGACAAAGCTCTATCACGGCTGTCCAAAAAGGTGGCTCTTCCGTCCCCTGACACGGCAGCCCTAAAGGTTCCTGCGGATCGTAGGCAGGAAAATACATTGAAATCCATTTATATCACCACGGGTACGCTACTCGGACCAGCCATTGCGTCTGCGTGGGTGAGTAGTGCTTTCGAAAGATGGGAGATAACTTGTCATCTGAAATAGATACCCTGGATAGGGATAGCATTCTTTTGACACTAGGTTATATCAGGGACGCTGCAGTCTACCTAAAGGAAGCTGCGAGGGATATTGCCTCTTGGGATCAAGGGCCAATGCCATGGCAGTCTCAGCTAGGAGAGCATTGTGGATTCATCAATGGAATGCTGATGCTGACTCTAAGAAAGCTATGGAGTCTCTACCGTATAAAGGTGGTGTATTGTTTGGTGACGGCCTCGCTGAGTTGGTATCTACGGCTACCGCGGGTAAGTTATAATTTTTACCTTATGTGCCTGCACCACAAAAGAAAACACACCACTATCAGATGCAGTCCTTTCGGCCCAATAAACACAGAAAAGGCCGAGGGTCTTCGTTCCTTGCTACTAGAGGAAAGGGAAAAGGTAAACGATCACCGGCCGTGGACGGTTCCCAGGAGCAGAAGTCCTCCCCGGCTTCTGCCAAATCCACCGCATGACGCTGGGGCTCCTCTGCGGGAGTCCGCACCGGTGGGGCACGTCTCAGTTTCTTTAGGCAGTTCTGGGCCCGTTCGGCCCTGGACCCATGGGTTTTAGAAATAGTGTCCATGGGGTACAAACTGGAGTTTCAAGACGTTCCCCCTCGCCGTTTTTTCAAATCTGCCTTACCAGCTTCTCTTCAGGACAGGGAGGTGGTATGCGCCGCAATACAAAAATTGTGTCACAATCAAGTCATTGTCAGGGTTCCCCTGTCGCAACAGGGACAAGGCTTTTATTCGAGCCTGTTCGTGGTCCCGAAGCCAGACGGCTCAGTCAGACCAATCCTGAACCTCAAATCCTTCAATTTCTACCTAAAAAAAAAATAAAATAAAAAAAAAATTAAAATTAAAGATGGAATCTCTCCGGGCAGTGATCTCCAGTCTGGAGGAGGGGGATTTTATGGTGTCGGTAGACATAAAGGATGCCTACTTACGTGTTCCCATTTATCCTCCACATCAGGCTTACCTGAGGTTTGCAGTTCAGGATTGTCATTACCAATTTCAGACGATGCCGTTTGGTCTGTCCACGGCTCCGAGGGTTTTCACCAAGATAATGGCCGAAATGATGGTTCTCCTGCGCAAGCAAGGAGTCACAATTATCCCGTACTTGGACGATCTCCTGATAAAGGCGAGATCCAGGGAACAATTGCTGCAGAACATTACGCTATCCCTGACAATTCTGCAGCAACATGGCTGGCTCCTAAACTTGCCAAAATCACAGTTGGTTCCGACGAGACGGCTGTCGTTTTTGGGAATGATTCTGGACACAGAATTAGAGTTTTTCTTCCAATGGAAAAGGCTCTGGAAATTCAGAACCTGGTCAAACAAATCCTGAAACCGCCAAGAGTATCGATCCATCAATGCACTCGGTTGCTGGGGAAGATGGTGGCGGCCTACGAGGCCATTCAGTTTGGCAGATTCCATGCCAGAGTGTTTCATGCCTGTTGGACAAGTGGTCCGGGTCCCATCTACACATGCACCGAAGGATAATCCTGTCTTCCAAGACCAGAATCTCACTCCTGTGGCGGCTGCACAGCTCTCACCTCCTAGAGGGACGCAGGTTTGGGATCCAGGACTGGATCTTAGTGACCACGGATGCGAGTCTCCGGGGCTGGGGAGCAGTCACACGGGGAAAGCTTCCAGGGGAAGATGGTCAAGCCAGGAAATGTCTACACATAATCGTTCTGGAGTTAAGGGCCATTTACAATTGCCTTCTGCAAGCGGAACATCTTCGCAATCAGTCCGTCTTGATTCAGTCGGACAACATAACAGCAGTAGCGTACATAAACTGCCAGGGCGGAACAAAGAGCAGAGCGGCTATGGCAGAGGCCACAAAGGTTCTCCGTTGGGCGGAAAGGCATACAAGCACTCTGTCAGCGATCTTCATTCCAGGAGTGGACAACTGGGAAGCAGACTTCCTCAGCAGACACGATCTTCATCCAGGAGAGTGGGGTCTTCATCAAGAGGTCTTTGCAGAAGTGACAAGTCTTTGGGGAATTCCTCAAATAGACATGATGGCGTCTCGCCTCAACAATAAACTTCAGAGATAATGTTCCAGGTCGAGAGAACCTCAAGCAATAGCAGTGGACGCCCTAGTGACACCGTGGTTTTTCAGTTGGTGTACTTGTTTCCTCCGCTTCCACTCATTCCAAAAGTGATTAAAGATCATAAGAAGAACAAAGGTTCAAGCGATCCTCATTGTTCCAGACTGGCCAAGGAGGGCTTGGTATCCAGATCTTCAGGAATTACTCATAAGAGATCCCTGGCCTCTTCCTCTGAGGGAGGATCTGTTACAGCAGAGGCCGTGTGTGTTCCAAGACTTACCGCGATTTCGTTTGACGGCTTGGAGGTTGAACGCCGGATCCTAGCCTGAAAGGTTATTCCCAAGGAAGTCATCCCCACTCTTATTCAGGCCAGGAAAGGAGTAACGTCTAAACATTACCACCGTATTTGGAGAAAATACGTGTCTTGGTGTGAATCCAAGAAGGCTCCTACGGAAGAATTTCAGTTAGGCCGTTTTCTCCATTTTCTAGAAGCCGGTGTAGATGCGGGCCTAAAGTTGGGCTCCATTAAAGTACAAATTTCAGCCTTCTTGGTTTTCTTCCTAAAACAATTGGCCTCTCTTCCATCAGTTCAGACTTTTGTGAAAGGCGTGTTGCACATCCAACCTCCCTTTGTGCCCCCTGTGGCACCGTGGGACCTTAATGTGGTGTTGCAATTCCTTCAATCTCATTGATTTGAACCTTTACAAAAGGTGGAGTTGAAATTCCTCACTTGGAAAGTGGTCATGCTGTTGGCCTTGGCATCCGCCAGGCAGGTATCTGAATTGGCGACCTTGTCTCTCACAAGAGCCCTTATTTGATCTTCCATGAAGATAGAGCAGAGTTGAGAACTCGTCAGCAGTTTCTGCCAAAAGTGGTTTCGTCGTTCCACTTGAACCAACCTATTGTGGTGCCAGTGGCTACTGATGCCTTGCTGGAATCAAAGTTTCTTGACGTAGTCAGAGTTTTGAAAATGTATGTGGCCAGAACGGCTCTGTTTGTCCTGTATGCTCACAACAAAATTGGGGCTCCTGCTTCGAAGCAGACTATTGCGCGCTGGATCTGTCATACGATTCAGCAGGCTCATTCTACGGCTGGATTGCCGTTACCGAAACCGGTGAAGGCCCATTCTACCAGAAAGGTGGGCTCGTCCTGGGCGGCTGCCCGGGGGGTCACAGCATTACAACTTTGCCGAGCGGCTACTTGGTCGGGTTCAAACACCTTTGCGAAGTTCTACAAGTTTGATACCCTGGCTGATGAGGACCTCATGTTTGGTCAATCGGTGCTGCAGTCATCCGCACTCTCCTGCCCGTTCTAGAGCTTTGGTATAAACCACATGGTTCTTGAAGTGACCCCAGCATCCTCTAGGACGTATGAGAAAATAGGATTTTAATACCTACCAGTAAATCCTTTTCTCTTAGTCCGTAGAGGATGCTGGGCGCCTGTCCCAGTGCGTAAAGTATCTGCAGTCATTAGTTATGGTTACACGCGTTGTGTTACGTTTATAGTCAGCCTGTTGCTGATGTTCATGCCGTTGACTTGTGTTGTGTTGAATGCCATGTTGTACGGTGTGCTTGAGGTGTGAGCTGGTATGTATCTCACCTTTAGTTTAACAATAAATCCTTTTCCTCGAAATGTCCGTCTCCCTGGGCACAGTTCCTATAACTGGAGTCTGGAGGAGGGGCATAGAGGGAGGAGCCAGTTCACACCCATTTGAAAGTCTTAAAGTGCCCATGTCTCCTGCGGATCCCGTCTATACCCCATGGTTCTTGAAGTGACCCCAGCATCCTCTACGGACTAAGAGAAAAGGATTTACCGGTAGGTATTAAAATCCTATTTTCTCTGACGTCCTAAGTGGATGCTGGGACTCCGTAAGGACCATGGGGAATAGCGGCTCCGTAGGAGACTGGGCACAACTATAAAGAAAGCTTTAGGTCTAACTGGTGTGCACTGGCTCCTCCCACTATGACCCTCCTCCAGACTTCAGTTAGAATCTTGTGCCCGGCTGAGCTGGATGCACACTAGGGGCTCTCCTGAGCTCCTAGAAAGAAAGTATATTTTAGGTTTTTTATTTTACAGTGAGATCTGCTGGCAACAGACTCACTGCAGCGAGGGACTAAGGGGAGAAGAAGCGAACCTACCTGACTGGAGATAGTTTGGGCTTCTTAGGCTACTGGACACCATTAGCTCCAGAGGGATCGAACACAGGACCCGACCTCGATCGTTCGGTCCCGGAGCCGCGCCGCCGTCCCCCTTACAGAGCCAGAAGCAAGAAGCGGTCCGGAAAATCGGTGTCAGAAGACCTCGGTCTTCAACAAGGTAGCGCACAGCACTGCAGCTGTGCGCCATTGCTCCTCATGCACACCTCACACTCCAGTCACTGATGGGTGCAGGGCGCTGGGGGGGGGGCGCCCTGAGCAGCAATATAAACACCTTGGCTGGCAAATCATCACAATATATAGTCCCAGAGGCTATATATGTGATAAATTACCCCTGCCAGAATTCCTGAAAAAAGCGGGAGAAGTCCGCCGGAAAAGGGGCGGGGCTAACTCCCTCAGCACACTGGCGCCATTTTTCCCTCACAGCTCCGCTGGAAGGATCGCTCCCTGGCTCTCCCCTGCAGTATCAAGCTACAAAGGGTAAAAAAGAGGGGGGGCACTAAATTTAGGCGCAGTATAACTTATATAGCAGCTATAAGGGGAAATAATTCAGTTAATCCCTGTATTATAGCACTCTGGTGTGTGCTGGCATACTCTCTCTCTGTCTCCCCAAAGGGCTTTGTGGGGTCCTGTCCTCTGTAAGAGCATTCCCTGTGTGTGTGCGGTGTGTCGGTACGGCTGTGTCGACATGTTTGATGAGGAGGCTTATGTGGAGGCGGAGCAGATGCCGATAAATGTGATGTCACCCCCTGCGGGGTCGACACCTGAGTGGATGGTTCTGTGGAAGGAATTACGCGACAGTGTCGACTCCTTGCATAAAAGGTTTGACGACATACCAAATATGGGACAGCCGGCTTCTCAGCCTGTGCCTGCCCAGGCGTCTCAAAAGCCATCAGGGGCTCTAAAACGCCCGCTACCTCAGATGGCAGACACAGATGTCGACACTGATACTGACTCCAGTGTCGACGACGATGAGACTAATGTAACTTCCAATAGGGCCACACGTTATATGATTGAGGTAATGAAAAATGTGTTGCATATTTCTGATGTTACCCCAGGTACCACAAAAAAGGGTATTATGTTTGGAGAGAAAAAACTACCAGTAGTTTTTCCTCCATCTGAGGAATTAAATGAAGTGTGTGAAGAAGCGTGGGCTTCCCCCGATAAGAAACTGGTAATTTCTAAGAGGTTACTAATGGCGTACCCTTTCCCGCCAGAGGATAGGTCACGTTGGGAAACATCCCCTAGGGTGGATAAAGCGCTCACACGCTTGTCAAAGAAGGTGGCACTACCGTCTCCGGATACGGCCGCCCTGAAGGAACCTGCTGATAGAAAGCAGGAGGCTATCCTGAAGTCTGTATATATACACACACACACACACACACACACACACACACACACACACACACACACACACACACACACACACACACACACACACACACACACACACACACACACACACACACAGGTATTATACTGAGACCAGCTATTGCTTCAGCATGGATGTGCAGTGCTGCAGCTGCGTGGTCAGATTCCCTGTCGGAAAATATTGATACCCTAGACAGGGACACTATATTGCTAACCGTAGAGCATATTAAAGACGCAGTCTTATACATAAGAGATGCACAGAGGGATATTTGCCGGCTGGCATCTAAAATAAGTGCAATGTCCATTTCTGCCAGGAGAGGGTTATGGACTCGGCAGTGGACAGGTGATGCACATTCTAAAAGGCACATGGAAGTTTTGCCTTATAAGGGTGAGGAGTTGTTCGGGGATGGTCTCTCGAACCTCGTTTCCACAGCAACAGCTGGGAAGTCAGCATTTTTACCCCATGTTCCCTCACAGCCAAAGAAAGCACCGTATTATCAGGTACAGTCCTTTCGGCCCAATAAGGGCAAGCGGGTTAAAGGCGCGTCCTTTCTGCCCAGATCGGGAGGTGCTACAACAGCACGACTGGATTCTGAATATTCCAAAGTCACAGCTGGTCCCCACGACACGTCTACTGTTCCTGGGGATGGTTCTGGACACAGAACAGAAAAAAGTGTTTCTCCCGGAGGAGAAGGCCAAGGAGCTGTCATCTCTAGTCAGAGGCCTCCTAAAACCAAAACAGGTGTCGGTGCATCACTGCACGCGGATCCTGGGAAAGATGGTAGCTTCCTACGAAGCAATTCCATTCGGCGGGTTCCATGCAAGAACCTTTCAGTGGGACCTGTTGGACAAGTGGTCCGGATCGCATCTTCAGATGCATCGGCTGATAACCCTGTCTCCAAGGACCAGGGTGTCTCTGCTGTGGTGGCTGCAGAGTGCTTATCTTCAAGATTGCCGCAGATTCGGCATACAGGACTGGATCCTGGTGACCACGGACGCCAGCCTTCGGGGCTGGGGGGCAGTCACACAGGGAAGAAACTTCCAAGGACTATGGTCAAGTCAGGAGACTTCCCTACACATAAATATTCTGGAACTGAGGGCCATTTACAATGCCCTAAGTCAGGCAATACCCCTGCTTCAAAACCAGCCGGTACTGATCCAGTCAGACAACATCACGGCAGTCGCCCATGTAAACCGTCAGGGCGGCACAAGAAGCAGGACGGCGATGGCAGAAGCCACAAGGATTCTCCGATGGGCGGAAAATCACGTGTTAGCACTGTCAGCAGTGTTCATTCCGGGAGTGGACAACTGGGAAGCAGACTTCCTCAGCAGACACGACCTCCACCCGGGAGAGTGGGGACTTCATCCGGAAGTCTTTCAACTGCTTGTAAACCGTTGGGAAAAGCCACAGGTGGACATGATGGCGTCCCGCCTAAACAAAAAGCTAGAAAGATATTGCGCCAGGTCGAGAGACCCTCAGGCGATAGCTGTGGACGCTCTAGTAACACCGTGGGTGTACCGGTCGGTTTATGTGTTCCCTCCTCTTCCTCTCATACCAAAGGTACTGAGGATAATAAGGAGAAGAGGAGTAAGAACTATACTCATTGTTCCGGATTGGCCAAGAAGAGCTTGGTACCCGGAACTTCAAGAAATGATCTCAGAGGACCCATGGCCTCTGCCGCTCAGACAGGACCTGCTGCAGCAGGGGCCCTGTCTGTTCCAAGACTTACCGCGGCTGCGTTTGACGGCATGGCGGTTGAACGCCGGATCCTGAAGGAAAAGGGCATTCCGGAGGAAGTCATTCCTACGCTGATTAAAGCTAGGAAAGAAGTTACCGCAAACCATTATCACCGCATTTGACGAAAATATGTTGCGTGGTGTGAGGCCAGGAAGGCCCCAACGGAGGAATTTCAGCTGGGCCGTTTTCTGCACTTCCTACAGTCAGGGGTGACTATGGGCCTAAAATTGGGTTCCATTAAGGTCCAGATTTTGGCTCTATCGATTTTCTTCCAGAGAGAACTGGCTTCACTACCTGAAGTTCAGACTTTTGTTAAGGGAGTGCTGCATATTCAGCCCCCTTTTGTGCCTCCTGTGGCACCTTGGGATCTCAACGTGGTGTTGGATTTCCTAAAGTCACATTGGTTTGAGCCACTAAAAACCGTGGAATTGAAATATCTCACGTGGAAAGTGGTCATGTTGTTGGCCTTGGCTTTGGCCAGGCGTGTATCAGAATTGGCGGCTTTGTCATGTAAAAGCCCTTATCTGATTTTCCATATGGATAGGGCAGAATTGAGGACTCGTCCCCAGTTTCTCCCTAAGGTGACATCAGCTTTTCATCTGAACCAACCTATCGTGGTGCCTGTGGCTACTAAAGACTTGGAGGCTTCCAAGTTGTTAGACGTAGTCAGGGCCCTGAAAATCTATGTTTCCAGGACAGCTGGAGTCAAAAAGACTGACTCGCTATTTATCCTGCATGCGCCCAACAAGTTGGGTGCACCTGCTTCAAAGCAGACTATTGCTCGCTGGATCTGTAGTACGATTCAGTTTGCACATTCTGCGGCTGGACTGCCGCATCCTAAATCAGTGAAAGCCCATTCCACAAGGAAGGTGGGCTCTTCTTGGGCGGCTGCCCGAGGGGTCTCTGCTTTTCAACTTTGCCGAGCAGCTACTTGGTCGGGTTCAAACACATTTGCTAAATTCTACAAGTTTGACACCCTGGCTGAGGAGGACCTAGAGTTTGCCCATTCGGTGCTGCAGAGTCATCCGCACTCTCCCGCCCGTTTGGGAGCTTTGGTATAATCCCCATGGTCCTTACGGAGTCCCAGCATCCACTTAGGACGTCAGAGAAAATAAGAATTTACTCACCGGTAATTCTATTTCTCGTAGTCCGTAGTGGATGCTGGGCGCCCATCCCAAGTGCGGATTGTCTGCAATACTTGTATATAGTTATTGTTTAACTAAAGGGTTATTGTTGAGCCATCTGTTGAGAGGCTCAGTTGTTGTCATACTGTTAACTGGGTATTGTATCACGAGTTCTATGGTGTGATTGGTGTGGCTGGTATGAGTCTTACCCGGGATTCAAAATCCTTCCTTATTGTGTCAGCTCTTCCGGGCACAGTATCCTAACTGAAGTCTGGAGGAGGGTCATAGTGGGAGGAGCCAGTGCACACCAGTTAGACATAAAGCTTTCTTTATAGTTGTGCCCAGTCTCCTGCGGAGCCGCTATTCCCCATGGTCCTTACGGAGTCCCAGCATCCACTACGGACTACGAGAAATAGAATTACCGGTGAGTAAATTCTTATTACATGTCGTTGTTCTGTTTGTTTTTATAATTGTGGAAATGCGTTCCATTGGAATTTTGGTCCTAGGTCATAGAGGGGGAGATTTAGGGGCTCATTTATCAACAATTGATAACCTCATTGTGAATTATTTAACTTGTTGCGTGTGGTAAGTGGTGCACCAGCCAACTGTCATGTTTTCAACTCCTAACGGTCCATGTGTTTTAAACATGACAGTTGGGAGCTGATTGGCTGGAGCACCATTTATCACTTGTTGACGAATTGGCCCCAAAGTACTAACCAACCAACTCCTGTCACTTATCAGATACAGCCTGTGATATGGCAGTTTGGAGCTGATTGGCTAGTACTTTATCTCTCTTTCTTTTATCACTCTCCAAGCCTTAGTACAGCTCCCCCCGGAGAGCAGAAAATAATCTGTGTCCTTCAGTAAATTATTCAACACCCAGTAAATCTGTCCTCTTGGCTTGAATGTGATGAAGATATCTAGTCCGAGAAATGTAAATCTTGCTGTAACATGTGGCATTAAGAGGAGGTGTACACTTATGCCAATCCTGCAGTTAGAGTTCAGCACCATGGAATGCCCAGCTCCTCCCTTCTGTTCATGATAAGTTTTGTACCTCTGTAGCAGATACAATATCCTTCCCTGTACAGTCAGAGACTTGTTAGAAAGAGTTCTGTGCTGTGGGCCAGCAGTAATGCACTTTCACAAATCAGACTTAAAGGGGGTGGATTAAAATATTATCGCCCCTGTTCTCCTGTCTAAAGTGATGCGAGATCGCAGGGGGCAATATACAATTGATGTCAGCGATCGCGCCCATTAGTGTCTGGTTTAGCTGACTAAACTTATGGGCGCGATCAGGAAAAGTGCCGTATGGGAATACTTCACACGTTTCAGCTCGCCACCCCCAGCAGGTGCAAGCTGAAATGTAGACGCCGGCAGCCAATCGTGCCTGAACGGAGCTACATTAGAATAGCTCCGTTGACGCCATCTAGTGGCTGCGGGTGGGAAAAACATTTGAATCTTGCTCAGTGTCTCTAAATATTTACACACGCCATTCTGCATTTATAGATGTTCTTGTAGAAATAATGACTTCCAAGGCAAATCAGGTTTCACCATTTCTTCCTAATTCTGGCTTTCTTTTCGGGCAGGATTTCATTTTTCTGATTTGCCGATGGACAACGCCCGGGGTAATATGATGAGCAATTCTGATGTTGGGCCCTGGTGCGGCGATGGTTTTGGGATGCGGTCACCAGGCTTTCCTCATCATGAGAGGTAGTTATTGACGCAAATTTTCTTAGCCTGTTAACAAAAGCTGATGCTTGTTATATTCGTGGCCCCTTCTATTATGCACAGTGACATTCGGTTATCTGTGACAAATTGCTGCTATCACTCTGCGAGCTGGGGATGAAGGTTACAGAGACTTTGATTATATCATATAAGTTGCTCATTTAAAATAATAAATGTGATGAAAAATAGTCGTATGTTGACTGTGCTGGGCAGATCCAGGGCCTTGACTCCCCCTTATTTCTCTAACGTCCTAGTGGATGCTGGGGACTCCGTCAGGACCATGGGGAATAGCGGCTCCGCAGGAGACAGGGCACATCTAAAGAAAGCTTTTAGGATCACATGGTGTGTACTGGCTCCTCCCCCCATGACCCTCCTCCAAGCCTCAGTTAGGTTTTTGTGCCCGTCCGAGCAGGGTGCAATCTAGGTGGCTCTCTTAAAGAGCTGCTTAGAAAAAGTTTTTTTAGGTTTTAAATCTCAGTGAGTCCTGCTGGCAACAGGCTCACTGCATCGAGGGACTTAGGGGAGAGATTTTCAACTCACCTGCGTGCAGGATGGATTGGAGTCTTAGGCTACTGGATATAGCTTCAGAGGGAGTCGGAACACAGGTCATCCTGGGGTTCGTCCCGGAGCCGCGCCGCCGACCCCCCTTACAGATGCTGAAGATCGGAGGTCCGGAAACAGGCGGCAGAAGACTCTTCAGTCTTCATGAAGGTAGCGCACAGCACGGCAGCTGTGCGCCATTGTTGCTACACACTTCTCACTGACCAGTCACGGAGGGTGCAGGGCGCTGCTGGGGGCGCCCTGGGCAGCAATATTAAATACCTTTAGTGGCAAAGAATACATCACATATAGCCATTAAGGCTATATGTATGTATTTAACCCAGGCCAGATTTCTCAAAACCCGGGAGAAAAGCCCGCCGGAAAAGGGGCGGAGCTTATTCTCCTCAGCACTCAGCGCCATTTTCCTGCTCAGCTCCGCTGTGAGGAAGGCTCCCAGGACTCTCCCCTGCACTGCACTACAGAAACAGGGTAACAAAGAGAAGGGGGGCATAAATTGGCGATATTTATATATTAAAAGCGCTTATAACAAAAACAACACCTTTTAGGGTTGTTTATATACATTTATAGCGCTTTTGGTGTGTGCTGGCAAACTCTCCCTCTGTCTCCCCAAAGGGCTAAGGGGGTCCTGTCTTCGATTAGAGCATTCCCTGTGTGGCTGCTGTGTGTCGGTACGTGTGTGTCGACATGTATGAGGACGATGTTGGTGTGGAGGCAGAGCAATTGCCGGTAATGGTGATGTCACCCCCTAGGGAGTCGACACCGGAATGGATGGCTTTAGTTATGGAATTACGTGATAATGTTAGTACATTACAAAAGTCAGTAGACGAAATGAGACGGCCGGAAAACCAGTCAGTACCGGCTCAGGCGTCTCAGACACCGTCAGGGGCTGTAAAACGTCCCTTACCTCAGTCAGTCGACACGGGTACCGACACAGATGAATCTAGTGTCGACGGTGAAGAAACAAGCGTATTTTCCAACAGGGCCACACGTTATATGATCACGGCAATGAAGGAGGCTTTGCAGATCTCTGATACTGCTGGTACCTCAAAAAGGGGTATTATGTGGGGGGTGAAAAAACTACCTGTAGCTTTTCCAGAATCAGAGGAATTGAATGACGTGTGTGATGAAGCGTGGGTTAACCCAGATAGAAAACTGCTAATTTCTAAGAAGTTATTGGCATTATACCCTTTCCCACCAGAGGTTAGGACGCGCTGGGAAACACCCCCTAGGGTGGATAAGGCGCTCACACGTTTATCAAAGCAAGTGGCGTTGCCGTCTCCTGATACGGCCGCCCTCAAGGATCCAGCGGATAGGAGGCTGGAAACTAACCTGAAAAGTATATACACTCATACTGGTGTTATACTGCGACCGGCAATAGCCTCAGCCTGGATGTGCAGTGCTGGGGTAGTGTGGTTGGATTCCCTGACTGAAAATATTGATACCCTGGATAGGGACAGTATTTTATTGACTCTAGAGCAATTAAAGGATGCGTTTCTTTATATGCGAGATGCTCAGAGGGATATTTGTACTCTAGCATCAAGAGTAAGTGCGATGTCCATATCTGCCAGAAGAAGTTTATGGACGCGACAGTGGTCAGGTGATGCGGATTCCAAAAGGCATATGGAAGTGTTGCCATATAAAGGAGAGGAATTATTTGGGGTCGGTCTATCGGATCTGGTGGCCACGGCAACTGCCGGCAAATCCACTTTTTTACCTCAGACCCCCTCCCAACAGAAAAAGACACCGTCTTTTCAGCCGCAGTCCTTTCGCTCCTATAAAAACAAGCGAGCAAAAGGACAGTCTTATCTGCCGCGAGGCAGAGGAAAGGGTACGAGAGGGCAGCAAGCAGCCCCTGCCCAGGACCAGAAGCCCGCCCCGGGTTCTACAAAGCCATCAGCATGACGCTGGGGCTTTACAAGCGGACTCAGGAGCGGTGGGGGGTCGACTAAAGATTTTCAGCAATCAGTGGGCTCGCTCACAGGTGGACCCGTGGATCCTGCAGATAGTATCTCAGGGTTACATGTTGGAGTTCGAAAGGTCTCCCCCTCGCCGGTTCCTAAAGTCTGCTTTACCAACGTCTCCCTCAGAAAGGACGACGGTATTGGAAGCCATTCACAAGCTGTATTCTCAGCAGGTGATAGTCAAGGTACCCCTCCTACAACAGGGAAAGGGGTATTATTCCACGCTATTTGTGGTACCGAAGCCGGACGGGTCGGTAAGACCTATTCTAAATCTGAAATCCTTGAACCTGTACATACAGAAATTCAAGTTCAAGATGGAGTCACTCAGAGCAGTGATAGCGAATCTGGAAGAAGGGGACTTCATGGTGTCCCTGGACATAAAAGATGCTTATCTGCATGTCCCAATTTACCCCTCACACCAAGGGTATCTCAGGTTCGTGATACAAGACTGTCATTATCAGTTTCAAACGCTGCCGTTTGGTTTGTCCACGGCCCCTCGGGTCTTTACCAAGGTAATGACCGAAATGATGGTTCTTCTACGAAGAAAAGGCGTATTAATTATCCCTTACTTGGACGATCTCCTGATAAGGGCAAAGTCCAGAGAACAGCTGGAAGTCGGTGTAGCACTAACCCAAGTAGTGCTTCAGCAACACGGGTGGATTCTGAATCTTCCAAAATCTCAATTGACCCCGACAACACGTCTGCTGTTCCTGGGAATGATTCTGGACACGGTTCAGAAAAAGGTGTTTCTCCCGGAGGAGAAAGCAAGGGAGTTATCCGAACTGGTCAGGAACCTCCTAAAACCAGGAACTGTGTCAGTACATCAATGCACAAGAGTCCTGGGAAAGATGGTGGCTTCTTACGAAGCAATTCCATTCGGCAGATTCCATGCACGAACATTTCAGTGGGATCTGCTGGACAAATGGTCCGGATCGCATCTGCACATGCATCAGCGGATAACACTGTCACCAAGAACAAGGTTGTCTCTCCTGTGGTGGTTGCAGAGTGCCCATCTGTTAGAGGGCCGCAGGTTCGGCATACAGGACTGGGTCCTGGTGACTACGGATGCCAGCCTACGGGGCTGGGGAGCAGTCACACAGGGAAGAAACTTCCAGGGTGTATGGTCAGACCTGGAGACGTCTCTTCACATAAATATACTGGAGCTAAGAGCGATATACAATGCTCTAAGCTTGGCAAAACCGCTGCTTCAGGGTCAGCCGGTGTTGATCCAGTCGGACAACATCACGGCAGTCGCCCACGTAAACAGACAAGGCGGCACGAGAAGCAGAAGAGCAATGACAGAAGCTGCAAGGATTCTTCGCTGGGCGGAAAATCATGTCATAGCACTGTCAGCAGTGTTCATCCCGGGAGTGGACAACTGGGAAGCAGACTTCCTCAGCAGACACGACTTTCACCCGGGAGAGTGGGGACTTCATCCGGAAGTTTTCCACATGATTGTGAACCGTTGGGAAAAACCAAAGGTGGATATGATGGCGTCTCGCCTCAACAAAAAACTGGACAGATATTGCGCCAGGTCAAGAGACCCTCAGGCAATAGCTGTGGACGCTCTGGTAACACCATGGGTGTACCAGTCAGTGTATGTGTTTCCTCCTCTGCCTCTCATACCAAAGGTACTGAGAATTATTCGGAAAAGGGGAGTAAGAACAATACTAGTGGCTCCGGATTGGCCAAGAAGAACTTGGTATCCGGAACTTCAAGAGATGCTCACGGAGGATCCGTGGCCTCTACCTCTAAGAAGGGATCTGCTTCAGCAGGGACCTTGTATGTTCCAAGACTTACCGCGACTGCGTTTGACGGCATGGCGGTTGAACGCCGGATTCTAAAAGAAAAGGGCATTCCAGAGGAAGTTATTCCTACCTTGATTAAGGCTAGGAAGGAAGTGACCGCACAACATTATCACCGCATTTGGAGAAAATATGTTGCGTGGTGTGAAGCCAAGAAGGCCCCAACGGAAGAATTTCAATTGGGTCGATTCTTACATTTCCTGCAGGCAGGATTGTCTATGGGCCTCAAATTGGGGTCTATTAAAGTTCAAATTTCGGCCTTATCAATCTTCTTCCAGAAGGAATTGGCTTCAGTGCCTGAAGTACAAACTTTTGTCAAGGGTGTACTACATATACAGCCCCCGATTGTGCCCCCAGTGGCACCGTGGGATCTAAACGTAGTTTTGGATTTTCTCAAATCTCATTGGTTTGAGCCTCTCAAATCTGTAGATTTGAAGTATCTTACATGGAAAGTAACCATGCTACTGGCCCTGGCTTCAGCCAGGAGAGTTTCAGAGTTGGCGGCTTTATCGTACAAAAGCCCATATCTGATTTTCCATTCGGACAGGGCAGAACTGCGGACACGTCCTCATTTTCTCCCTAAGGTGGTTTCGGCTTTTCACTTGAACCAGCCTATTGTGGTGCCTGCGGCTACTAGCGACTTGGAGGACTCCAAGTTACTGGACGTTGTCAGAGCATTAAAAATATATATTTCTCTAACGTCCTAGTGGATGCTGGGGACTCCGTCAGGACCATGGGGAATAGCGGGCTCCGCAGGAGACAGGGCACATCTAAAAAAGCTTTTTAGGTCACATGGTGTGTACTGGCTCCTCCCCCTATGACCCTCCTCCAAGCCTCAGTTAGGTTTTTGTGCCCGTCCGAGAGGGTGCAATCTAGGTGGCTCTCTTAAAGAGCTGTTTAGAAAAGTTTTTTTTTAGGTTTCTAATCAGTGATTCCTGCTGGCGACAGGATCACTGCAACGAGGGACTTAGGGGAGAGACTTGCAACTCACCTGCGTGCAGGAGGATTGAAGTTTTAGGCTACTGGACACTGAGCTCCAGAGGGAGTCGGAACACAGGTCAGCCTGGGGTTCGTCCCGGAGCCGCGCCGCCGATCCCCCTTACAGACGCTGAAGAACGGCAGAACGGAGGTCCGGAAACAGGCGGCAGAAGACTCCTCAGTCTTCATGAAGGTAGCGCACAGCACTGCAGCTGTGCGCCATTGTTGCTACACGGCTCACTGATCTCGGTCACGGAGGGTGCAGGGCGCTGCTGGGGGCGCCCTGGGCAACAATATAGATTACCTTAGAGGCAAATAAATACATCACATATAGCCATTAAGGCTATATGTATGTATTTAACCCAGGCCAGTTTTCCTAATAACCGGGAGAAAAGCCCGCCGTGAAAGGGGCGGAGCTTATTCTCCTCAGCACTCAGCGCCATTTTCCTGACCAGCTCCGCTGGTGAGGAAGGCTCCCACTCTCCCCTGCACTACAGAAACAGGGTTAAAGAGAAGGGGGGCATAAATTGGCGATATAATTATATATTAAGAGCCCATATATAGAAACAACACCTTCTAGGGTTGTTATATACATTATGGCGCTTTTGGTGTGTGCTGGCAAACTCTCCCTCTGTCTCCCCAAAGGGCTAGTGGGTCCTGTCCTCTATCAGAGCATTCCCTGTATGTGTGTGCTGTAGGTCGGTACGTGTGTGTCGACATGTATGAGGAAAATGTTGGTGAGGAGACGGAGAAAATTGCCTGTAATGGTGATGTCACTCTCTAGGGAGTCGACACCAGAATGGATGGCTTACTTATGGAATTACGTGATAATGTCAACACGCTGCAAGCCGGTTGACGACATGAGACAGCCGGCGGACAAATTAGTATCGGTCCAGGCGTCTCAGACACCGTCAGGGGCTTGTAAAAACGCCCATTTACCTCAGTCGGTCGACAGACACTGACACGGACACTGACCCCAGTGTCGACGGTGAAGAAACAAACGTAGTTTTCCTTTAGGGCCACAAGTTACATGTTAAGGGCAATGAAGGAGGTGTTACGTATTTCTGATACCACAAGTACCACAAATAAGGGTAATTTGTAGGGTGGGAATAAACTACTTGTAGTTTTGCCTGAATCAGATAAATTAAATGAAGTGTGTGATACGTGGGGTTCCTCCGACAGAAAGTTATGGGCGGTATACCTTTTTTCCCGCCAGTAGTAAGGGCGAGTTGGAAAACACACCTTAGGGTGGACAAGGCGCTCACACGCTTATAAAAAACATGGCGTTACCGTTTCCAGATACGGCCGCCCTCAAGGAGCCAGCTGATAGGAAGCTGGAAAATATCATAACAGTATATACACACATACTGGTGTTATACTACGACCAGCAATCGCCTCAGCCTGGATGTGCAGCGCTGAGGGGGCTTGGTCGGATTTCCTGACTGAAAATTTTGATACCCTTGACAGGGACAGGATTTTATTGTCTATAGAGCATTTTAAGGATGCATTTCTATATATGTGTGATGCGCAGAGGCATATTTGCATTCTGGCATCAAGAGTAAATGTGATGTACATATCTGCCAGACGAAGACACGACAGTGGTCAGGTGAGGCAGATTCCAGACGGCATATGGAAGTATTGCCGTATAAAGGGGCGGTCCATTGGACCTGGTGGCCATGGCAACAGCTGAAAAATCCACCTTTTGTTACCCCGAGTCACATATTGGCAGAAAAGGACACAGTCTTTTCAGTCTCAGTCCTTTCGTCCCCATACGGGCAGGCGGGCGAAGGCCAGTCATATCTGCCCAGGGGGAGAGGAAAGGGAAGAAGACTGCAGCAAGCAGCTCATTCCCAGGAACAGAAGCTCCTCACGGCTTCTGCCAAGTCCTCAGCATAACGCTGGGGCCGTACAAGCGGACTCAGGTGCGGTAGGGGGTCATCTCAAGAGTTTCAGCAACACTCGCAAGGGAACTCCGGGATCCTACATGTAATATCCCAGGTGTACATTGGAAATTCGAGACGTCTCCCCCTCACACAATTCACAGGCTGTATTCCCAGCAGGTGATAATCAAAGTACCCTTCTTACAACAAGGAAGGGGGTAGTATTCCACACTATATTGTGGTACTGAAGCCAACCGGCTCGGTGAGATCTGAAATATTTGAACACTTACATACAAGCGTTCAAATCAAGATGGAGTCACTCGGAGCAGTGATAGCGAACCAGGAAGAAGGGGACGATATGATGTCACTGGATATCAGGGACGTTTACCTACAGGTCCAAATTTGCCCTTCTCACCAAGGGTACTTCAGGTTCCTGGTACAGAACTGTCACTATCAGTTCAGACGCTGCCGTTTGGATTGTCCACGGCGCCCCGGGTCTTTACCAAGGTAATGGCCGGAATGATGATTTTTCTTAAAAGAAACATGGACGCTTTCCTGATAAGGGCAAGGTCCAGAGAACAGTTGGAGGTCGGAGTAGCACTATCTTAAGTAGTTCTACGACAGCACGAGTGGATTCTAAATATTCCAAAATCGCAGCTTTTTCCGACGACACGTCTACTGTTCCTAGGGAAGATTCTGGACACAGTCCAGAAAAACGTGTTTCTCCCAGTGGAGAAAACCAGGGAGTTATCCGAGCTAATCGGGATCCTCCTAAAACCAGGAAAAGTGTCAGTGCATCATTGCACAAGAGTCCTGGTAAAAATGGTGGCTTATTACGAAGCAATTCCATTCGGCAGATTTCCCGCAAGAACTCTTCAGTGGGATCTGCTGGACAAATGGTCCGGATTGCATCCTCAGATGCATCAGCGGATAACCCTATATCCAAGGAAAAGGGTGTCTCTCCTGTGGTGATTACAGAGTGCTCATCTTCTAGAGGGCCGCAGATTCGGCATTCAGGATTGGATGCCGGTGACCACGGAGGCCAGCCTGAGAGGCTGGGGAACAGTCACACAAGGAAAAAATTTCCAGGGAAGTGTGATTAAGTCTGGAGAATTCTCTCCGCATAAATAAGCTTAGAGCAAATTTATAATGCTCTAAACTTAGCTAGACCTCTGCTTCAAGGTCAGCCGGTATTGATCCAGTGGGATAACATCACGGCAGTCGCCCACGTAAACAGAAGGGCGGCACAAGAAGCAGGAGGGCAGTGAAAACTGCAAGGATTTTTCGCTAGGCGGAAAATCATGTGATAGCACTGTCAGCAGTGTTCTTTCCGGGAGTGGACGACTGGGAAGCAGACTTCCTCAGCAGGCATGACCTCCACCCGGGAGAGTGGAAACTTCATAGGGAAGTTTTTCAACATGATTGTGGACCGTTGGCAAAGACCAAAGGTGGACATGATGGCGTCCCGCCCGAACAAAAAACGGGACAGGTATTCCGCCAGGTCATGAGACCTTCAGGCGATAGCTGTGGATGTTCTGGTAACACCGTGGGTGTACCAGTCTGTGTATGTGTTCCCTCCTCTGTTTCTCATAACCAGGGTATTGAGAATTATAAGACATAGAGGAGTATGAACTATACTAGTGGCTCCGGATTGGCCAAGAGGGACTTGGTACCCGGAACTTCAAGAAATGCTCACAGAGGACTAAGGGCCTGGGGAGCTAAGAAGGGACTTGATTCAGCAAGTACCATGTCTATTCCAAGACTTACCGCGGCTGCGTTTGACGGCATGGCGGTTGAATGCCGGATCCTGAGGGGAAAAGGCATTCCATAAGAGGTCATACCTACCCTGGTCAAAGCCAGGAAGGAGGTGACCGCACAACGTCATCACCACATGTGGTGAAAATATGTTGCGTGGGGGAGGCCAGGAAGGCTCCACGACGGAAATTCAACTAGGTCGATTTCTACACTTCCTGAAAACAGGAGTGTTTTGGACCTCAAATTGGGGTTCATTAACATTTAAATTTCGGCCCTGTAGATTTTCTTCCAGAAAGAATTGACTTCAGTTCCTGAAGTCCAGATTGTAAAGGATGTATTGCATATACAGCTTTTTTGTGCCCCTAGGGGCACCGTGAGATCTCAACATAGTGTTGGGATTTCTTAAAATCATATTGGTTTGAACCGCTCAAATCTGTGGATTTGAAATATCTCACATGGAAAGTGACCATGCTGTTGACAAATATCTCACATGGGAAGTGACCATGTTGTTAGCCCTGGCCTCGGCCAGGCGATTGTCAGAATGGGCGGCTTTGTCTTACAAAAGCCCATATTAAAATTTTCCATTTGAACAGGACAGAACTGGGACTCGTCTCCAGTTTCTTCATAAAGGGGTGTCAGCGTTTTCACCTGAAACAACCTCTTGTGGTGCCTGCGGCTACTAGGGACTTGGAGGACTCCAAGTTACTAGACGTGGTCAGGGCCCTAAAATATATATATATATATATATATATATAGTTAGGACGGCTGGAGTCAGAAAGTCTGACTTGCTGTTTATACTGTATACACCCAACAAGCTGGGTGCTCATGCTTCTAAGCAGTCTATTGCACGCTGGATTTGTAGTACAATTCAGCTTGCACATTCTGTGGCAGGCCTGCCACAGACGAAATATGTAGATGCCCATTCCACAAGGAAGGTGGGCTCATCCTGGGCGGCTGCCCGAGGAGTCTCGGCATTACAACTTTGCCGAGCAGCTACGTGGTCAGGGGAGAACACGTTTGTAAAATTTTACAAATTTTGATACTCTGGCTAAGGAGGACCTGGAGTTCTCTCATTCGGTGCTGCAGAGTCATCCGCACTCTCCCGCCCGTTTGGGAGCTTTGGTATAATCCCCATGGTCCTGACGGAGTCCCCAGCATCCACTAGGACGTTAGAGAAAATAAGAATTTACTTACCGATAATTCTATTTCTCGTAGTCCGTAGTGGATGCTGGGCGCCCATCCCAAGTGCGGATTGTCTGCAATGCTTGTACATAGTTATTGTTACAAAAATCGGGTTATTACTATTGTTGTGAGCCATCTTTTCGGAGGCTACTTCGTTTTGTTATCATACTGTTAACTGGGTTCAGATCACAAGTTGTACGGTGTGATTGGTGTGGCTGGTATGAGTCTTACCCGGGATTCAAGATCCTTCCTTATTGTGTACGCTCGTCCGGGCACAGTACCTAACTGAGGCTTGGAGGAGGGTCATAGGGGGAGGAGCCAGTACACACCATGTGACCTAAAAAGCTTTTTTAGATGTGCCCTGTCTCCTGCGGAGCCCGCTATTCCCCATGGTCCTGACGGAGTCCCCAGCATCCACTACGGACTACGAGAAATAGAATTATCGGTAAGTAAATTCTTATTTTCAAGGACAGCTGGAGTCAGAAAATCTGACTCGTTGTTTATATTGTATGCACCCAACAAGATGGGTGCTCCTGCGTCTAAGCAGACGATTGCGCGTTGGATCTGTAGCACAATCCAACTTGCACATTCTGTGGCAGGCCTGCCACAGCCTAAATCTGTAAAGGCCCACTCCACAAGGAAGGTGGGCTCATCTTGGGCGGCTGCCCGAGGGGTCTCGGCATTACAACTTTGCCGAGCAGCTACGTGGTCAGGGGAGAACACGTTTGTAAAATTTTACAAATTTGATACTCTGGCTAAGGAGGACCTGGAGTTCTCTCATTCGGTGCTGCAGAGTCATCCGCACTCTCCCGCCCGTTTGGGAGCTTTGGTATAATCCCCATGGTCCTGACGGAGTCCCCAGCATCCACTAGGACGTTAGAGAAAATAAGAATTTACTTACCGATAATTCTATTTCTCATAGTCCGTAGTGGATGCTGGGCGCCCATCCCAAGTGCGGATTGTCTGCAATACTTGTACATAGTTATTGTTACAAAAATCGGGTTATTATTATTGTGAGCCATCTTTTCAGAGGCTACTTCGTTTGTTATCATACTGTTAACTGGGTTCAGATCACAAGTTGTACAGTGTGATTGGTGTGGCTGGTATGAGTCTTACCCGGGATTCAAGATCCTTCCTTATTGTGTACGCTCGTCCGGGCACAGTACCTAACTGAGGCTTGGAGGAGGGTCATGGGGGGAGGAGCCAGTACACACCATGTGATCCTAAAAGCTTTCTTTAGATGTGCCCTGTCTCCTGCGGAGCCGCTATTCCCCATGGTCCTGACGGAGTCCCCAGCATCCACTACGGACTATGAGAAATAGAATTATCGGTAAGTAAATTCTTATTTTGTGATGTTGTGCGCCATATTTCCATTGATAACTGTGTGCTCATTGCTGTGCGCTGATACAGACGGATTTGCTTCTTGCTGCGACCTGCATAAGTGCATGTAGCTAGAGGGCCACACTATTCTGAGACGTGATTACATGGAAGTGAATTTCTTTTTCATCCACTAGGGGTCACTGTAATACTCTTGGGATATGGACGGCTTCCGCAGGAAACAGGGCACTGAATATTTAAATTTAGAACTCTCCACCCCTCCATATCCCAGAGTACCTCAGTGTTTTTTCTGTGCTCATGCACTAACAGAGGCTTGTGTGGGTTCCCACACTTTTCTTTGAATATTTTTGATTTTAATTTTTACTTTTTTATTACTATTTCAGCACATCCCTTCCCAGTTTCTACTAAAAACATGGGTCCGGGATAGTGCCGCTGCACAGAAGCAGCGCATGGCGTGTCGGTCCTCACAAAGAGCATCCTCACAGCCACACGCAGCCCACTGAACTGCTGCAAGAGCTGGACGGAGCTTACAGAAAGAAGGGGGGGGGGGGGGGGGGGGGGAAGAGTCTAGTTTCCTGCCATTGCCTCCACCGGTACCAAGACGGAAATACTCTAGTCCGGCGTTTAAATCCTTTAGACTTTAGTTCTTTCAAGGCTCTGGTAGAGAATGTCAGGGCGCTAAGGTCACCGACAAGCCAGTGGCTTGACGGGCTCCCAGGCCATCTCGGATTTCCAATTGTGGGAGCGCGCCTTCAGACGTTACATTTGCCGGGTTTCCAGACATCCACTGATGGATGTATCCGCAATTTAGTGTTAAAAGAAAGCTGTCTCCCGCCACTGCGCTTTTTCAAGACAGGACTGCCTCTGTCGGACGACAAGAAGGCGCTTCGGCAAATTGCCATGCAGTCTCTGCTGGATTCAGCAGTTTTAATTCCAGGCCTGGTACACCAACAAGGTCAGGGTTATTATTCCAGTCTGTTTGTGGTACCGAAGCAGGATGGCTCCGTCAGAGTCTCAATCAGTAAGTCACTTACTACAGATTAAAGATGGATTTTCTGCGGTCAGTAATTGCAGATTTGGAGCCACAAGATTGCATGATTGCGCTAGATCTCAAGGATGCGTTCTTACACATTCCGATTTTGTCACCTCATCAGAGGTTCTTGCGTTTTGCAATACGCCACAACCATTAACAGTTTCAGGTTCTACCGTTTGGCCTCTCGTCAGCGCCTCGGGCATTCACCAAAGTGTTGTCTGTGATGATAGCTCATCTCAGATCCCTGGGAGTGACAATCGTTCCGTACTTAGACGATCTGCTCATAAAGGCTCCGTCTCAACAGATGCTCCTCCAACAGGCGCTGCAAACGTACGATGTACTGGTTCACCACGGTTGGAGTGTAAACTTCAAGAAATCACATCTAATTCCGTCTCAACGACTTCAATTCCTAGGTATGATTCTCAATACGGTAAATCAAAGAATTTACCTACCACAACAGAAAGTACAGATTTTTCGCCATCTGGTACAATTAGTGCTCAAGCCACGCACAGTCTCGGTACATTTGTGTATTCGCCTATTATGAACAATGCTGGCGGCTTTCGAAGCGCTTCAGTTCGGAAGATTTCACTCACGTCCATTTCAACTGGATTTGCTCGCACAGTGGTCGGCCTCGCATCTGCAGATTCACCACAGGGTGAGGTTGTCGCCAAGGGCAAGGGTGTCTCTACTCTGGTGGCTCAAGGTGCACAATTTAAACCGCAGGCGGCGGCTGCAATTGGATAATTCGAACGACGGACGCGAGTTTCGGAGGTTGGGAAGCTGTAGTTCAAAATTGTCAGCTCCAGGGTCTCTGGGCGGATCACAACAGATTGCTGTCTATAAATGTCCTGGAACTCCGCGCAATTTACAATGCACTACGACAAGCAGTACACATGCTTCGCTCTCAGACTGTCCAGGTGCAGTCAGACAACGCGACGGCAGTCGCATACATCAACAAACAAGGAGGAACGAGAAGCCGCATGGCAATGCGGGGACTAGCTCGAATCCTCAATTGGCCAGAATACCACCAGGTGATATTGTCGGCAGTGTTCATTCCGGGAGTGGACAACTGGGAGGCGGCTTATCTCAGCCGTCGGGATTTTCATCCAGGAGAATGGGCATTAAATCCAGAAGTGTTTCACATGTTGGTCCAGGGGTGGGGTTACCCTCAGGTGGACCTGATGGCATCTCGCCACAATCACCAAACGCCCCAGTATGTGTCCAGAACGAGAGATCCAAAGGCAGTGGCGGTGGATGCTCTCACAATCGCGTGGCCGTACAGCCTCGTGTATCTGTTTCCACCGTTTCCGCTGCTCCCTCGGTTGCTAAAACGGATCAAAAGAGAGTCCGTCACAGTCATACTAGTGGCGCCTCATTGGTCTCGGAGAGCTTGGTTCTCGGATCTCCGCGGACTACTCGCAGGCGATCCTTGGCCGCTCCCACTACGTCCGGACTTGTTACAACAGGGTCCGTTCCTTTACCCCGATTTAGCGCGGATGCGTTTGACGGGGTGGCTGTTGAGGCCGCCCTCTTAAGAAGAGAGGGCATTCCAGAATTGGTTATACCAACCATGTTACGAGCTAGGAAGCCAGTTACGGCAGCTCATTATTACTGAATTTGGTGTGAAACTCGGAAGTTTCCGACATCATCTTTCAAGTTATCCCGTCTTTGGTTATTGTACAAACAGGGTTAGATGGAGGACTGCGTTTATCTACACTAAAGGTGCAGGTATCTGCTTTGTCAATTTACTTTCAAAGAGGATTGGCTCTATTGCCGTCTGTACACACCTTTCTGCAAGGTGTCCTCAGAGTACAGCCTCCATTCATTCCACCTACAGCGCCATGGGACTTGAATCTGGTTTTAGATTTCTTACAGTCTTCATATTTTGAACCCTTACAGCAAGTGGATATAAAGTTTCCCACTTGTAAAACAATTTTTCTCCTAGCCTTACTTCGGCAAGGCGTGTTTCAGGTTTGGGTGCCTTGTCATGCAAGCCACCGTATTTGGGGTTTCATGATGACAGAGCGGAACTTCGGCCGAATCCCGTTTTCTTACCAAAGGGTAGTGTCCTCTTTTCACATCAATCAACCAATAGGAGTTCCTGTGTTAACCGGACATTCTGGAACTCTGGATGTGGTACGCGCATTCCGCGTTTGTATTCCGATCGTCTACAGTTCGTAAAACGGATACGTTGTTTGTTCTCTATGATGCTGCCAACACAAGTTGGCCAGCTTCTAAGCAGACCTTATCCGGATGGATAAAACGGACTATACGTCAGGCTTACCTTCATGCTAGGTTACAGCCGCATACATCAGTAACAGCTCATTCCACATGTTCTGTGGGAGCTTCATGAGCATCTGGTCGTGGAGCTTCTACGACGCAGCTTTGCCGTGCGGCTACATGGTCATCAGTGCACACGTTTGTGCGCTCTTACAAGTTTGATACGTTTGCGGCATCAGCATCTACATTTGGCCGCATAGTGTTACAGGTGCCAAACAGCTCTCCCGCCCACGGGGGAAGCTTTGGTACGTCCGAAGAGTACTCCAGTGACCCCTAGTGGATGAAAGAGAAAATAGGATTTTGGTACTTACCAGGTAAATCCTTTTCTTTGAATCCATAGGGGGCACTGCACGCCCACCCAGAGTAGTTTTACCTGGTTTGTGGTAAGCTCAGGGGATCTTATGGTAATACATTTTCTCTGACGTCCTAGTGGATGCTGGGTACTCCGTAAGGACCATGGGGTATAGACGGGCTCCGCAGGAGACTGGGCACTCTTAAAAGTAAGATTAGGTACTATATCTGGTGTGCACTGGCTCCTCCCTCTATGCCCCTCCTCCAGACCTCAGTTAGTATCTGTGCCCGGCCAGAGCTGGATGCACCCTAGGGGCTCTCCTGAGCTCCTAGAAAAGAAAGTATTTGTTAGGTTTTTTATTTTCAGTGAGATCTGCTGGCAACAGACTCACTGCTACGTGGGACTGAGGGGAGAGAAGCGAACCTACCTGCTTGCAGCTAGCTTGGGCTTCTAAGGCTACTGGACACCATTAGCTCCAGAGGGATCGAACACAGGCCCAGTCCTCGGTCGTCCGGTCCCGGAGCCGCGCCGCCGTCCCCCTTGCAGAGCCAGAAGAATGAAGAGAAGTTGAAAATCGGCGGCTGAAGACTCCGGTCTTCATTAAGGTAGCGCACAGCACTGCAGCTGTGCGCCATTGCTCCCTTAGCACACCACACACTCCGGTCACTGATGGGTGCAGGGCGCTGGGGGGGGGGGGGGGGCGCCCTGGGCAGCAATTAGATTACCTTACTTGGCGAAAAGCACATAATACAGTCTGATAAACTGTATATGTGCATTAACCCCCACCATTAAAGTACATAAAAGGACAGAAGCCCGCCGCTGAGGGGGCCGGGCCTTCTTCCTCAGCACACCGGCGCCATTTTCTCTTCACAGCTCAGCTGGAAGGAAGCTCCCCAGGCTCCCCCCTGCAGTATCCTGGTACACAAAGGGTAAAAAAGAGAGGGGGGGGGGGGGGGGACATAAATTTAGGCGCAAAACTGTGTATATAAGCTGCTATAGGGGAAAAATCACTCAGTATAGTGTACATCCCTGTATTATATAGCGCTGTGGTGTGTGCTGGCATACTCTCTCTCTGTCTCTCCAAAGGGCCTGGTGGGGGAACTGTCTTCAAATAGAGCATCCCCTGTGTGTGTGGTGTGTCGGTACGCGTGTGTCGACATGTCTGAGGTAAAAGGCTCCTCTAAGGAGGTGATAGAGCGGATAAGTGTGTGGGAGGGTGTCTCCGTCAACAACGCCGACACGTGTTTGGATATGTGTAAGTGCTGAGGTAAAATGATTGCACAAAAGGTTAGGGAACAGAAAGGAAATCTTCCCTGGTCTGTCCCTATGTCACAGAGTCCTTCAGAGTCTCTCTATGTTCACTATCCAAAATAACAAAGTATCGACACGGAGTTTAACTCCACTGTCGACTACGATAATGCAAAGTTACAGCCAAGAGGGCTAAAAGATATTCAATATATGATTATTGGATTAAAAGATGATTTGCATATCACTGATGACTCATCTGTCCCTGACACGAGAGTACACATGTTAAGGGGAAGAATGCTGAGGTAAATTTCCCTCCTCTCATGAGGAAAAAGAGCGGGAATCTCCAGACAAGAGACGGCAGCTTTCCACAAGAGAATTCTCATGCTGTATCCTTTCCCCACTAGGGCCAGGATGTGTTGAGAATCTTCCCCTTGGGTGTCCTGTTTGCACTAGCTATTCTCAGGGATCCTGCAGATAGTGTGCACATTCTAGTATACGACCCAGACCGGCGATTGTGTCGGCATGGGTTTATAGCGCTGTGGCAGCGTGGACAGGTACCTTATCAGCAGAGATTGAGACCCTAGTATGCATATAAATATTTTAAGATGCTGTCTTAAGTGATAGATATATAATTATAAAGCATGCCCAAAGGGACATGAGTATACTGGGTCCTAGAGACAAAAGCTATGTCGATTTCTGCTTGACATGTCCTGTAGAATATACATTGGACAGATGATGCAGACTTAAGAGGCATATGGAAGGCTGAGGATTGTGTGGAGAAAGGTTCTTGGGCCTGGTCTCCACAGCTATAGCTGGTAATTCTGATATTTTGCCTTATATTCCTGCACAGCCTAGGAAAGCACGACATTATTAAATGCAGCTTTTCGAATAAAGAAACAAAGTCTGAGGTGCGTCCTTTCTTGTGAGAACCGGGGGCAGAGGAAAGAAGCTGTACAACACAGCTAGTCCCCAGGAACAGAAGTCCTCCCCGGCCTCTACAAAAATCCACCGCATGTCGCTGGGGCTCCACAGGCGGAGCTAGGCCCGGTGGGGACACGCCTTCGTAAGTTCAGCCACAAGTGGGTTCACTCCCTGTTGGATCCCTGGGCAATAGAAATTGTATCGCAGGGATACAGGCTGGACTGTGAGAAGATGCCCCCTCACCGAGGACCCGGCGGGCTTCCCCCCAAGAAGGTGCCAGTGTTAACTGCAATTCGTAAATTGTATCTTCAACAGGTGGTGGTCAAGGGTCCCCTCCTTCAACAAGAGGGTGTTATTATTCGACCATGTTATAATCCCGAAACCAGACGGTTCGGTTAGACCCATATTGAATTAAAATCCCTGAACATATACCTGAAAAGGTTCAGGTTCAAGATGGAATCGCTAAGAGCGGTCATTGCAAGCCTGAAATGAATCTGGACATAAGGGATGCATACCTTCGTGTCCCCATTTATCCACTTCATCAGGCGTACCTCAGAATTGCGGTACGGGATTGTCATTACCAATTTCACCAAGGTAATGGCGGATATGATGGTGCTCCTGCGGAAGCAAGGTGTCATTATTATCACATACTGGGATGATCTCCTCATAAAAGCGAGATCAAGAGAGCAGTTGCTGGACAGCGTATCACCTTCTCTGGAAGTGAAACGGCAACACGACTGGATTCTATATATTCCGAAGTCGCAGTTGGTCCCTACAGCTCATCTGCCTCGCCTAGGCATGATCCTAGACACAGACCAGAAGAGGGTTTATCTCCTGATAGAGAGAGCTCAGGAGCTCATGACACTGGTCAGGAATCTATTGAAAACCAAAACAGGTGTCAGTGCTTCACTGCACTCGAGTCCTGGGAAGGATGATGGCATCATACTAGGCCATCCCCTTCGGCTGGTTCCATGCAAGGACAATGGAACTTACTGGACAAGTGGTCCGGATCACATCTTCAGATGCATCGGTTAATCACCCTATCCCCCAGGGCCAGGGTGTCTCTACTGTGGTGGCTGCAGAGTGCTCACCTTCTCGAAGGCCGCAGATTCGGCATTCAGGACTGGGTCCTGGTGACCACGGATGCAAGCCTCCGAGGGTGGGGGGCAGTTACACAGGGAAGAAAATTCCAAGGTTTGTGGTCAAGCCAACAGACTTGCCTTCACATCAATATCCTGGAACTAAGGGCCATATACAACGCCCTAAGTCAAGCGGAGTTCCTGCTTCGCGACCAACCGGTTCTGATCCAGTCAGACCGCAGGGGCTCATGTAAACCGCCAGGGCGGCACAAGGAGCAGGGTGGCGAGGGTAGAAGCCACCAGAATTCTTCGCTGGGCGGAGAATCAAGTAAGCGCAGTGTTCATTCCGGGAGTGGACACGACCTCCACCCGGGAAAGTGGTGACTTCATCAGGAAGTCTTCACGCAGTTTTGCAAATTGATGGAAACTGCCTCAGGTGGACTACATGTCATCCTACTTCAATAAAAAGATAAAAAAGGTTTTACGCTGGGTCAAGGGACTCTCAGGCGATAGCTGTGGTCGCACTAGTAACACCTTGGGTGTTCCAGTCGGTCTATATATTCCCTCCTCTTCCTCTCAGACCCAAGGGCTGAGAATTGTAATAAACGGAGGAGTGTGAACAATATTCTTTGCTCCGGATTGGCCAAGAAGGACTCGGTACCCGGAACTGCAAGAAATGCTCTGAGGACCCATGGCCTCTGCCTCTCAGTCAGGACATGTTGCAACAGGGACCCTGTCTGATCCAAGACTTACCGCGGCTGCGTTGGACGGCATGGCGGTTGAACGCCGGATCCTAGCGGAAAAGGGCATTCCGGATGCAGTTATTCCTACACTGATAAAGGCTAGGAAAGACGTGACAGCAAGACTTTTTCACTGTATATGGCGAAAATAGGTTGCTTGGTGTGTGGCCGGGAAGGCCCTACAGAGGAATTCCAGGGAGGTCGATTCCTGCACTTCCTACAGTCAGGAGTGACTATGGGCCTAAAATTAGGATCCATAAAGGCCAAGATTTCGTCCCTATCCCTTTTTCTCTCAAAAAGAACTGGCTTCACTGCCTGAAGTTCGGACGTTGTTACAGGGGTGCTGCATATTCAGCCCTTTTGTGCCTCCAGTGGCACCTTGGGATCTTAACGTGTGTTGGATTCCTAAAATCCCACTGGTTTGAGCCACTTAAGACCGTGGAGCTAAAATATCTCACGTGGAAAGTGGTCATGCTTTTGGCCTTAGCTTGGACTAGGCGTGTGTCAGAATTGGCGGCTTTGTCATGTAAAAGCCCATATCTGATCTTCCATATGGAAAGGGCAGAATGGAGGACTCGTCCCCAATTTCTCCCTAAGGTGGTATCATCGTTTCATTTGAACCAACCTATTGTGGTGCCTGCGGCTACTAGGGACTTGGAGGATTCCAAGTTGCTGGACGTAGTCCGGGCCCTGAAACTTTGTTTCCAGGACGGCTAGAGTCAGAAAAACTGACTCGCTATTTATCCTGCATGCACCCAACAAGCTGGGTGCTCCTGCTTCAAAGCAGACTATTGCTCGCTGGATCTGTAGCACGATTCAGCTTGCACATTCTGCAGCTGGACTGCCGCATCCTAAATCGGTAAAAGCCCATTCCACGATGAAGGTGGGCTCTTCTTGGGCGGCTGCCCGAGGGGTCTCGGCTTTACAACTTTGCCGAGCTACTACTTGGTCAAGTTCAAACACTTTTGCTAAATTCTACAAGTTTGATACCCTGGCTGAGGAGGACCTTGAGTTTGCTCATTCGTTGCTGCAGTCATCCGCACTCTCCCGCCCGTTTGGGAGCTTTGGTATAATCCCCATGGTCCTTACGGAGTACCCAGCATCCACTAGGACGTCAGAGAAAATAAGAATTTACTCACCGGTAATTCTATTTCTCGTAGTCCGTAGTGGATGCTGGGAGCCCGTCCCAAGTGCGGACTCTCTGCAATACATGTATATAGTTATTGCTTAACTAAAGGGTTATTGTATGAGCCATCTGTTGAGAGAGGCTCAGTTATTGTTCATACTGTTAACTGGGTATAGTTATCACGAGTTGTACGGTGTGATTGGTGTGGCTGGTATGAGTCTTACCCTGGATTCCAAATCCTTTCCTAGTAATGTCAGCTCTTCCGGGCACAGTTTCCCTAACTGAGGTCTGGAGGAGGGGCATAGAGGGAGGAGCCAGTGCACACCAGATATAGTACCTAATCTTTCTTTTAAGAGTGCCCAGTCTCCTGCGGAGCCCGTCTATACCCCATGGTCCTTACGGAGTACCCAGCATCCACTACGGACTACGAGAAATAGAATTACCGGTGAGTAAATTCTTATTTTCACCGACTGGTTCAAATTATAAAGTTCTATCGGTTATGGTGACAACTGTTTAGTTGTCAGTAACGTTATGTGTCAACTTTGTTGTTGTCCGTTATGTTATATGTAATTCTCCATTGTCAACCTCTCTATAGTTCCTGTTCGGCTCAGTAAAAAACACTGAGGTACTCTGGGATATGGAGGGGTGGAGAGTTCTAAATTTAAATATTCAGTGCGGAAGCCGTCCATATCCCAAGAGTACTCCAGTGCCCCCTATGGATTCAAAGAAAAGGATTTACCTGGTAAGTACCAAAATCCTATTATCTAGCGCCCAGCGTGGACCTAAGGCAAGTGCCTGTTCTGATTATGGTAGAGGCTGTGGCTGGTCCTACATTCGGTGGTGCAGCTTATCACATTGTTCTTGTAATATAAGGTAGGTTATGTGAGTTCCTGCAGTTACAGCCACTTTGCAACTGTTCACGCAAAGCTGTTTTAGCAAGGCACCACACCCAGCCTGATTTTAAAGTGGCAAAATGTGCCCCAGCCCTATTGCAGCGCCACGCTAAAACAACCTATCCGGTCCGTCCCCACCAGCAGACCGCAGTTTTGCTGCCGGGTGACATTGAGGGAAGAGCTTGCAGAAGCCCAGCACAACTGCTGGTCATGCCCCCAAGAGTGACTAATTGGCGATGTATCACAAGGACACTCCACACCCTGTTTTCGGGAATGAGCACTGTCCGCATGTGCAGGGATGCCCTTCCACACCTCAGTGCCTTACTACGATGGTTCTTGTTTTCTCCGGCAGTGTCCACATGTTATCCACAGGATAACATTGGGATATGATGATGCGACAGCGGATTTGCACCAAACGGTCAAAGCTTTCGGCCTCCCAGCATGCAACGGGCCCGTCCTTATATCCCCGCCTCCTGGCTCGGACAAATCAGTTTTTTGTTTGGTGCGGCAGGAGCCGGACCATGGTCAGTGGGCTGCTGGTATTTAGCAGCCATAAGCTTTTTTTATTTTTATAGTCTTACTATTTTTTTTCTTTTTTTTTTTTTTTCTTAAAAAGCGTCTTATACGTACCTTGGAAAGAGTCGCTCCAACAACTCCCTGCCGGGTTGCAGCAACGCTTATCCACGTGTACAGTGCTGTGTCGGCGGGCGTCTGTGTAGGATGTACTATCAAGTCCAGCAGACATTACCAGGCTGTGGCCGGAGCGTGGGGAGAGGGTAAGGCATCGCTTCTGCTTAGTAGGGGAACACGGGCACAGCCGTACTGTTTCGGGAGGAGACTACCGAACAGTCGCTGTTGCAACGCGGCTGCCGCTTCGGTTGCACCAGCGCTAGGCCTTAAGGATCATAGGCTCCGGGAGGGTACTATGAGGCCGCGATCCCTAGAGTTGATGACAGCAGTGGGGAGTAAGACGATCCCTTGGTCGTCCCTCCCCCCGGTTCATGACCAGTTTCCTGCCATGAACTGAGTTCCTGCTTCCATCTGAGACGCTGTTTGTAAAAGCACCCAGTCGCAGCATAGGCGGCTGTGTTACTGGTGCGTCAGTGAACACTTGGGAGGCTGTGTTCACTGTGGGAGTGTGTACACTGTTAGCATCTGGATCCTGGAAGCGGGGTGAAGCCTTCCTGTGTCCCACTCTCCTGAGCCGGGTGATACAGCACTAAGTCTCTATCTACCTTTGAGTACGAATAGTTGGATAAGTGCCTGATGCATATGAGTCTGTAAACTATTGCTGCTGTTTTCTTTTGCTGTTCGACTGAATACGGTTAAAACTTTGGATAAGGTAATGCAATAATATGTTCTCCTACAAGCTTGAAATGTATTTGTGCTCATATTGCTTATTATACTAATGTATAACCTGTGACTGATTGCTGACTTTACTATAATTCTGTCAGTTTTCTGTGTATTCTGATCCTCAATGCTGGTGCAGAGCAGGGTATGGTCGAATTGTATGTCACTTTAACAAATTTTAAAGTGATTACAGTCACAAATTGTGTAGTTAACACTGTATAGGTTTGTGATTTATTTATCATGTCTAAGAGCGGCAAGGGTGAGGGAAAATACACTTTCCACAGCAGCACCAACACTTATTTCATGTTTATCTTGCAAAGCTGGGTTAACCTCTCAGGATCTGGTTCATAATGGATTATGTGCAAATTGTTTTAACTTTCACCGAAGCCTCTTAAATAATCCGAGGCAAGCACAGGTTCAAGTTGAACCCCCCCCCCCCCCCCCCCATGGGCTACTTTTGCACAGACGTTATCCATTATAGCTGAGCGGATAATAAAAGCTAAGGCACCTGTGTTTAAATGTCCCAAAACAGTTAGGACTGAGTTTCCTGGGTCAGATCAACTGACGGAAATTATGGAAGAGGCCTGGGTTACGCCCAGTAAAAAGTTTAGGATTCCAAAGAAATGGAATTCCCATTATCCTCTTCCGGCTGGGGACTGTTTACAAAGGGAGGTGGCTCCTAAAGTAGATACGCATGTCATTCAATTGGTGCGAAAATCTATGTTACCTCTGCCTTCAGCATCATTAAATGATGTCATGGTTAGGAATATAGATGGTTTTCTAAAATCTATTTTCTTTTTGTTTGGGACAATCATAAGACCAGACATGGCTTCAGCCTGGATGGCAAAAGCAATGGCAGCATTGGAGGATGATTTTTCAATGGCATCTAGAGAGTAAAAATCCCATATTACACATATCAAACAGGCGGCTATTTTTATGGAAGATGCAGCTTTGGATATGGGTACAATTGCCTCTCAGGCCTCAGCAGTATCAGCTTGCAGAGCGGTCTGGCTACGTAGTTTGAAAAATGACTCAGAATCGAAGAAGGTTCTGGAGTCTTTGCCTTTTTCTGGAGATATTCTTTTTGATAAAGTATTAGTATTTTGGAGTCAGAAGCAGATTCCAAGAAAGTAGTTTCCTTCCACACACAAATCCAAGCCTAGATTTCCAGCTTTTCGGCCCTTTCGGACTCAAGAAAAAGGAAAGGGTTATGGCAAACAGTCTCAATATGACAAGTCTAGTAACACTAAAAAGCATTGGGCTACCAGAGGACCAAATCGGAAGTTAAGCCATCAGCCTGATGGTGCGGGCCTCCACCTGGTGGACCCCAGGGTGGGAAGCAGACTTCTTCAGTTTGCACAGGTCTGGCAGCAATCTACCGCAGATGCCTGGGTGCAATAAGCGGTATCTCACGGTTATGCTGTTGTGGCCATGGAGCCAGAGGATTTTATGGTATCCCTGGATATCCAGGATGCTTAACTACATGTTCCTATAGCACTGTCCCATCAGCGCTATCTCAGGTTTGCTACCCTCCAGCATCATTTTCAGTTTCAGGCCCTACGATTTGAACTGGCCACAGCTCCCAGAGTATTCACCAAAATTATGGTGGTGATGGCATCTTATCTTCGTCAGCAGGGGATAAGGATTTTTCCATACTTTGACAAGTTATTAATCTTGGCAGGCTCTCAGGAATTGCTTCAGTGTCATCTACAACAGACAATAGCTTGTTTACAGAGACATGGTTGGTTCATAAATTGGGCAAAGTCGTCCCTGGTTCCGTCACATCGGAAGACTCCTTTGGGGGCTGTGCTGGATTCAGGTCTTCAGAGAGTATTTCTACCTCTGAATAAAATATCCAAGGTTCAGTCAAGGATTCAGGAGCTGCTACACAGTCAAAGGGTATCCATTCACGCTGCAATGCGTGTGATGGGGTTGATGGTGTCGACATTCGACATGGTGGAATATGCTCGGTTCCATTCGAGACCTCTGCAACGTCTGATCCTTTCCAAATAAAATGGTTTTCATCAGACAATAAAAACGCAGACTATGGTCCTTCCTCTGGAAGCAAGGAGGTCATTGGACTTGTAGCTACAGACATCCCATCTGGACAAAGGGTGAGCCTTTTAAATATCAGATTGGAAAAATCTGACAACGGATACCAGTCTTCAGGGCTGGGGAGCAGTGTCAGGAAGGAGTTACTTCCAGGGGCAGTGGACCGAGGAAGGAAGCTGCCTGCCAATAAATATATTGGAACTTCGGGCCATATATATGGCACTTATTCAGGCAAAGGACATCCTTCAGGGAAAACCAGTCCAAATCCGCTCGGACAATGCAACGGCAGTAGCGTACCTCCACCATCAGGGAAGAACTCTTTGCCAGAATGCAGTAAAGGAGGTAAGTAACACAATAAAGTGGGCAGAACTTCATCTTTCAGCCTTGTCTGCAGTGTTCGTTCCGGGAGTCCTAAACTGGGAAGTGGATTTTCTCAGTCGACATGCCATTCATGCAAACGAATGGGCTTTATACCCCAAGGTCTTCCAGACTCTGGTAGATAAGTGGGGGTTACCGGATAGAGATCTAATGGCATCCCGTCAGAACAACAAAGTTCCTGCATATGGGTTAAGAACAAAGGATCACAAAGCGATCTTTGTGGATGCTCTGTTAGTGAGATGAGAATTTAGTCTGGCCTATGTATTTCCACCAATCGCCCTATTACCCAGTGTGATGCAAAAGGCAAAACAAGGAAGGAGCGCTGTGATATGATTGGTACACAGATCTGCAGAGGATGTCTATGGATGCTCCATTCCTATTTCTCTGCGTCCAGATCTATTGTCTCTCGGGGTCCTTGCTATCAGACACCTGGATCGAATTTGACGGCGTGGCTCTTGAGAGTTCATCCTGAAAGCAAGAGGATTCTCACGACAGGTAATACAAACTGCCGTGGGCAGCATGAAACCTTAAAAAAACTGGTAGAAAGGGGGCATAAGATGCCATGGCACAGCCCTACCCCCGCCAGTATAAATAATATTATCAGAATCTCTGAGGAGAAACGTGCCATTGCGGGGGTGGAGCTTCCTCCTCAGTCAGCCAGCACACTGCTCAGCGTCATTTTCTCTCTCTCCCCAGGCTGCAGAGACCACGCTGGTCCTCCTCCACTACTGAATACAAGTATCAGGGTGCAAAACAGGGGGGGGGCACAGTGAAATTGGTGCTTTACATTGTGTATTTACATTATAAAAAAGCGCTGTATGTCAGTGGGCATTTTATGTTTCACAGGCATTTTGTTACTGGCGCTGGGTTTGTGAACTGGCTGCTCCTATCTGTGTCCATCTGATAGATTGTACTGTGGGTCTGTCCCCTATAAGTCCCGTAGTGTCTGTGGTGTGTTTGTGCACGTGTGTGACATGTCTGAGGCAAGGAGTTCTTTCCCTGAGGGAGCCATTTTAGGGACACAGAGTTGTAATGTGGTGACGCTGCCGGCACACCAAGAGCCTGAATGGGTGAAAGAAATACGTGATAGTGTGAATCATATCAGTAGGAGATTAGATAAGTCTGAGTCTCATGCAGAAAACTGGAAAAAATCAGTTGAAGATGTGATTTTTCAGGGTTCTGCTGTATCCTCCGCAGGCGACCCCTCTGGGTCACATAAGAGACTGTTTGCAAACATTGTACATACTGATACCGACACGGACTCTGATTCTTGTGTCGACGATAGTGATTCCAGGGAGGTAGATCCTAAATTGGCAAAAAACATACAATATATGATTGTTGCTATAAAGGAGGTTTTAGAAATTACGGAAGCCCCTACTGTACCTCAGGAGAAGGCTTATTTCTATAAGGAAAAGAAATGTAAGGTAACTTTCCCTCCTTCCCACGAGCTCAATACTCTTTTTGAGGGAGTTTGTGTGAATCCTGAATAGAAATTTCAGATTCCCAAAAGGATTCAAATTGCTTATCCTTTTCCTTTAGAGGACAGGAAAAGATGGGAGTCACCCCCGCACTGTCAAGGTTGACAAAAGAGGTGATTCTCCATGCACCTGGAACGGCTTCACTAAAGGAGCCGGAAGACCATTGCTTGTGCATGGGTGAGTCGTGCTATTGAAAAATGGTCTGATAACTTGTCATCAGAAATTGACACGATTGACAGAGACGAGTTACTCCTAACGTTAGGTAACATCGGAGACACTGCCGCATACATGCTGGAAGCTATGAAGGATATTGGACTCTTGGGTTCAACAGCCGCTAGCATGGCAGTATCGGCTCGGAGGGCGTTGTGGATTCGCCAGTGGAATGCTGATGGAGATTCCAAAAGAAATATGGAGGCTCTCCCGTATAAAGGTGAGGCCTTATTTGGTGATGGGCTGGATGCGTTAGTCCCGGCGGCTACCGCAGGTAAGACGACATTCTTGCCTTATGCTCCTGTACTGGCGAAAAAGACACATCACTCTCACATGCAGTCCTTTCGGCCCAACAAATACAAAAAGGCCAAAAGTTCCCCCTTCTTTGCAGGTAGGGGAAGGGGAAAAGGAAAAGTCTGCAGCGTCTCCAGGATCCCAGGAGCAGAAGTCAACCCCTACTTCTGCCAAATCTGCAGCATGACGCTGGGGCTCCCTTGCGGGAGTCCGCTCGGGTGGGAGCACGTCTGAAACTTTTCAGTCAAATTTGGATTCAATCTGGCCTGGACCCATGGGTCTTACAAATAGTGTCCCATGGGTACAGACTGGAGTTTCAAGACATGTGTGTCCCCCCCCATGCCGATTTTTCAAATTGACCTTGCCAGCTTCTCTTCCAGAAAGAGAGGCAGTAACAACGGCAATTCAAAAACTATGTCAAGATCAGGTCATTATCCTGGTACCTTTGTCACAACAAGGAGGAGGTTTTTAATCCAGCCTCTTCGTAGTTCCGAAGCCGGACGGCTCGGTCAGACCGATTTTAAACCTGAAAAAACTGAATCTCTACCTGAAAAGGTTCAAGTTCAAGATGGAATCCCTGAGGGCAGTAATTTCCAGTCTGGAGGAGGGGGACTTCATGGTGTCAGTAGACATAAAGGATGCTTACTTGCATGTTCCCATTTATCCTCCTCACCAAGCTCATCTGAGATTCGCAGTACAGGATTGCCATTACCAGTTCCAGACGTTGCCGTTCGGTCTCTCCACGGCACCGAGGGTATTCACCAAGGTGATGGCGGAGATGGTCTTCCTTCGTCAAAAAGGAGTCAATATAATTCCTTATCTGGACGATCTCCTAATAAAAGCGAGATCCAGGGAACAGTTGGAGCGGAACATCGCACTCTCCCTGTCAATACTCCAACAACACGGTTGGATCATGAATTTTCCAAACTTGCAGTTGGAACCGACGACAAGATTGTCTTTTTTTAGGGATGATTCTGGACACAGAAGTACAGAGAGCATTTCTTCCAGTGGAAAAGGCTCTGGAAATCCAGAAAATGGTCAAACAAATATTAAAACCAACAAGAGTGTCGATCCATCAATGCATTCGGTTGTTGGGGGAAATGGTAGCTGCCTACGAGGCCATACAGTTTGGCCAATTTCATGCCAGAGTATTCCAGTGGGACCTGTTGGACAAGTGGTCCGGATCCCACCTACACATGCACCGGAAGATAAACCTGTACTCCAAAGCCAGGATTTCGCTCCTGTGGTGGCTACACAGTTCTCACCTACTAGAGCAGAGGTCCTCAAACTCGGTCCTCGGGGGCCCACACAGTGCATGTTTTGCAGGTAACCCAGCAGGTGCACAGGTGTATTAATTACTCACTGACACATTTTAAAAGGTCCACAGGTGGAGCTAATTATTTCACTTGCGATTCTGCGAGGAGACCTGCAAAACATGCACTGTGTGGGCCCCCGAGGACCGAGTTTGAGGACCCTCTGTACTAGAGGGACGCAGGTTCGGGATTCAGGACTGGGTCCTGGTAACCATGGATGCAAGTCTCCGAGGCTGGGGAGCTGTCACACAGGGGGAAAGCTTCCAGGGAAATGGTCAAGTCAGGAAGCCTGCCTTCACATAAACGTTCTGGAATTGAGAGCCATTTACAACGGCTTTCTACAAGTGGTATATCTTCTTCAAGATCATCCCGTGCAGATCCAGTTGGACAATGTAACAGCAGTCGCGTACATAAACAGGCAAGGCGGAACGAAAAGCAGGGCGGCAATGGCAGAGGTGACGAGGATTCTCCTCTGGGCAGAAAGACATGTAAGAACTCTGTCAGCAATTTTCATTCCGGGAGTGGACAACTGTGAAGCAGACTTCCTCAGCAGACACAATCTCCATCCAGGAGAGTGGGGCCTCCACCAAGAAGTCTTCGCAGAGGTGACAAGTCTTTGGGGAGTTCCTCAAGTAGACATGATGGCATCTTGTCTAAACAAGAAGCTTCAGAGATATTATTCCAGGTCGAGAGACCCTCAAGCAATAGCAGTGGGTGCACTGGTGGCCCAGTGGGTGTTCCGGTCGGTGTATGTCTTCCCTCCACTTCCGCTGATCCCAAAAGTGCTCAGGATCATAAGAAGAGTTTGAGCAATCTTCATTGCCCCAGACTGTCCAAGGAGGGCTTGGTACCCAGATCTTCAGGAGTTGCTCATAGAAGATCCTCTGCCTCTTCCTCTTCGCGAGGACCTGCTGCAGCAAGGGCCGTGCGTGTATCAAGACTTACCGTGGCTACGTTTGACGGCATGGCCGTTGAGCGCCGGATCCTATCCCGAAAGGGTGTTCCCAAGGAAGTCATCCCCACCCTTATTCAGGCCAGGAAAGGAGTAACGTCTAAACATTACCACCGTATTTGGAGAAAAAATGTCTTGGTGTGAATCCAAGAAGGCTCCTACGGAAGAGTTTGAATTGGGACGTTTTCTCCATTTTCTCCAGGCTGGTGTGGATGCGGGCCTTAGATTGGGGTCAAAGTCCAGATTTCGGCCTTATCAGTTTGCTTTCAAAAACAATTGGCCTCCTTTCCAGAAGTTCAGACGTTCGTGAAAGGGGTTCTGCACATCCAGCCTCCCTCCCAGTGGCACCATGGGACCTTAATGTGGTGTTGCAGTTCCTTCAATCAGATTGGTTTGAACCTCTGCAGGAGATAGAATTGAAGTTTCTCATTTGGAAAGTGGTGATGCTTTTGGCCTTGGCATCCGCAAGGCGGGTGTCTGAGTTAGGGGCCTTGTCTCACAAGAGCCCTTACCTGATCTTCCAAGAAGAGAGGGCGGAGTTGAGAACTCGCCAACCTTTTCTTCCAAAGGTGGTTTCATCTTTCCACATAAACCAACCTATTGTGGTGCCAGTAGCTACTGACACTTTCACTGAGTCAAAGTCTCTAGATGTGGTTAGAGCTTTGAAGATTTATGTCACTAGAACAGCTAGGATACGGAAAACAGAGGCTCTGTTTATTCTGTTTGCTCCCAACAAGATTAGGTGTCCTGCTTCTAAGCAGACTATTGCGCGCTGGATCAGAGGTACGATTCAGCACACTCATTCTATGGCAGGATTGTCGATACCGAAGTCGGTGAAGGCCCATTCTACTAGGAAAGTGGGCTCAATCTTGGGCGGCTGCCCGGGGCGTCTCGGCTTTACAACTTTGCCGAGCGGCTACTTGGTCAGGGTCAATTACATTTGCTAAATTTTATAAGTTTGACACTTTGGCCGATGAGGACCTCAAGTTTGGTCAATCGTTGCTGCAGAGTCATCCGCACTCTCACGCCCTTACTGGAGCTTTGATATAACCCCATAGTACTGAAGTGGACACCAGCATCCTCTAGAATGTATGAGAAAATAGGATTTAAATACCTAGCGGTAAATGCTTTTCTGCTAGTCCGTAGAGGATGCTGGGCACCCGACCCAGTGCGTACTTTACCTGCAGTTTGTTCATTCTCGTCACACAAGTTGTGTTACATTTGTTTTCAGCAAGTTGCTGCAAATGGTTCATGCCTGTTGGTGTGTGTTTTGTTGAATGCCATGTTGTGTGGCATGGTTGAGGTGTGAGCTGGTATGAATCTCACCATTAGTTTAAAAGTAAATCCTTTCCTCGAAATGTCTGTCTCCCTGGGCACAGTTCCTATAACTGAGGTCTGGAGGAGGGGCATAGAGGGAGGAGCCAGTTCACACCCTTTGAAAAGTCTTAAAGTGCCCATGGCTCCTGCGGAACAGTCTATACCCCATGGTACCTAAGTGGACCCCAGCATCCTCTGTGGACTAGAGAAAAGGATTTACCGGTAGGTATTAAAATCGTATTACACCTAAATGAGGTACATAACAATCAACTTTAATACGTGGCATGCAAGGGAGAAGGATGCACTAGTGAACATGGTAGGAGATTGAAAAATGAAATTTGTGGGGGTTTGTGTGCACCCCCTGTGGGTAAAAGGTAGAGAAAATCTTTATTTCAAGGCAAATCACCCCCCACCTTAAGAACTAATTAGGCATTTGGAATTTTTCAGTTAGCTTAATTTGGGCGATATCATTGGGGTTAAAAAAAGAAAAAATAAGTGCAAAGTACGACAAAATTAAATGTTAGATTATGCGCAATAATTTTAATTGCTTTTTGAGTTTTTATCTTTTTGAAAAAATGGAGTTGTCCCAAAAGCTTCATATTATTTTTTATTTATTTTTTAATTCCTTTGTAATTAAACAGGATTAGTTTCCTTGGCGGCTGCAGCCCTGACCATGCATTGCAGGGGGGAGGCAGTCAGCACATATAAACATACATGTGATGTTATATGTAAAATATGTGCTGGCTGCCTTACCCAGGGATCAGCAGCCGTCGCTTTGTGTATTACTGACCTGCCGAAACACAGGAGACCTTTATTCTGCTTGTCCATCGTCCTCTCTAATCCCGCCCCCAGACTCCCATTGGCTCACAGGAGTCTGCTGCAGGCTTATATGTGCTGAATGGCTCTCCCCTGCAGTGTATGTTTGGAGCTGCAGCCCAGGGGCAGCAGCCACCACTGATTAATTTGCTTTATATTATTTCTCTAACGTCCTAGTGGATGCTGGGGACTCCGTATGGACCATGGGGAATAGACGGGCTCCGCAGGAGACATAAGCACTTTAAGAAAGAATTTAGATTCTGGTGTGCTCTGGCTCCTCCCTCTATGTCCCTCCTCCAGACCTCAGTTTGAGACTGTGCCCGGACGAGCTGGGTGTTGTTCAGTGAGCTCTCCTGAGCTTGCTGTAAGAAAGTATTTTGTTAGGTTTTTTATTTTCAGGGAGCTCTGCTGGCAACAGACTCCCTGCATCGTGGGACTGAGGGAAGAGAAGCAGCCCTACTCTGTGAAGCTAGGTCCTGCTTCTTAGGCTACTGGACACCATTAGCTCCAGAGGGATCGTACGCAGGATCTCACCCTCGCCGTCCGTTCCCGGAGCCGCGCCTCCGTCCCCCTCGCAGAGCCGGAAGACAGGTGCCGGGTGAGTATGAGAAGCAAGAAGACTTCGAAATCGGCGTCACACACCTCACATACTCCGGTCACTGTAAGGGTGCAGGGCGCAGGGGGGGGGCGCCCTGGGCAGCATATGGACCTCTTTTGGCAAAAGTAAGCATATATACAGTTGGGCACTGTATATATGTATGAGCCCCCGCCAAGAAAATGCATATTTGAGCGGGACAGAAGCCCGCCGTCGAGGGGGCGGGGCTTCTCCCTCAGCACTCACCAGCGCCATTTTTTTCTCCACAGCTCCGCTGAGAGGAAGCTCCCCAGGCTCTCCCCTGCAGATTCACGGTAGAAGAGGGTAAAAAGAGAGGGGGGGGCACATAAATTAGGCGCAAAAACACAATATACAGCAGCTACTGGGTTAACATTAAGTTACTGTGTTACTCCTGGGTTATAGCGCTGGGGTGTGTGCTGGCATACTCTCTCTCTCTGTCTCTCCAAAGGGCCTTGTGGGGGAACTGTCTTCGAAAAGGGCATTCCCTGTGTGTGTGGTGTCAGTACGCTTATGTCGACATGTCTGATGAGGAAGGCTATGTGGAAGCAGAGCGGGAGCAAATTAATGTGGTGTCTCTGCCGACGGCACCGACACCTGATTGGATGGATATGTGGAAGATTTTAAATGATAGTGTGAATTCCTTACATAAAAGGTTAGAAAAAGCTGAAGCCTTAGGACAGTCAGGGTCCCTCCCCATGCCTGATCCTATGTCACAGAGGCCGTCAGTGTCTCAGAAGCGCCCACTATCCCAAATTGTTGACACAGATATCGACATGGATTCTGACTCCAGTGTCGATTACGATGATGCAAAGTTACAGCCAAAATTGGCTAAATCCATCCGTTATATGATTATAGCAATTAAGGATGTTTTGCACATCACAGAGGAAACCCCAGTCCCTGACAGGAGGTTCATATGTATGGGGAAAAGAAGCCACAGGTAACCTTCCCCCCCCCTCACATGAGCTAAATGAGTTATGTGAAAAGGCTTGGGAATCTCCAGATAAAAAAACTGCAGATTTCCAAATGGATTCTTATGGCGTATCCTTTCCCGCCAACGGACAGGTTACGCTGGGAATCGTCCCCTAGAGTGGACAAGGCTTTAACACGCTTGTCCAAGAAGGTAGCCTGGCCGTCACAGGATACGGCTACCCTCAAAGATGCTGCGGATAGAAAACAGGAGGGTACCCTGAAGTCCATTTATACACATTCAGGTACCTTACTGAGGCCGGCAATTGCGTCGGCCTGGGTGTGTAGTACTGTAGCAGCATGGACGGATACCTAATCTGAGGAACTTGATACCTTAGACAAGGATACTATATTAATGACCCTGGGGCATATTAAGGACGCTGTCCTATATGAGAGATGCTCAAAGAGACATTAGTCTGCTGGGTTCTAGAATCAATGCTATGTCGATTTCTGCCAGAAGGGTCCTGTGGACTCTGCAATGGACAGGTGATGCCGACTCAAAAAGGCATATGGAGGTTTTACCTTACAAGGGTGAGGAATTGTTTGGGGAGGGTCTCTCGGACCTGGTCTCCACAGCTACTGCTGGAAAGTCAAATTTTTTGCCATATATTTCCTCACAGCCTAAGAAAGCACCGTATTATCAAATGCAGTCCTTTCGATCTCAGAAAAACAAAGTTCGAGGTGCGTCCTTTCTTGCCAGAGGCAGGGGCAGAGGAAAGAAGCTGCACAACACAGCTAGTTCCCAAGAACAAAAGTCCTCCCCGGCCTCTACAAAATCCACCGCATGACGCTGGGGCTCCACAGGTGGAGCTAGGCCCGGTGGGGGCGCGTCTCAGAAATTTCAGCCACAAGTGGGTTCACTCCCAGTTGGATCCCTGGGCAATAGAGATTGTGTCTCAGGGATACAAGCTGGAATTCGAAGAGATGCCCCCTCACCGATACCTCAAATCGGCCCTGCCAGCTTCCCCCCACGAGAGGGAATTAGTGTTAACTGCGATTCAAAAATTGTATCTTCAACAGGTGGTGGTCAAGGTTCCCCTCCTTCAACAAGGAAGGGGTTATTATTCGACCATGTTAGAAGTCCCGAAACCAGACGGTTCGGTCAGACCCATATTGAATTTAAAATCCCTGAACATGTACCTGAAAAGGTTCTGGTTCAAGATGGAATCGCTGAGAGCGGTTATCGCAAGCCTGGAAGGGGGGGGGATTTTATGGTGTCTCTGGACATAAAGGATGCATACCTTCATGTCCCCATTTATCCGCCTCATCAGGCGTACCTCAGATTTGTGGTACAGGATTGTCATTACCAATTTCAGACGTTGCCGTTTGGTCTCTCCACGGCACCGAGAATATTTACCAAGGTAATGGCGGAAATGATGGTACTCCTGCGAAAGCAAGGGGTCACAATTATCCCATACTTGGACGATCTCCTTATAAAAGCGAGATCAAGAGAGCAGTTGCTGATCAGCGTAGCACTTTCTCTGGAAGTGTTACGGCAACACGGCTGGATTCTAAATATTCCAAAGTCGCAGTTGGTCCCTACGACTCGTCTGCCTTTCCTGGGCATGATCCTAGACACAGACCAGAAAAGGGTTTATCTCCCGATAGAGAGAGCTCAGGAACTCATGACTCTGGTCAGGAACCTATTAAAACCAAAACAGGTGTCTGTGCATCACTGCACTCGAGTCCTGGGAAAGATGGTGGCATCATACGAGGCCATTCCCTTCGGCAGGTTCCATGCGAGGACCTTTCAATGGGACTTACTGGACAAGTGGTCCGGATCACATCTTCAGATGCATCGGTTAATCACCCTATCCCCCAGGGCCAGGGTGTCACTCCTGTGGTGGTTGCAGAGTGCTCACCTTCTCGAGGGCCGCAGATTTGGCATTCAGGACTGGGTCCTGGTGACCATGGATGCAAGCCTCCGAGGGTGGGGAGCAGTCACACAGGGAAGAAATTTCCAAGGTCTGTGGTCAAATCAGGAGACTTGCCTTCACATCAACATCCTGGAACTAAGGGCCATATACAACGCCCTACGTCAAGCGGAGACCCTGCTTCGAGACCAACCGGTTCTGATTCAGTCAGACAACATCACCGCAGTGGCTCATGTAAACCGACAAGGCGGCACAAGGAGCAGGGTGGCGATGGCGGAAGCCACCAGAATTCTTTGCTGGGCGGAAAATCACGTAAGCGCACTGTCAGCAGTGTTCATACCGGGAGTGGACAACTGGGAAGCAGACTTCCTCAGCAGACACGACCTCCACCCGGGAGAGTGGGGACTTCATCAGGAAGTCTTCGCACAGATTGCAAGTCGGTGGGAACTGCCACAGGTGGACATGATGGCATCCCGCCTCAACAAAAAACTACAGAGGTATTGCGCCAGGTCAAGAGACCCTCAGGCGATAGCTGTAGACGCCCTGGTGACACCGTGGGTGTTCCAGTCGGTCTATGTATTTCCTCCTCTTCCTCTTATACCCAAGGTGCTGAGAATAATAAGAAAAAGAGGAGTGAGAACGATACTCATTGTTCCAGATTGGCCACGAAGGACTTTGTATCCAGATCTGCAAGAAATGCTCACAGAGGACCCGTGGCCTCTTCCTCTAAGACAGGACTTGTTGCAACAGGGGCCCTGTCTGTTCCAAGACTTACCGCTGCTGCGTTTGACGGCATGGCGGTTGAATGCCGGATCCTAGCGGAGAAAGGCATTCCGGATGAGGTCATTCCTACGCTGATAAAGGCTAGGAAGGACGTGACAGCTCAACATTATTACCGTATATGGCGAAAATATGTTGCGTTATGTGAGGCCAGGAATGCCCCTACGGAGGAGTTCCAGCTGGGCCGTTTCCTTCATTTCCTACAGTCAGGAGTGAATTTGGGCCTAAAATTGGGTTCCATTAAGGTCCAGATTTCGGCCCTATCCATTTTTTTTCAAAAGGAGTTGACTTCTCTACCTGAAGTTCAGACGTTTGTAAAGGGAGTGCTGCATATTCAGCCCCCTTTTGTGCCTCCAGTGGCACCTTGGGATCTTAACGTGGTGTTGAGTTTCCTGAAATCCCACTGGTTTGAACCACTCAAAACGGTGGAGTTGAAATATCTCACGTGGAAGGTGGTCATGCTATTAGCCTTGGCTTCGGCTAGGCGGGTGTCAGAGTTGGCGGCTTTGTCACATAAAACCTATCTGGTTTTCCATGCGGATAGAGCAGAATTGCGGACCCGTCCACAATTTCTGCTGAATGTGGTTTCATCCTTTCATATAAACCAACCTATTGTAGTGCCTGTGGCTACTACTGACTTGGAGGATTCCGAGTTGCTTGATGTAGTCAGGGCTTTGAAGGTTTATGTAGCCAAAACGGCTAGGATCAGGAAAACAGCGTCTTTGTTTATCCTGTATGCTTTCAACAAGCTTGGTGCTCCTGCTTCAAAGCAGACTATTGCTCGCTGGATCTGTAACACGATTCAGCAGGCTCATTCTGCGGCTGGATTGCCGCTGCCAAAATCAGTTAAGGCCCATTCCACTAGGAAGGTGGGCTCTTCTTGGGCGGCTGCTCGAGGGGTCTCGGCATTACAGCTTTGCCGAGCGGCTACTTGGTCAGGTTCAAACACTTTTGCAAAGTTCTACAAGTTTGATACCCTGTCTGAGGAGGGCCTTGTGTTTGCTCAATCGGTGCTGCAGAGTCATCCGCACTCTCCCGCCCGTATAATCCCCATGGTCCTTACGGAGTCCCCAGCATCCACTAGGACATTAGAGAAAATAAGATTTTATTTACTGGTAAATCTATTTCTCGTAGTCTGTAGTGGATGCTGGGCGCCCGTCCCAAGTGCGGACTTTTTCTGCAATGCTTGTTATATAGTTATTGCTTAAATAAGGGTTATGTTATGGTTGCATCATGGTTGACCTGTTGCTCTGTTATTGTTCATACTGTTGACTGGGTAAGTTTATCTCAAGTTATACGGTGTGATTGGTGTGGCTGGTATGAATCTTGCCCTGGATTACCAAAATCCTTTCCTTGTACTGTCAGCTCTTCCGGGCACAGTTTCTCTAACTGAGGTCTGGAGGAGGGACATAGAGGGAGGAGCCAGAGCACACCAGAATCTAAAATCTTACTTAAAGTGCCCATGTCTCCTGCGGAGCCCGTCTATTCCCCATGGTCCTTAGGGAGTCCCCAGCATCCACTACGGACTACGAGAAATAGATTTACCGGTAAGTAAAATCTTTTTTTTTTTCTTTTAATGCACAAAACTGCAATTTCACACGTTTTAGGAGTGTCCACAGTACTTTCCTTATGCCCACTAACAGCCTCCTGATTCTGGTAATGATTTTGTCACCTTTTGGGGGTCAGGAAGGTTTCCCCACTTTTTCGTGCACTTCTCACAGGTTGCATTTTTTAGAAAATTCGTACCCCTTCGCCGTAAGAACAGCAAATTGACATTTCTGAATTGATCTTAGATTTCTTGGGAATATGCATTCAAGCAAAGTCTGCAAGTTTGAGGGATATGCGGTCAAAATCCCGCTGGACGAGATCCCCGGCGGTCGTAATACAGACACTGGGATCCCGGCCGGCACAATCCCGACATATTCTCCCTCTGTGGGTGTCCACGACACCCATAGAGGGAGAATAAATTTAGTGTGCCGAGCGTAGCGAGGCTGCGTTGCACTCGCCTTCCTGTTGGGATTCTCGTCCGGCGGGATCTCGTACTGATCCCGTTTGAGGTTATGAACTCGCATGTGCAGACTCGCACCTAATTGAATTGAGCCCTTAAAGTCTGTAACGTACAATTTCTCATTCTTACAGTCTCCCTTTCCATCTTGACTCTGGGAATCCAGGATTTAACAGAAATGAAGGTTGGCAAAATGAGCGGGGAAATGTCTTCTGGGAAAGACCTGTAAGACCTCGCCCAAACTTTTCAGGACCGTTTGGCCAAAGAGATTCCAGGGTGAGTGCTCTTTAGGATTTTCCTGTCCTGTAAAAGTGTCGCTCCTAAGTTTATAAATGTAAGCTGCAGCTGGTTTCATTTGTGCATTGCCCTTACTCTAGCTTACGTAGACTTGAGGCTGGTACAAAGTTTGTTTTTGAATTAAGCTTCTCAGTGGAACATGCCATTTCACAGAGGTCCAGAGTTCGAGTATTCAGTCCTGAAATGGCTATTTGCCACTCACCGGAATATCCATACGTTATGCTTTTTATACATGTGCATCTCTCAGGAATGAGAAGAAGTCTGTAAACTCATTCTGTTCTGTAGTTGAGTTTGACAAGGTGTTCCACCTGATGAAGTAGTGAATTTCAGTAGCAAAACCAGCTTGTGGAGCACGTTCTGCATACCATTTTGAAACTTTTTTGCTCATGTCTACTTTAGAAGAAAGCAGCAGTGTTCTCATGAGCCCGTGTGTTGGGGACAGGACAATGATGGGGGTATGATTGTGATAAAGGGGCAAATTGATATGGATTATACGCAGAGAAGGAAGATGAGGGTGGCAGTGGGATGAAGAAGGGTGGAGAATGAATATGCTGTGGGAAATGGATGTGTTAGAGAAGTGAGAGGGATCATAGAGCATGAACTGGAGGGGAGAAATAATCATTTTATTTATATAGCGCTCTTTCTCCAACAGGACTCAATGCGGTTAACAGATACATAGCATAATATAGTACAGAAACAATGAAGTACAGAAACGCTTTTCATAAAATACAGACTCGTGTAGATACTAAAGGGACATTATGGAAATGCTTGAGTAAACAAGAAAGTCTTGAGTCTACTTTTGAAGGATTCTATTGTTGGGCCTCTCGCACTGAGCGGGGAAGTGAGTTCCATAGAGTCAGAGCCGTATGACTAAAAGCTCGACCCCCAGATGAATTACGGGACATTCTGGGTACTGCTAAAATTCCTTTATCTACAGACCGCAGTAATCGAGTGGGGCAGTATGGAATCAGAAGCTGCTTCAGGTACCTTGGGCCCTGGTCATGTGGTGCTTTGAAACTCAGTAAGCCAATCTTGAAGATGATTCGCCATCTTACATGCAGCCAGTGAAGGGAGTAGGGGATTGGTGTTATGTGGCTAGAACGGGGCTGGTATAAGGGTTATGGATCGATGGGACAACCTGGATAAGGCAGACAGTCAATAAGTCAGCCACTGTAGGTCGACACGGGCAAGGTCGACATGGGGGGAAAGGTGGACACGGGACATGTCGACATGATATTTTTTTTTTTTTTTTTTTTTTTTCGTTTTTGGTGTCAATTTGACCATAACATAACCAGGAACCACAATTAGTGCACTGCGTCCCCTTGCATGGCTCGCTTTGCTTGTCAGGGTTCTATTCCCAATCGTAGTCCACGTGGATGGTAAAGCATGAAAATATTGACTGTTTACCTACCATCCAGATACAGGAGTGAGATGAAGATACAGTATGTGAGGTGGGGGATAGAAAAGGTTATGATGTGGCTGTAAGTGAGTGCAATGTCTGTAAGAGGGGTATGCTCTGTGTACAGGAAGTGGTTGCCGTATGTATGATCCCCTATTTATAAGCAGGTACCATAAAGAGAAGTTTTAAAATTTGTCTGCTTCCTAGACTAAAAATATTGAGCTACTCCCATGCATATTTGATATTATATCCAGGTAACACGTCTTACTATTGTCTATGATAAGTTGACCACTACGGGGGTGAAGTTTCCTTTTATATTGGCCTGTCAGTACGGCAGCATCCACTGGAGGTAAAATTTGGTGTAATACTCCGGAGTAATCCAGCAATAACATCTACAGAAGCATTATAGGAATTCTGGGAGCACACCGGAATTCAAGTAGATCTTTAAAATGTATGAAGTCTCTTACCTCCCATTAATCTTCTTCCTTTTTTTTTTTTTTTTTTTTTTTTTATGTAGATGGCCAGAAAAAACTTTATAAAAAACAAAAAAAAGACCTATGTAGAAATCAAGACCATTCCAGGATTGGGCTCGGCAAAGGAAAAAAGTGGTACGTATGTCCTCATATCCCAGCGTTTCCCTGAGTACCGCGGCGGCGTCTGATGGTGGCTGCTCATCTAGGAGTTTATACAAATGCTGCTACAAACTTCTTCCCTTGTGTAGTTCTGTGCGTCCAAATGTGCATGAACTCTGACACCCACTTTTAGCGTTCACCACAATGGAAATACAGATTGGTGCGTCCTTTTTACACCACGGTCGCGCCATCAAACTTGCCCCAGCCCTACGTCAGGTTCTGCATCTGACCGTGGCCTCCTATGCCTCCAAACGTGCATCTGTGAATGCAGCCACTGGCACGCCCACTAAATGAACTATTTTTGCATGCCCGGTATGGCGTATTACTTCTGATACTGTCTGACACTATCACAGCAGCACTGAAATGTCTGTGCATGCACAGCTGCAAATCGCTCACAGCAATTTGACATGCTCCTCTGAATCAGCCCCATAGATTGCATCAGCTTGTTGCCATAGTAACCTTTATCCTACCCGTCTACAGGGGTAGATAGGAAGGCCTGGATCATTGAGTTCACACATTGGTTTCCTATTTGTTGGAGTGTTTTGTGTGTTTGGGTTATTGGGCTGGGCAGAAGTCTCTTCAGGCATCTTGAGGCAGGGAAAGTACTTTCTCAAACTGTGACCTGAAGTTAGTCCCCTAGCTTAATAGTAAGAAGCTCTGTGTCTGTGGAATGTGAGGAGGCCCAGACCACCACGCCTCGAACAGTAGTTCACCCAATATTGAATTAAAGATAGGGCAGACCTAGGACTTATCACTCCATAGTAACTGGGACAGGATATGGTTTTTACTACTGTGTTCATCTATGAGACTTTGTTTTCAGATTTGTCTTCTACATCCTCTTTGTATGGTCACTGTTTATTCTATTTTTTCCGGGCAGACACCACAAAGGCTCCAGAGCAGCAAAACAAAACTGCCAGCCAACCAGCAAAATCAGACGCCACGGTGAGCACAGGGTTTATAATGTTGGTTTTGCCCACTTTTACTTCACTGCCAATTTGGAGGTTTACTCTTCCGTTATAGGAAACCGGTTTGTGTTGCAGTTGTGGACAGTGGTGAGGTCAAACACTAGAAAGGTGGGGGCTTTTCTATAATTCATGTAGCTATGCCATCATTCTCAGTCTGGTGTGTAGAGCAGGATTCTGTTTTGCTTGATTCCTGCATACACACCACTCATATTAGGATGGCAATATTCTCCCCAGCATTATGAGATATCCAGGGTACGGGTTACACTGAGGTTGAGACAAAGTTGAGGGAGGGCCCTGGCCGGGATTATTGTTCTAGCGGGGACAACTTTGTGTTGCTTCTGTAAGTTGGACCATCCCTGGGTGCCTGATGCCTAAACTCCACATCTGTCAGCTGGATGGTGTGCGAAAAACTCTGGTTAGTGTGCCCGTGAAAAAGGAGGGAGAACACTGTATGCACTGCAAGATGACATAACCATTTCCTCTTTTCTTGCTCTTTAACAGATTACAAAACCTAAAGCACATAGTTTGTGTCAAAAAAAACTATTAATCACATTCACAAACAGCTGTGAGAGTTTTGGGCACCTATAAGAACCTATAATAAGACACCACTTCGTCCTCAAAAAATCTGTTACATAGGTGAACATTGATATGTACTGGAGCATAGCAGAAGACAATAGCTTGCTGCATAGATAAACCTAAAGTTACTTTAATTTTTGTGTCCAGTTAATGTTTTAGAAAGGATCTAGCTTCTATGGTGTCGTCATTGGTGCAGAGTGATGTAAGAAAAGTCTGTGATTGGTTTATAGTGTCCTGTGTAGTGCAGATTATTTGGTAAGGAGGATGATCAGCAAGTACATCCGCAAGAAGCATGGTTGTTGAGCTGTTTTGTAGTTTGAGCTTTTTGACCCAGTTACTGTCCCAAGTGCTTGGGGTAGTTTGGTATATTTGTGATGTGTACTGTGCGTTCCAACTACGGAACAAAGGAAAGGATGCGGTCGGGATCCCTACAGTCAGAATGCAGACAGCGGTTTCCCGACTGTAAGTGCTGGGGTTAAGCACTGGGAGAGGGTTAGAGTTAGGCTAGGGTGGAATCTGTTAGGGTTTAGGTGTAGGATGGGTGTGTTAGTGGTAGGGTTAAAATACTGGGATCTGTTGGGATTCTGAATGCTGGGATGCCACTATCTGGATACCATTCCCATTGGAAGGTTAGGATTAGGCTGAACAAGGCACTTTAGATTCATTCTCTGTATATCAAAATGTCACTTATTGTCCAATTACCTCCTCCCTAATTTATTTATGCCTGCAAGGAAATATCCTGGACAAAAGAATCGCAGATCTTCAGTCTGTTAACAGTATTTTCATTTTATACTTGTTTAGTAAAGATGCATGCAATGCCTTGACGCAATTAATAATAGTGCATATATATCCATACAAAATAGCATTGTTCTTAGACTAAAAAGGATCTATGTTTTCTGTTCTATTGTTTAGGTAAAGAAGACTGAAGCACAGAATGGAGACACAAAGAAAAGTGAGTCTGCGGGGAAGGCAGGTCATTACTTTGTTACATTACAAGTTAATCATTTAGTGAGTGCTTGAGGTTACAGCAACTCTGTTTTATTCCCTAGATGTGAACAGTCCGCCAAACAAGAAGCTTAAGACAGAGGAGACCACCTCCACTGCAAATCAGTAAGGATTGCGGCCCCTTATGGTTCACTTATCCTAAACCTCTGCTGCCTGACTATGGAGTTGGGTAGTCTCAGCATTAGACCATTATATCAGTATAAATCTTCCTGCGAGGTATATCTGATGCTAACCTCTAGACAGTGTGGTCTCAGTCTTCTCCCAACTTACAGAACAACTGAACTATAATTTATGATCCCTGCTTAGAACTGATGTCATCGTCAACTTTTGTACTTATTCAGCAGTTCCAGCAACAAATGTCGTCTTATTGTAGTTTTGGTTTCCTTTGTTTACTCTCTGCTCCATTTCCAAAGGACCCCAACAGATGACAGACCAGGGAACGATGAGGCCACCACAACGTTTTCCTGTACCTTGTGCAAGTTTCACACTGAAGACGAGATTGAACATCAGATGCACATAAACTCCACTCAGCACAGAGACATCATAAAATACCTGTATATATTCTTACCCAACCAGAGAGTGGACTTTATTCAGGTGGGTGATGACCTGCGGGGTGTTCTGTGAGATTTGCTCTTCCTATCAGAAAGGATGCTCACTCTTTCTCTATTTCTAGGAATACCTTTTGTATCTGAAAAGGAAAGTGTCCCGAGAACGGAAGAGGCAGAATCTACGCCCCGTCAGAGGCTACTTTTCAGGTGTGTCATCAGACCTTTATTTATGTATCGTTTCCTGTTTATTTCCATCCTACATAGATCATTTCGTACCAGTTGAACACTCCTGTTGTGGTTTTGTATATTGCTATTGTTATCTACCTGGCTCTTTCCTTGTCCTTTGTCCAGTTTGTGTTCTTCACATGGTTGCAGTCGGTTTAGCTTCACACTTCTTTTCTACAAAGTACATTCCTTTGTTATTTGTGTCTTATTGTGCATCCATTGTGTTTGTCTCTCAGGGATAGGTCAGGAGCATTTCTTGCATCGTATCTCAGTTGCCCACTGCCTGGCTTGTGATGTCTTCATCAAGGACGAGCCGCAGCTTTTGTTGGAGCACACAAAATCAGAGGCTCATTCAAATAAATGCAAGGTTAGCGCTGTAATTGCCTCTGACACAGAGGTTTATCCGCCTTATACCCCTGTCGGAATATAACTTTATTGTTTTGTTTTTGCACTTGTCAGTTGTACGTACCAGAGCCCATCTTGTTTGCTATCATATCTATAATGCTGTCACTATAATATGAGTCGCAAGCCTTAGACTATGGCACATTGGGCCTAATTCAGGCCTGATCGCAGCAGCAAAATTTTCCTCTAATGGGCAAAACCATGTGCAGTGCAGGGGGGGTAGGTATAACGTGCAGTGAGAGTTAGATTTGGGTGGGGTGTGTTCAAACTGAAATCTAAATTGCAGTGTATAAATAAAGCAGTCAGTATTTGCCCTGCACAGAAACAATATAACCCACCCAAATCTAACTCTCTGCACATGTTATATCTGCCCCCCCCCCCCCCCCGTAGTGCCCATTTGAGAAAGATTTTGCTGCTGCGATCAGGTCTGAATTAGGCACATTGTTCTATCACAGCCAGCGGAAAGGATGCGTGCTATTTCTGTGCCTGAGATTCTCAGTACTGCTTCTAGAGTCATGTGAATGAAACAATCCCAGTTATTAGATTTTTCAGCTGTTGACAGGTTAATGGCATACATACTATACTGAAAGTTTTGCTGTTTACAAACACAGCCATTTGTTTCTGACGTTATCGAACACTAGAAGCAAAATGGGAAGAAAAAATTATGTTGCAGATGTATTAAGCCTGGAGAAGTGATAAAGAAGTGATAAGTGCAAGGTGATAACGCACCAGCCAATCAGCTCTAATATGTAAATTGACAGGAGCTGACTGGCTTGTGCATTACCACCTTGCACTTATCACTGCTTTATCACTTCTCCAGGTTTAATACATCTGCCCCATAATGCACTAAATTCTGGGGCATTTTATATTTTATTTGTAGGAACAAGATTGACATTATGCATTATTTTATTTTTTATTTTTTTTCTCCTAGTTTAATTCCCCTTCCTAATCGGAGCCCCTCCCTGGATAATTTCTAGGTCCTCCCAGCACTGTTTCAGTCTCTGTATTTGCTATTTGATAAGAGATCCCTGCTGCCCTGTCCACTCTGATTATTCCTACAAGAGCTGCTTGCTCTCTTGTTCCAGGACAGTTTTACTGTAATTGTTGTTGTGTCTTCAACAGATTACAAATAAGGACATAAAGAGCAGCTGCATGGCGGCGGCAAAGTCACTTTTAAGTGATAAAAAGGTTTTACAATTGCTGGAGAAATATAATAAGGTGAGGACGGTGACCACTTTCTTATGATTCTATGTTGCTGAATCTGGCACCTGCTGTGGGTCACTGAAAGATGCTTGCAGTGTACTTCTCATACATGAGGTTTATGTACAGCGGAATACTACATTACCTGGGGCAGGTGGTTGGTGCTGTGAACGCATTTCTCTCCCAAACTAATCCCCCATGCCAATCACAGCACATACTCTGCCTTTAGGTATTGTGATAGAAGCACTGGTAAAGTGATAAACGGAAGATATGTTTGTTCCAGGTGTCTGGCCTATGTATTTTAAAAACCCAGGAAGATGTTTGTGGTTGCTTTGCTGAGAGCTTTCGAGCATTTGGTAAAAGCCAGATAAGGATTCCTGGGGTGTGGATGCGAGAGACACGGAAGGGCTCCATCAATGAGTCCCATTTCGGGTCTTTAGGCCATCATTAGTACCTGCACCTGTAAGAGGCTGATAAAAAAAAACAACAAAAAAAAACTGTAATGTCTTGGTTCAGGGTCTCATTTCCTGGGTAAACAGGTAGCAGGCCTGTGATGAGACACTAATTTACGTACTGTAAGTACTATGCATATGTCTGTTTGTGGTAGGTACATTAGGTCCTACCACTCAGAGGGAATATATTATGCTTACTTATGTTAGTGTCCAGATGGTCTAGGATTTATTTTTATGTGTTGTTTTTATACTGCACAATAAAACTAGTCACGGCTAGATTGCAAGAAAACCCTGGACTGATGTGCTGTTTTTCTGGCTGCTGTGTGTTTGGAGGTGCCCATCTACCCTGATCTCACAGTATACAAGTCCCAATCTCCATACACCACCTGCACACAGACATACTGCATCTACTTAGGAGTGGTCTGACCTACCCATTCCCTGCACATGCCTGCATTATTCCACCCTGTGTAGTTACTTTAGCTAGCTATCTGTAAAAAAATGTCTAGTAAACCACTGTTATTGACCATTTAACTATTAATGATGAGTGCATTAAATAGAACTTGCTATATTGGGGGATCATAGACTTGGTTGAGGCCTTTGGACTTTTGCAATGAGACATGTCACACGGGGGGGATGAGGGTAGGTCATTTATACCATGACATTGTTGTTTAGTTTTTTGTTTGTTTTACAGTTTACGGGTCTATTCAATTCAAGTCGGAATTCCCGACTTGTCGGATAAACGTCGGTTTCCAACATTTTAAGGTCGAATCCAGATTCGACCTATTCAATCAAACTGCCTTGTCGGAAAACGGGTGGATCGGCGAATTAGCCGCGGATCCATGTGTTTTGTCGGATTAGCAGCCAAATCTGACAGGTTTTAGCCCCGTTTCCGACAATGTCAATCCGACTTTAAAAAAAAGTCGTATTGGCATTGTCTGAAACGGCCAAAACCTGTCTGATTTGGCCGCAAATTGAATACTGAAATGTCGGAAAGGATCCGACATCAAATGAATAGACCCGTTAGTCTCCAAGATTTTTTTTTTTCAATAGATAACATACTTCAATAATTGTAATTGCTTACCAGGGAACTGAGCAAACCACAATACAGTAAAGGAAAAATGGAGAATAATAGTATACAAGTAGCCCGAGTATATTCCACACTCAGGGTGGGTACACCTCAGGCTGGTATTGGCACGATTTGACATATCGCAATGATATCGTGCATATTGTCTGATGTGTATGCTCAATTGCACCCTCCTGTGGGTCGCATGCGACATCTTCCGTTTGGCTGTGCTGCGCTTTCAACCGGACGGTATCGAATGCGGCGCTGTGCATATTAATGAAGGACTTAGCAACGTGTCGTTGCGTCTTTCATTAAATCATCTGACGTGTATGGCTAGTCAGGGATGGTCCAGGATGAAAAAAAACATTCCGACCATCTGCTGATTGGCTGTCGTTCTGATGTGTGCCCACTGCCCACCCTTAGTTAGATGAAAACAAGAAATTTATGAAATTGAAGAAGACAAATAGCCTGTTTAATTTGGTAAATTACAGGAAATCTTAAAAAAAAAAGACATGAAACCATTCATACTATATGATCAGTAGCTATTTGTAATTTCTCTGACGTCCTAGTGGATGCTGGGGACTCCGTAAGGACCATGGGGAATAGCGGCTCCGCAGGAGACTGGGCACAAAAGTAAAGCTTTAGAACTACCTGGTGTGCACTGGCTCCTCCCCCTATGACCCTCCTCCAAGCCTCAGCTAGATTTTTGTGCCCGAACGAGAAGGGTGCACACTAGGTGGCTCTCCTGAGCTGCTTAGTGAAAAGTTTAGTTTTAGGTTTTTTATGTTCAGTGAGACCTGCTGGCAACAGGCTCACTGCATCGAGGGACTAAGGGGAGAAGAAGCGAACTCACCTGCGTGCAGAGTGGATTGGGCTTCTTAGGCTACTGGACATTAGCTCCAGAGGGACCGATCACAGGCCCAGCCATGGATAGGTCCCAGAGCCGCGCCGCCGGCCCCCTTACAGAGCCAGAAGACAGAAGAGGTCCGGAAAATCGGCGGCAGAAGACGTCCTGTCTTCAACAAGGTAGCGCACAGCACTGCAGCTGTGCGCCATTGCTCTCAGCACACTTCACACTCCGGTCACTGAGGGTGCAGGGAGCTGGGGGGGGGCGCCCTGAGACGCAATAAAAACACCTTGGATGGCAAAAAATGCATCACATATAGCTCCTGGGCTATATGGATGAATTTAACCCCTGCCAGAATACACAGAAAAACGGGAGATAGGCTCCGCCCCCTTCTCGGCGGCCTTATCTCCTCAGCACACTGGCGCCATTTTCCCTCACAGCTCCGTTGGAGGGAAGCTCCCTGGCTCTCCCCTGCAGTCACTACACTACAGAAAGGGTTAAAAAAGAGAGGGGGGAACTAATTACGCGCAGTATTAAAAATACAGCAGCTATAAGGGGAAAAACACTTATATAAGGTTATCCCTGTATATATATATATAGCGCTCTGGTGTGTGCTGGCAAACTCTCCCTCTGTCTCCCCAAAGGGCTAGTGGGGTCCTGTCCTCTATCAGAGCATTCCCTGTGTGTGTGCTGTGTGTCGGTACGTTTGTGTCGACATGTATGAGGAGAAAAATGATGTGGAGACGGAGCAGATTGCCTGTAATAGTGATGTCACCCCCTAGGGGGTCGACACCTGAGTGGATGAACTGTTGGAAGGAATTACGTGACCGTGTCAGCTCTGTATAAAAGACAGTGGTTGACATGAGACAGCCGGCTACTCAGCTTGTGCCTGTCCAGACGTCTCATAGGCCGTCGGGCTCTAAAGCGCCCGTTACCTCAGATGGCAGATATAGACGCCGACACGGATACTGACTCCAGTGTCGACTGTGAAGAGACAAATGTGACTTCCAGTAGGGCCACACGTTACATGATTGAGGCAATGAAAAATGTTTTACACATTTCTGATAATACGAGTACCACCAAAAAGGGGTATTATGTTCGGTGAGGAAAAACTACCTGTAGTTTTCCTGAATCTGAGAAATTAAATGAGGTGTGTGATGATGCGTGGGTTTCCCCCGATAACAACTGATAATTTCTAAAATGTTATTGGCATTATATCCTTTCCCGCCAGAGGTTAGGGTGCGTTGGGAAACACCCCCTAGGGTGGATAAAGCGCTCACACGCTTGTAAGAACAAGGGCTCTACCCTCTCCTGAGATGGCCGCCCTTAAGGATCCTGCTGATAGAAAGCAGGAGGGTATCCTAAAATGTATTTACACACATACTGGTGTTATACTGCGACCAGCAATCGCCTCAGCCTGGATGTGCAGTGCTGGGTTGGCGTGGTCGGATTCCCTGACTGAAAATATTAATACCCTAGATAGGGACAGTATATTATTGCCTATAGAGCATTTAAAAGATGCATTTCTATATATGCGTGATGCACAGCGGAATATTTGCCGACTGGCATCAAGTCTAAGTGCGTTGTCCATTTCTGCCAGTAGAGGGTTATGGACACGACAGTGGTCAGGTGATGCGGATTCCAAACGGCATTTGGAAGTATTGCCTTATTAAGGGGAGGAGTTATTTGGGGTCTGTCTTTCAGACCTGGTGGCCACGGCAACAGCTGGGAAATCCACGTTTGTACCCCAGGTCGCCTCTCAACATAAGAAGACGCCGTATTATCAGGTGCAGTCCTTTCGTGGGCAAGCGGGCAAAAGGTTCCTCATTTCTGCCCCGTGACAGAGGGAGAGGAAAAAGGCTGCAGAAATCAGCCAGTTCCCAGGAACAGAAGCCCTCTCCCGCCTCTGCCAAGCCCTCAGTATGACGCTGGGGCTTTACAAGCAGAATCAGGCACGGTGGGGGCCCGTCTCAATGAATTTCAGCGCGCAGTGGGCTCACTCGCAATTAGACCCCTGGATCCTTCAGGTGATATCTCAGGGGTACAAATTGGAATTCGAGACGTCTCCCCCTCGCCGTTTCCTAAAGTCGGCTTTACCGATGTCTCCCTCTGACAGGGAGGCAGTTTTGGAAGCCATTCACAAGCTGTATTCCCAGCAGGTGATAATCAAGGTACCCCTCCTGCAACAGGGAACGGGGTATTATTCCACACTGTTGTGGTACCGAAGCCGGACGGCTCGGTGAGACCGATTCTAAATCTAAAATCTTGAACACTTACATACGGAGGTTCAAATTCAAGATGGAGTCACTCAGAGCAGTGATTGCGAACCTGGAAGAAGGGGACTACATGATGTCTCGGGACATCAAGGATGCTTACCTTCATGTCCCAATTTACCCTTCTCACCAAGGGTACCTCAGGTTTGTGGTACAGAACTGTCACTATCAGTTTCAGACGCTGCCGTATGGATGGTCCACGGCACCCCGGGTCTTTACCAAGGTAATGGCCGAAATGATGATATACTTGGACGATTCCCTGATAAGGGTAAGATCCAGGGAACAGTTGGAGGTCGGTGTAGCACTATCTCAGGTAGTGTTGCGGCAGCACGATTGGATTCTCAATATTCCAAAATCGCAGCTGATTCCAACGACTCGTCTTCTGTTCCTAGGGATGATCCTGGACACAGTCCAAAAAAAGGTGTTTCTCCCGGAGGAGAAAGTCAGGGAGTTATCCGAGCTAGTCGGGAACCTCCTATAACCGAGCCAAGTCTCAGTACATCAATGAAAGGGTTCTGGGAAAAATGGTGGCTTCCTACGAAGCAATCCCATTCGGCAGATTCCACGCAAGAACTTTCCAGTGGGACCTGCTGGACAAATGGTCCGGGTCGCATCTTCAGATGCATCAGCGGATAACCCTGTCACCAAGCACAAGGGTGTCTCTCCTGTGGTGGTTGCAGAGTGCTCATCTTCTAGAGGGCCGCAGATTCGACATTCAGGACTGGGTCCTGGTGACCACGGATGCCAGCCTGCGAGGCTGGGGAGCAGTCACACAGGGAAGGAATTTCCAGAGCTTATGGTCAAGCCTGGAGACATCACTTCACATAAATATCCTGAAGCTAAGGGCCATTTACAATGCTCTAAGCTCAGCAAGACCTCTGCTTCAAGGTCACCTGGAGTTGATCCATTCGGACAACATCACGGCAGTCACCCACGTAAACAGACAGGGTGACACAAGAAGCAGGAGGGCAAGGCAGAAGCTGCAAGGATTCTTCGCTGGGCGGAAAATCATGTGATAGCACTGTCAGCAGTATTCATTCCGGGAGTGGACAACTGGGAAGCAGACTTCCTCAGCAGACACGACCCCCACCCGGGAGAGTGGGGACTTCACCCAGAAGTCTTCCACATGTTTATAAAACTCGACAAGTATTGCGCCAGGTCAAGGGACCCTCAGGCAATAGCTGTAGACGCTCTGGTAACACAGTGGGTGTACCAGTCAGTGTATGTGTTCCCTCCTCTGCCTCTCATACCCAAGGTACTGAGAATTATAAGATGGAGAGGAGTAAGCACTATATTCGTGGCTCCGGATTGGCCAAGAAGGACTTGGTAACCGGAACTTCAAGAGATGCTCACGGAGGATCCGTGGCCTCTACCTCTAAGAAGGGACCTGCTCCAGCAAGGACCCTGTCTGTTCCAAGACTTACCGCGGCTGCGTTTGACGGCATGGCGGTTGAACGCCGGATCCTGAAGGAGAAAGGCATTCCGGATGAAGTCATTCCTATCTTGATCAAAGCCAGGAAAGATATAACCGCAAAACATTATCACCGCATTTGGCGAAAATATGTTGCGTGGTGCGAGGCCAGTAAGGCCCCGACGGAGGAATTTTCAACTAGGTCGATTCCTACATTTCCTGCAAACAGGAGTGTCTATGGGCTTGAAATGGGGGTCCATTAAGGTTCAAATTTCGGCCCTGTCAATTTTCTTCCAAAAAGAACTAGCTTCAGTCCCTGAAGTTCAGACGTTTGTGAAAGGGGTACTGTATATACAGCCTCCTTTTGTGCCTCCAGTGGCACCTTGGGATCTAAATGTAGTTTTTGGGTTCCAAAAGTCACATTGGTTTGAACCACTTAAATATGTGGAGTTAAAATATCTCACATGGAAAGTGGTCATGCTGTTGGCCCTGGCCTGGGCCAGGTGCGTGTCAGAATTGGCGGCTTTATCCTGTAAAAGCCCTCATCTGATTTTCCATTCGGACAGGGCGGAATTGAGGACTTGTCCTCAGTTTCTCCCTAAGGTGGTTTTCAGCGTTTCACCTGAATCAACCTATTGTGGTGCCTGCGGCTACTAGGGACTTGGAGGACTCCAAGTTGCTAGACGTTGTCAGGGCCCTGGAAATATAGGTTTCCAGGACGGCTGGAGTCAGAAAATCTGACTCGTTGTTTATTCTGTATGCACCCAACAAGCTGGGTGCTCCTGCTTCTAAGCAGACTATTGCTCGTTGGATTTGTAGTACAATTCAGCTTGCACATTCTGTGGCAGGCCTGCCACAGCCAAAATCTGTAAAAGCCCATTCCACAAGGAAGGTGGGCTCATCTTGGGCGGCTGCCCGAGGGGTCTCGGCTTTACAACTTTGCCGAGCAGCTACTTGGTCAGGAGCAAATACGTTTGTAAAATTCTACAAATTTGATACCCTGGCTGAGGAGGACCTGGAGTTCTCTCATTTGGTGCTGCAGAGTCATCCGCACTCTCCCGCCCGTTTGGGAGTTTTGGTATAATCCCCATGGTCCTTACGGAGTCCCCAGCATCCACTAGGACGTCAGAGAAAATAAGAATTTACTTACCGATAATTCTATTTCTCGTAGTCCGTAGTGGATGCTGGGCGCCCATCCCAAGTGCGGATTGTCTGCAATACTGGTACATAGTTATTGTTACCAAAAAAATCGGGTTATTGCTGTAGTGAGCCATCTTTTCTAGAGGCTCCTCTGTTATCATGCTGTTAACTGGGTTTAGATCACAAGTTATATGGTGTGATTGGTGTGGCTGGTATGAGTCTTACCCGGGATTCAAAATCCT